>NW_026559198.1:0-360407 GCF_026930045.1 Uloborus diversus | reverse complement strand
TCAGGTTTACAAGGAACCTCGAAACACGGGTTTGCAATTACTACTTGCAATATTTCGCCATCAATTAACCTTTTCTATTTTCATTATTTTTATTTTCAACCAAATGTAATTATTTCTTTCCAGTTTTAGAAACTTAAAAGTATTACTCAGCAAATCAGAGCTTGGAAGGCATCTAAACAAAACAAATCTGCCCAGAGCTTTAACTTGCTCGTGAAAATATACTGCACCCCACCACACATCTGTTACCCAAACAGTAGCGCCCCACAAAAAGTGAGATAGGAGGTCATAATTCCATAAGGACTTAAAACACACATAACATGGGTCAACCAACTCCAGTATTCAGGTCGCACGGGTGACTAAAGAAGATGCCTTAGATACTAGTTCTCTCAGAATGGTCAAAAGAAAAGAATTTTGTTACGATATTATACAATTTACAAACTACCGTATTATCCACTTTACCTTTACAGTTCAAAATTTTGAGTAAAGTGATACTTGCTAGCAATATAATATATATTTGCACTTATAAAAATTTAATCACAAAATAGCATTTTCTAGTTTTCTTCTGAACAACATGTTATTCATTAATTTGGGAAATTCAGTCAGTTTGTCAACATGTAAATTCAGAACCATGATTTACAAAAAAAAAAAAAAAAAAGGTAAAAAATGACAATCTGCTTAAATCTTCAAAAACAATTGTCTCTGAAGTGGGATTAACAGAAATTTCTAATGGCGCTAAGTCACATTGTAATATTCCTTTAACGATTGTAGTGTAACAAACACCAAAAAATCGGATTTAATTCTTTCCTAAATTCATTCAATCAATTTAGAAAGACATTATCTCTTGCTTTCAGTAGCATATCCCACAACTTTGTTTCCTTGAAAATATAAATTAATTGTTAAATTCTTCAAACAAACTCAAGTACATATTTACTTCTGTATGAATGGCATTATTCAGGAAAACATCATCAGAATAAATTTTAGGGAATATTTTTTTAAAATCATGTCATACAGCATTTTACTTACTAATAAATGTAAAGAAAATCTAAATCTGTGCTTCTATTACATCTGTTGCATTAACACTTTTAGCACTAATTTAGAATTAATTGATTTTTTAAGAGAAAACAAATGTCACCTCCTTCCCCCAATATGAAATTGTTGTCAATAATAATTAAGCGATTTCAGAGTTGCATCAAAACAAGAAAACTTTCGTTCAGTACAGATATATCTATCTTGCATTTCTATGTTAAAAAGTTGTATGCTCTCATCTTTATCATATTCGATTAGCTAGTTATATACGATAACCATGGCAACTTGTGTGTTTGTGGGTTGGAGGGGCGGGGGGCAATTTTACCTTACTTTCAAAAGTAAAGGGGCCTTGCCCTCTCACTTTTCAGAGTTAAAATTTAACAATCGACTGAAAAATTATTTCTACTCGGATTGATTTTACGTATTAATTTATTTTGCGGGAATAAAACCAAAAAACTCCAAAAAAAAAAAAAAAAACTGAATTTTTCTTATGTTATTTCATTGGAATGAAGATTATAATTGGAAGAGTTCATGGCCGGATTTGGAAGTGTGGAGGCCCCGGGGCAAACGAAGGAGTGGATTTCCCCTAATCAGGGTTCGAAAAGATCATCATATTTTCGATAATATCTGATACTTTGATATACCGTAGAAGACCATTATAACGCCGACCTATATAACGCAATTCTCTATAAACCGTACAACTTTCCAGAAGTAAACAATAGGTTTTGAAGTTAAAAAAATACCTCTGTTTTGTTATGCAAACATAAAAATTGTTATTTTGAAACAGTTTTTCATCTTTCCATCTTAATCCAAAGCTTTTAAATGGAAATTAGTACCCTCCTTACAGTAAACAGAAAATACCAGATGGCTCTTGCAAATGCAGCTGTTATGCAAACCAAGAAGCTAACAGAAGTGCAGGATAATGCACTTTCGTTTGATTGTGAAACATATTTATTTGTGAATAACTAATTGTAATGTTGGTGCTTTAATACTCATTGCAGATAAAACTCATTCTGAAGTGCTAATATAGAGACATATTCTGAACTTTAGTGTCAAAATTTGTGAAATGACCTATATAACGCAAAAACCTGTATAACGCAAAAGCTCTGGTCTCAAGGTATGCGTTATAATGGTCTTCTACTGTATATCCGAATATTTTGATATATATGTACATATCCGATATTTTTGACCCGTGAAAGCTAGGATATTTTGTAAAAATTTTATTGTGGAGGCCCCGGGGCAGTAGCCCCGCCTGTCCTCCACTAAATCCGGCTCTGGAAGAGTTAGTCTACGGTGGCTATTCATCCCAAATTTTGACGCCAAACTCCATTTTTATCTGTCATTTAATAAGTAATGTCAAAATCGAATTACATAGATTAGTTTTATTTTAAAAAAGAAAAAAGGGGGGAAATAAATAAGATTTCGTGTCTTCCCCACTAAGCATTCTCTTAACCCCCATTTTTTGAGGAAAATATTTTTTTTTTTTTCATTATTACTCTTGAAAAATTATCTTTCTATTATTTTCTTTTAACTTTCCTTTTTTTTTCCTGGCTGGGATAGCTTTTATTACTTGTCCGTAGTATACTCAGAAATGGAAAAGAGATAGGGGTGCAATTTCTTCCAAATGTTTGAAAATAGTTTTAAAAACATTCTTTCAGTAATTATTCTCATCAGTTTGTGCAAATGGAATTGATTGAAATTGGAAAATTTAAATTATTGCATAATAAATCTTAAGCTTGTGCTTGAACTGTAATGCTCTTATTTATGATTAATATCATCTACGCGTTGAAGGCGGCTAATATATGTGTATAAGATATATTAAGATTTACAATTAATATGCGAAAGTTAAGGGATTTGGGAATCAACCCGGCAAACCTTCTCTCGCCATGCCCCTGTTACATATATTTTTTCTGATTTTCTGTAATTCTAAAATATGTCTCTTAAAAATCTAAAAAATATTTATATTTCTGAAAAAAGAATGTTTTATAATTTTATTGTAGCATTTTTCAATAACTTCATAAAAAAAAGGAAAACATGTATTAAAAAGAACTACATGTTTTATAATTTATTATTCTGCAGAAGAATAAAATTATTGGCTGTGCTCAAACTTTTTTAATCAATCGAAATTGGGAGAAATGTTTCCAAAAACAAAAGCTGCTAGAAAGGTTAGGCATTTTGCGCTGTAGGCTGAACATAATATCCAAAAAAAAAAAAAAAAAAAAAACGAACTTATAAGCAATATGGTTATAGGAACTGATGGAAAGTCACGCTGTGAGACCACCTCAAAGATCCTTTCTTCCGACCGAAGTATTTTCAACTGATGGGACAAGTGACAGTGATGTACAATTCCCAATGGCAATACAACTACAAGTATTGATAGCTAATAACTTGTGAAGATGCCCGCATTTCGGGAGGAAGGGGGAAATGAAGAAACTTTTATGTTCATTCTTTTTCATTCATGCGACTTGTTCTATTTTTTCCCTTTGAAATTCTTCATTCCGAAGCTGCTTTTGATTTTTGAACATTTTTTTTGCAATTCAGATGTTTTATTCCAAATTTTAAAACATCCCATGTGTCTATAGATTGCAGACAGCTGAACCAACATACGCGATAAACACTAGTCTAGGGAAATAGCGAAAAAGGCTGCACGCCTGAAGCGCGACAGCGATTAAGGTGACAGCTTACCACGCCTCCTGTAATTAGTGCACACAAGAACTGACGAGATGCTGCCGAAGGGGGGTCTCAGAGTGGACGATTCCATTTCCAAAATAGCTTGATCGAAAAAGTCAGGACCTAACTGTAGTAAAAAATTCCCCCCTTCCCGGTCTTAAAGAGTTAATCATTCGACCTTTAGATTTCAAAGATTTTAGATCAATAATTACTAAAGTGCATTTTTTGTTTTTATTATAATTAAGACACCGATCAACAGAGATCCGATAGTATATTGGCGAGAGCGTTGGGCTTCCATGAGTGTCGCCCTGGGTTCAAATCCCAGCCGGAAAGGAAATCTTAAATGCAAATATTTTTTTCTAATTTTATAATTCTTTTTTTTTATTTTTCCCTTTTGCGAAGTCAGTCAGTCAGTCTGACAGTCAATCAGTCAAGCACTCAGTCATTCAGTCTCAGTCAGTCAGTCCAGTCAGTCAGTCACTCAGTCAGTCAGTTAGTCCTTCAGCCAGTCAGTCAAGCAGTCAGTCATTTAGTCTCAGTCAGTCAGTCAGGCAGTCAGTCAGTCAGTCAGTCGGTCAGTCCTGTGCAGTCAGTTAGTCACTAAAGCAGTCAGTCAGTCTCAGTCAGTCAGTCAGTCAGTCAGTCCAGTCCAGTCTCAGTCAGTCAGTCAGTCAGTCTCGGTCAGTCAGTCAGTCAGTCATTCAGTCAGTCAGGCAGTCAGTCAGTCGGTCAGCCTTATTCAGTCAGTCTGTCAGTCATCCTTATTCAGTCAGTCTGTCAGTCAGTCAGTCGGTCAGTCCTGTCCAGTCAGTTAGTCAGTCAAGCAGTCAGTCAGGTAGTCAAGCAGTCAGTCAGTCAGTGTCAGTCAGTCATTTAGTCATTCAGTCAGTCAGTGAAATAGCCAGTCAGAGAGTCAAGCAGTCAGTCAGTCAGTCTCAGTCAGTCAGTTAGTCAGTCAGTCAGTCAGTCAGTCAGTCAGTCCAGTCTCAGTCAGTCAGGCAGTTAGTCAGTCAGTCTCGGTCAGTCAGTGAGTCAGTCAGTCAGTATCAGTCAGTCAGTGAGTCAGTCTGTCAGTCAGGCAGTATCAGTCAGGCAATAAGACTCCGCTCGACAGAACTCCGATAGCCTAATGGCTAGACCGCTGGTCTTCCAAGCGAGTGGCCTGGGTTCGAGTCCCAGCCGGAGCGAATATCTTCAATGTATATATTTCTTTTCTAATTTGAAAATTCTTTTTTTTTTCAATTTCTTTCCTTTGCAATTATTGATTATTTATGTAGGGAAGAAAATTCTGAGTCAGTTTAATTTTTCGACACGAAGATTTCAAAGTGTTTAAATAAACAATTACCAAGGTGCATTTTTTGTTTTTATTATATTTAAAACTCCCACCGACAGAGCTCCCATAGACTAATGGCTAGAGTGTTAGGCTTCCAAGCGAGTGGCCCTGGTTTCGAGTCCCAGCCTGAACGAAAATCTTCAATGTATACTTTTAGTTTCTAATTTGAAATTTCTTCTTCTTTTTTTTTAATTTTTCTCTTTTGCGAATATTGATTATTTATGTAGGGAGAAAAATTCTGAGTCAGTTTAATTATTCGACCTGTAAATTTCAAAGTGTTTGAATCAATAATTACCAAGGTGCATTTTTTGTTTTTATTATATTTAAGACTTCCATCGAAAGAGCTCCGATAGCCTGATGGCTAGACCGTTGGGTTCCTAGCGCGTGGTACTGGGTTCGAGTCCCGGCCGGAAAGGAAATCTTAAATGCAAATATTTTTTCTAATTTTATAATTCTTTTTTTTTATTTTTCCCTTTTGCGAAGTCAGTCAGTCAGTCTGACAGTCAATCAGTCAAGCACTCAGTCATTCAGTCTCAGTCAGTCAGTCCAGTCAGTCAGTCACTCAGTCAGTCAGTTAGTCCTTCAGCCAGTCAGTCAAGCAGTCAGTCATTTAGTCTCAGTCAGTCAGTCATTCAGTCAGTCAGTCAGTCAGGCAGTCAGTCAGTCAGTCAGTCGGTCAGTCCTGTGCAGTCAGTTAGTCACTAAAGCAGTCAGTCAGTCTCAGTCAGTCAGTCAGTCAGTCAGTCCAGTCCAGTCTCAGTCAGTCAGTCAGTCAGTCTCGGTCAGTCAGTCAGTCAGTCATTCAGTCAGTTAGTCAGTCAGTCAGTCAGTCCAGTCTCAGTCAGTCAGGCAGTTAGTCAGTCAGTCTCGTTCAGTCAGTGAGTCAGTCAGTCAGTATCAGTCAGTCAGTGAGTCAGTCTGTCAGTCAGGCAGTATCAGTCAGGCAGTAAGACTCCGCTCGACAGAACTCCGATAGCCTAATGGCTAGACCGCTGGTCTTCCAAGCGAGTGACCTGGGTTCGAGTCCCAGCCGGAGCGAATATCTTCAATGTATATATTTCTTTTCTAATTTGAAAATTCTTTTTTTTTTTTCAATTTCTTTCCTTTGCAATTATTGATTATTTATGTAGGGAAGAAAATTCTGAGTCAGTTTAATTTTTCGACACGAAGATTTCAAAGTGTTTAAATAAACGATTACCAAGGTGCATTTTTTGTTTTTATTATATTTAAAACTCCCACCGACAGAGCTCCCATAGACTAATGGCTAGAGTGTTAGGCTTCCAAGCGAGTGGCCCTGGGTTCGAGTCCCAGCCTGAACGAAAATCTTCAATGTATACTTTTAGTTTCTAATTTGAAATTTCTTCTTCTTTTTTTTTAATTTTTCTCTTTTGCGAATATTGATTATTTATGTAGGGAGAAAAATTCTGAGTCAGTTTAATTATTCGACCTGTAAATTTAAGAGTGTTTGAATCAATAATTACCAAGGTGCATTTTTTGTTTTTATTATATTTAAGACTTCCATCGACAGAGCTCCGATAGCCTAATGGCTAGACCGTTGGGTTCCTAGCGCGTGGTACTGGGTTCGAGTTCCGGCCGAAAAGGAAATGTTAAATGCAAATATTTTTTTCTAATTTTATAATTCTTTTTTTTTTATATTTCCCTTTTGCGAAGTCAGTCAGTCAGTCTGACAGTCAATCAGTCAAGCACTCAGTCATTCAGTCTCAGTCAGTCAGTCCAGTCAGTCAGTCACTCAGTCAGTCAGTTAGTCCTTCAGCCAGTCAGTCAAGCAGTCAGTCATTTAGTCTCAGTCAGTCAGTCATTCAGTCAGTCAGTCAGTCAGGCAGTCAGTCAGTCAGTCAGTCGGTCAGTCCTGTGCAGTCAGTTAGTCACTAAAGCAGTCAGTCAGTCTCAGTCAGTCAGTCAGTCAGTCAGTCATTCAGTCAGTCAGTCAGTCAGGCAGTCAGTCAGTCGGTCAGCCTTATTCAGTCAATCTGTCAGTCAGTCAGTCAGTCAGCCTTATTCAGTCAGTCTGTCAGTCATCCTTATTCAGTCAGTCTGTCAGTCAGTCAGTCGGTCAGTCCTGTCCAGTCAGTTAGTCAGTCAAGCAGTCAGTCAGGTAGTCAAGCAGTCAGTCAGTCAGTGTCAGTCAGTCATTTAGTCATTCAGTCAGTCAGTGAAATAGCCAGTCAGAGAGTCAAGCAGTCAGTCAGTCAGTCTCAGTCAGTCAGTTAGTCAGTCAGTCCAGTCTCAGTCAGTCGGGCAGTTAGTCAGTCAGTCTCGGTCAGTCAGTGAGTCAGTCAGTCAGTATCAGTCAGTCAGTGAGTCAGTCTGTCAGTCAGGCAGTATCAGTCAGGCAGTAAGACTCCGCTCGACAGAACTCCGGTAGCCTAATGGCTAGACCGCTGGTCTTCCAAGCGAGTGGCCTGGGTTCGGGTCCCAGCCGGAGCGAATATCTTCAATGTATATATTTCTTTTCTAATTTGAAAATCCTTTTTTTTTCAATTTCTTTCCTTTGCAATTATTGATTATTTATGTAGGGAAGAAAATTCTGAGTCAGTTTAATTTTTCGACACGAAGATTTCAAAGTGTTTAAATAAACAATTACCAAGGTGCATTTTTTGTTTTTATTATATTTAAAACTCCCACCGACAGAGCTCCCATAGACTAATGGCTAGAGTGTTAGGCTTCCAAGCGAGTGGCCCTGGATTCGAGTCCCAGCCTGAACGAAAATCTTCAATGTATACTTTTAGTTTCTAATTTGAAATTTCTTCTTCTTTTTTTTTTTAATTTTTCTCTTTTGCGAATATTGATTATTTATGTAGGGAGAAAAATTCTGAGTCAGTTTAATTATTCGACCTGTAAATTTCAAAGTGTTTGAATCAATAATTACCAAGGTGCATTTTTTGTTTTTATTATATTTAAGACTTCCATCGACAGAGCTCCGATAGCCTAATGGCTAGACCGTTGGGTTCCTAGCGCGTGGTACTGGGTTCGAGTCCCGGCCGGAAAGGAAATCTTAAATGCAAATATTTTTTTATAATTCTTTTTTTTTATTTTTCCCTTTTGCGAAGTCAGTCAGTCAGTCTGACAGTCAATCAGTCAAGCACTCAGTCATTCAGTCTCAGTCAGTCAGTCCAGTCAGTCAGTCACTCAGTCAGTCAGTTAGTCCTTCAGCCAGTCAGTCAAGCAGTCAGTCATTTAGTCTCAGTCAGTCAGTCATTCAGTCAGTCAGTCAGTCAGTCAGTCAGTCAGTCGGTCAGTCCTGTGCAGTCAGTTAGTCACTAAAGCAGTCAGTCAGTCTCAGTCAGTCAGTCAGTCAGTCAGTTCAGTCCAGTCTCAGTCAGTCAGTCAGTCAGTCTCGGTCAGTCAGTCAGTCAGTCATTCAGTCAGTCAGTCAGTCAGGCAGTCAGTCAGTCGGTCAGCCTTATTCAGTCAGTCTGTCAGTCAGTCAGTCAGTCAGCCTTATTCAGTCAGTCTGTCAGTCATCCTTATTCAGTCAGTCTGTCAGTCAGTCAGTCGGTCAGTCCTGTCCAGTCAGTTAGTCAGTCAAGCAGTCAGTCAGGTAGTCAAGCAGTCAGTCAGTCAGTGTCAGTCAGTCATTTAGTCATTCAGTCAGTCAGTGAAATAGCCAGTCAGAGAGTCAAGCAGTCAGTCAGTCAGTCTCAGTCAGTCAGTTAGTCATTCAGTCAGTCAGTCAGTCAGTCAGTCCAGTCTCAGTCAGTCAGGCAGTTAGTCAGTCAGTCTCGGTCAGTCAGTGAGTCAGTCAGTCAGTATCAGTCAGTCAGTGAGTCAGTCTGTCAGTCAGGCAGTATCAGTCAGGCAGTAAGACTCCGCTCGACAGAACTCCGATAGCCTAATGGCTAGACCGCTGGTCTTCCAAGCGAGTGGCCTGGGTTCGAGTCCCAGCCGGAGCGAATATCTTCAATGTATATATTTCTTTTCTAATTTGAAAATTCTTTTTTTTTCAATTTCTTTCCTTTGCAATTATTGATTATTTATGTAGGGAAGAAAATTCTGAGTCAGTTTAATTTTTCGACACGAAGATTTCAAAGTGTTTAAATAAACAATTACCAAGGTGCATTTTTTGTTTTTATTATATTTAAAACTCCCACCGACAGAGCTCCCATAGACTAATGGCTAGAGTGTTAGGCTTCCAAGCGAGTGGCCCTGGGTTCGAGTCCCAGCCTGAACGAAAATCTTCAATGTATACTTTTAGTTTCTAATTTGAAATTTCTTCTTCTTTTTTTTTTAATTTTTCTCTTTTGCGAATATTGATTATTTATGTAGGGAGAAAAATTCTGAGTCAGTTTAATTATTCGACCTGTAAATTTCAAAGTGTTTGAATCAATAATTACCAAGGTGCATTTTTTGTTTTTATTATATTTAAGACTTCCATCGACAGAGCTCCGATAGCCTAATGGCTAGACCGTTGGGTTCCTAGCGCGTGGTACTGGGTTCGAGTTCCGGCCGGAAAGGAAATGTTAAATGCAAATATTTTTTTCTAATTTTATAATTCTTTTTTTTTTATTTTTCCCTTTTGCGAAGTCAGTCAGTCAGTCTGACAGTCAATCAGTCAAGCACTCAGTCATTCAGTCTCAGTCAGTCAGTCCAGTCAGTCAGTCACTCAGTCAGTCAGTTAGTCCTTCAGCCAGTCAGTCAAGCAGTCAGTCATTTAGTCTCAGTCAGTCAGTCATTCAGTCAGTCAGTCAGTCAGGCAGTCAGTCAGTCAGTCAGTCGGTCAGTCCTGTGCAGTCAGTTAGTCACTAAAGCAGTCAGTCAGTCTCAGTCAGTCAGTCAGTCAGTCAGTCATTCAGTCAGTCAGTCAGTCAGGCAGTCAGTCAGTCGGTCAGCCTTATTCAGTCAATCTGTCAGTCAGTCAGTCAGTCAGCCTTATTCAGTCAGTCTGTCAGTCATCCTTATTCAGTCAGTCTGTCAGTCAGTCAGTCGGTCAGTCCTGTCCAGTCAGTTAGTCAGTCAAGCAGTCAGTCAGGTAGTCAAGCAGTCAGTCAGTCAGTGTCAGTCAGTCATTTAGTCATTCAGTCAGTCAGTGAAATAGCCAGTCAGAGAGTCAAGCAGTCAGTCAGTCAGTCTCAGTCAGTCAGTTAGTCAGTCAGTCAGTCAGTCAGTCCAGTCTCAGTCAGTCAGGCAGTTAGTCAGTCAGTCTCGGTCAGTCAGTGAGTCAGTCAGTCAGTATCAGTCAGTCAGTGAGTCAGTCTGTCAGTCAGGCAGTATCAGTCAGGCAGTAAGACTCCGCTCGACAGAACTCCGATAGCCTAATGGCTAGACCGCTGGTCTTCCAAGCGAGTGGCCTGGGTTCGGGTCCCAGCCGGAGCGAATATCTTCAATGTATATATTTCTTTTCTAATTTGAAAATTCTTTTTTTTTCAATTTCTTTCCTTTGCAATTATTGATTATTTATGTAGGGAAGAAAATTCTGAGTCAGTTTAATTTTTCGACACGAAGATTTCAAAGTGTTTAAATAAACAATTACCAAGGTGCATTTTTTGTTTTTATTATATTTAAAACTCCCACCGACAGAGCTCCCATAGACTAATGGCTAGAGTGTTAGGCTTCCAAGCGAGTGGCCCTGGGTTCGAGTCCCAGCCTGAACGAAAATCTTCAATGTATACTTTTAGTTTCTAATTTGAAATTTCTTCTTCTTTTTTTTTTAATTTTTCTCTTTTGCGAATATTGATTATTTATGTAGGGAGAAAAATTCTGAGTCAGTTTAATTATTCGACCTGTAAATTTCAAAGTGTTTGAATCAATAATTACCAAGGTGCATTTTTTGTTTTTATTATATTTAAGACTTCCATCGACAGAGCTCCGATAGCCTAATGGCTAGACCGTTGGGTTCCTAGCGCGTGGTACTGGGTTCGAGTCCCGGCCGGAAAGGAAATCTTAAATGCAAATATTTTTTTATAATTCTTTTTTTTTTATTTTTCCCTTTTGCGAAGTCAGTCAGTCAGTCTGACAGTCAATCAGTCAAGCACTCAGTCATTCAGTCTCAGTCAGTCAGTCCAGTCAGTCAGTCACTCAGTCAGTCAGTTAGTCCTTCAGCCAGTCAGTCAAGCAGTCAGTCATTTAGTCTCAGTCAGTCAGTCATTCAGTCAGTCAGTCAGTCAGTCAGTCAGTCAGTCGGTCAGTCCTGTGCAGTCAGTTAGTCACTAAAGCAGTCAGTCAGTCTCAGTCAGTCAGTCAGTCAGTCAGTTCAGTCCAGTCTCAGTCAGTCAGTCAGTCAGTCTCGGTCAGTCAGTCAGTCAGTCATTCAGTCAGTCAGTCAGTCAGGCAGTCAGTCAGTCGGTCAGCCTTATTCAGTCAGTCTGTCAGTCAGTCAGTCAGTCAGCCTTATTCAGTCAGTCTGTCAGTCATCCTTATTCAGTCAGTCTGTCAGTCAGTCAGTCGGTCAGTCCTGTCCAGTCAGTTAGTCAGTCAAGCAGTCAGTCAGGTAGTCAAGCAGTCAGTCAGTCAGTGTCAGTCAGTCATTTAGTCATTCAGTCAGTCAGTGAAATAGCCAGTCAGAGAGTCAAGCAGTCAGTCAGTCAGTCTCAGTCAGTCAGTTAGTCATTCAGTCAGTCAGTCAGTCAGTCAGTCCAGTCTCAGTCAGTCAGGCAGTTAGTCAGTCAGTCTCGGTCAGTCAGTGAGTCAGTCAGTCAGTATCAGTCAGTCAGTGAGTCAGTCTGTCAGTCAGGCAGTATCAGTCAGGCAGTAAGACTCCGCTCGACAGAACTCCGATAGCCTAATGGCTAGACCGCTGGTCTTCCAAGCGAGTGGCCTGGGTTCGGGTCCCAGCCGGAGCGAATATCTTCAATGTATATATTTCTTTTCTAATTTGAAAATTCTTTTTTTTTTCAATTTCTTTCCTTTGCAATTATTGATTATTTATGTAGGGAAGAAAATTCTGAGTCAGTTTAATTTTTCGACACGAAGATTTCAAAGTGTTTAAATAAGCAATTACCAAGGTGCATTTTTTGTTTTTATTATATTTAAAACTCCCACCGACAGAGCTCCCATAGACTAATGGCTAGAGTGTTAGGCTTCCAAGCGAGTGGCCCTGGGTTCGAGTCCCAGCCTGAACGAAAATCTTCAATGTATACTTTTAGTTTCTAATTTGAAATTTCTTCTTCTTTTTTTTTTAATTTTTCTCTTTTGCGAATATTGATTATTTATGTAGGGAGAAAAATTCTGAGTCAGTTTAATTATTCGACCTGTAAATTTCAAAGTGTTTGAATCAATAATTACCAAGGTGCATTTTTTGTTTTTATTATATTTAAGACTTCCATCGACAGAGCTCCGATAGCCTAATGGCTAGACCGTTGGGTTCCTAGCGCGTGGTACTGGGTTCGAGTCCCGGCCGGAAAGGAAATCTTAAATGCAAAAATTTTTTTCTAATTTTATAATTCTTTTTTTTTGTATTTTTCCCTTTTGCGAAGTCAGTCAGTCAGTCTGACAGTCAATCAGTCAAGCACTCAGTCATTCAGTCTCAGTCAGTCAGTCATCAGTCAGTCAGTCCTTCAGCCAGTCAGTCAAGCAGTCAGTCATTTAGTCTCAGTCAGTCAGTCATTCAGTCAGTCAGTCAGTCAGGCAGTCAGTCAGTCAGTCAGTCGGTCAGTCCTGTGCAGTCAGTTAGTCACTAGCAGTCAGTCAGTCTCAGTCAGTCAGTCAGTCAGTCAGTCCAGTCCAGTCTCAGTCAGTCAGTCAGTCAGTCTCGGTCAGTCAGTCAGTCAGTCATTCAGTCAGTCAGTCAGTCAGGCAGTCAGTCAGCCTTATTCAGTCAGTCTGTCAGTCATCCTTATTCAGTCAGTCTGTCAGTCAGTCAGTCAGTCAGTCCTGTCCAGTCAGTTAGTCAGTCAAGCAGTCAGTCAGGTAGTCAAGCAGTCAGTCAGTCAGTGTCAGTCAGTCATTTAGTCATTCAGTCAGTCAGTGAAATAGCCAGTCAGAGAGTCAAGCAGTCAGTCAGTCAGTCTCAGTCAGTCAGTTAGTCAGTCAGTCAGTCAGTCCAGTCTCAGTCAGTCAGGCAGTTAGTCAGTCAGTCTCGGTCAGTCAGTGAGTCAGTCAGTCAGTATCAGTCAGTCAGTGAGCCAGTCTGTCAGTCAGGCAGTATCAGTCAGGCAGTAAGACTCCGCTCGACAGAACTCCGATAGCCTAATGGCTAGACCGCTGGTCTTCCAAGCGAGTGGCCTGGGTTCGAGTCCCAGCCGGAGCGAATATCTTCAATGTATATATTTCTTTTCTAATTTGAAAATTCTTTTTTTTTTCAATTTCTTTCCTTTGCAATTATTGATTATTTATGTAGGGAAGAAAATTCTGAGTCAGTTTAATTTTTCGACACGAAGATTTCAAAGTGTTTAAATAAACAATTACCAAGGTGCATTTTTTGTTTTTATTATATTTAAAACTCCCACCGACAGAGCTCCCATAGACTAATGGCTAGAGTGTTAGGCTTCCAAGCGAGTGGCCCTGGGTTCGAGTCCCAGCCTGAACGAAAATCTTCAATGTATACTTTTAGTTTCTAATTTGAAATTTCTTCTTCTTTTTTTTTTAATTTTTCTCTTTTGCGAATATTGATTATTTATGTAGGGAGAAAAATTCTGAGTCAGTTTAATTATTCGACCTGTAAATTTCAAAGTGTTTGAATCAATAATTACCAAGGTGCATTTTTTGTTTTTATTATATTTAAGACTTCCATCGACAGAGCTCCGATAGCCTAATGGCTAGACCGTTGGGTTCCTAGCGCGTGGTACTGGGTTCGAGTCCCGGCCGGAAAGGAAATCTTAAATGCAAATATTTTTTTCTAATTTTATAATTCTTTTTTTTTTATTTTTCCCTTTTGCGAAGTCAGTCAGTCAGTCTGACAGTCAATCAGTCAAGCACTCAGTCATTCAGTCTCAGTCAGTCAGTCCAGTCAGTCAGTCACTCAGTCAGTCAGTTAGTCCTTCAGCCAGTCAGTCAAGCAGTCAGTCATTTAGTCTCAGTCAGTCAGTCATTCAGTCAGTCAGTCAGTCAGTCAGTCAGTCAGTCAGTCAGTCGGTCAGTCCTGTGCAGTCAGTTAGTCACTAAAGCAGTCAGTCAGTCTCAGTCAGTCAGTCAGTCAGTCAGTTCAGTCCAGTCTCAGGCAGTCAGTCAGTCAGTCTCGGTCAGTCAGTCAGTCAGTCATTCAGTCAGTCAGTCAGTCAGGCAGTCAGTCAGTCGGTCAGCCTTATTCAGTCAGTCTGTCAGTCAGTCAGTCAGTCAGCCTTATTCAGTCAGTCTGTCAGTCATCCTTATTCAGTCAGTCTGTCAGTCAGTCAGTCGGTCAGTCCTGTCCAGTCAGTTAGTCAGTCAAGCAGTCAGTCAGGTAGTCAAGCAGTCAGTCAGTCAGTGTCAGTCAGTCATTTAGTCATTCAGTCAGTCAGTGAAATAGCCAGTCAGAGAGTCAAGCAGTCAGTCAGTCAGTCTCAGTCAGTCAGTTAGTCATTCAGTCAGTCAGTCAGTCAGTCAGTCCAGTCTCAGTCAGTCAGGCAGTTAGTCAGTCAGTCTCGGTCAGTCAGTGAGTCAGTCAGTCAGTATCAGTCAGTCAGTGAGTCAGTCTGTCAGTCAGGCAGTATCAGTCAGGCAGTAAGACTCCGCTCGACAGAACTCCGATAGCCTAATGGCTAGACCGCTGGTCTTCCAAGCGAGTGGCCTGGGTTCGAGTCCCAGCCGGAGCGAATATCTTCAATGTATATATTTCTTTTCTAATTTGAAAATTCTTTTTTTTTCAATTTCTTTCCTTTGCAATTATTGATTATTTATGTAGGGAAGAAAATTCTGAGTCAGTTTAATTTTTCGACACGAAGATTTCAAAGTGTTTAAATAAACAATTACCAAGGTGCATTTTTTGTTTTTATTATATTTAAAACTCCCACCGACAGAGCTCCCATAGACTAATGGCTAGAGTGTTAGGCTTCCAAGCGAGTGGACCTGGGTTCGAGTCCCAGCCTGAACGAAAATCTTCAATGTATACTTTTAGTTTCTAATTTGAAATTTCTTCTTCTTTTTTTTTTAATTTTTCTCTTTTGCGAATATTGATTATTTATGTAGGGAGAAAAATTCTGAGTCAGTTTAATTATTCGACCTGTAAATTTCAAAGTGTTTGAATCAATAATTACCAAGGTGCATTTTTTGTTTTTATTATATTTAAGACTTCCATCGACAGAGCTCCGATAGCCTAATGGCTAGACCGTTGGGTTCCTATCGCGTGGTACTGGGTTCGAGTCCCGGCCGGAAAGGAAATCTTAAATGCAAATATTTTTTTCTAATTTTATAATTCTTTTTTTTTTTATTTTTCCCTTTTGCGAAGTCAGTCAGTCAGTCTGACAGTCAATCAGTCAAGCACTCAGTCATTCAGTCTCAGTCAGTCAGTCCAGTCAGTCAGTCACTCAGTCAGTCAGTTAGTCCTTCAGCCAGTCAGTCAAGCAGTCAGTCATTTAGTCTCAGTCAGTCAGTCAGTCAGGCAGTCAGTCAGTCAGTCGGTCAGTCCTGTGCAGTCAGTTAGTCACTAAAGCAGTCAGTCAGTCTCGGTCAGTCAGTCAGTCAGTCAGTCCAGTCCAGTCTCAGTCAGTCAGTCAGTCAGTCTCGGTCAGTCAGTCAGTAAGTCATTCAGTCAGTCAGTCAGTCAGGCAGTCAGTCAGTCGGTCAGCCTTATTCAGTCAGTCTGTCAGTCAGTCAGTCAGTCAGCCTTATTCAGTCAGTCTGTCAGTCATCCTTATTCAGTCAGTCTGTCAGTCAGTCAGTCGGTCAGTCCTGTCCAGTCAGTTAGTCAGTCAAGCAGTCAGTCAGGTAGTCAAGCAGTCAGTCAGTCAGTGTCAGTCAGTCATTTAGTCATTCAGTCAGTCAGTGAGTCAGTCTGTCAGTCAGGCAGTATCAGTCAGGCAGTAAGACTCCGCTCGACAGAACTCCGATAGCCTAATGGCTAGACCGCTGGTCTTCCAAGCGAGTGGCCTGGGTTCGAGTCCCAGCCGGAGCGAATATCTTCAATGTATATATTTCTTTTCTAATTTGAAAATTCTTTTTTTTTTCAATTTCTTTCCTTTGCAATTATTGAATATTTATGTAGGGAAGAAAATTCTGAGTCAGTTTAATTTTTCGACACGAAGATTTCAAAGTGTTTAAATAAACAATTACCAAGATGCATTTTTTGTTTTTATTATATTTAAAACTCCCACCGACAGAGCTCCCATAGACTAATGGCTAGAGTGTTAGGCGTCCAAGCGAGTGGCCCTGGGTTCGAGTCCCAGCCTGAACGAAAATCTTCAATGTATACTTTTAGTTTCTAATTTGAAATTTCTTCATCTTTTTTTTTTAATTTTTCTCTTTTGCGAATATTGATTATTTATGTAGGGAGAAAAATTCTGAGTCAGTTTAATTATTCGACCTGTAAATTTCAAAGTGTTTGAATCAATAATTACCAAGGTGCATTTTTTGGTTTTATTATATTTAAGACTTCCATCGACAGAGCTCCGATAGCCTAATGGCTAGACCGTTGGGTTCCTAGCGCGTGGTACTGGGTTCGAGTCCCGGCCGGAAAGGAAATCTTAAATGCAAATATTTTTTTCTAATTTTATAATTCTTTTTTTTTTTATTTTTCCCTTTTGCGAAGTCAGTCAGTCAGTCTGACAGTCGATCAGTCAAGCACTCAGTCATTCAGTCTCAGTCAGTCAGTCCAGTCAGCCAGTCACTCAGTCAGTCAGTTAGTCCTTCAGCCAGTCAGTCAAGCAGTCAGTCATTTAGTCTCAGTCAGTCAGTCATTCAGTCAGTCAGTCAGTCAGGCAATCAGTCAGTCAGTCAGTCGGTCAGTCCTGTGCAGTCAGTTAGTCACTAAAGCAGTCAGTCAGTCTCAGTCAGTCAGTCAGTCAGTCAGTCCAGTCCAGTCTCAGTCAGTCAGTCAGTCAGTCTCGGTCAGTCAGTCAGTCAGTCAGTCAGTCAGTCAGGCAGTCAGTCAGTCGGTCAGCCTTATTCAGTCAGTCTGTCAGTCAGTCAGTCAGTCAGCCTTATTCAGTCAGTCTGTCAGTCATCCTTATTCAGTCAGTCTGTCAGTCAGTCAGTCGGTCAGTCCTGTCCAGTCAGTTAGTCAGTCAAGCAGTCAGTCAGGTAGTCAAGCAGTCAGTCAGTCAGTGTCAGTCAGTCATTTAGTCATTCAGTCAGTCAGTGAAATAGCCAGTCAGAGAGTCAAGCAGTCAGTCAGTCAGTCTCAGTCAGTCAGTTAGTCAGTCAGTCAGTCAGTCAGTCAGTCAGTCCAGTCTCAGTCAGTCAGGCAGTTAGTCAGTCAGTCTCGGTCAGTCAGTGAGTCAGTCAGTCAGTATCAGTCAGTCAGTGAGTCAGTCTGTCAGTCAGGCAGTATCAGTCAGGCAGTAAGACTCCGCTCGACAGAACTCCGATAGCCTAATGGCTAGACCGCTGGTCTTCCAAGCGAGTGGCCTGGGTTCGAGTCCCAGCCGGAGCGAATATCTTCAATGTATATATTTCTTTTCTAATTTGAAAATTCTTTTTTTTTTCAATTTCTTTCCTTTGCAATTATTGATTATTTATGTAGGGAAGAAAATTCTGAGTCAGTTTAATTTTTCGACACGAAGATTTCAAAGTGTTTAAATAAACAATTACCAAGGTGCATTTTTTGTTTTTATTATATTTAAAACTCCCACCGACAGAGCTCCCATAGACTAATGGCTAGAGTGTTAGGCTTCCAAGCGAGTGGCCCTGCGTTCGAGTCCCAGCCTGAACGAAAATCTTCAATGTATGCTTTTAGTTTCTAATTTGAAATTTCTTCTTCTTTTTTTTTAATTTTTCTCTTTTGCGAATATTGATTATTTATGTAGGGAGAAAAATTCTGAGTCAGTTTAATTATTCGACCTGTAAATTTCAAAGTGTTTGAATCAATAATTACCAAGGTGCATTTTTTGTTTTTATTATATTTAAGACTTCCATCGACAGAGCTCCGATAGCCTAATGGCTAGACCGTTGGGTTCCAAGCGCGTGGTACTGGGTTCGAGTCCCGGCCGGAACGAAAATCTTCCATGTATATATTTCTCTTCTAATTTGAAGATTCTTTTTTTTTTTCAATTTCTTTCTTTTGCAAATATGGATTATTTATGTACGGAAGAAAATTCTGAGTCAGTTTAAATCCTTAAGACCGAGGCCGGCCCTATACGGCTTTGTAACTTAGATCCGAGCCCGCCCGTACCCGGCCGAGTTATGCGAATTCAGGGGTGGTGGGTAGAAGAAGACAACCTACTGCGAGACCTCCCCGAAGAAGACCCTTTCTTCTAGCCGATAGCTATTTAGCAAGTGATAGCGACAACTGCATGAATGGGGAGCTGCTAATGACTTGATGTCGCTTGGCTTCCTCAAAAAAAAAGAAAAGATGAATGCGTTGTACGATTTCGTTTCAATTTCCTCCACTTCTAATCCTCACTTTTTTGTACCACTTTTTTAAAAATAAATTCTATTCTAGGATTTATAAATTAATGTTTTGTATAATTTTCATGATAATTCGTACAACATTAAAGCACAAACTTTGCAAATAACTGCATATACATGCTTCAGGTTTACAAGGAACCTCGAAACACGGGTTTGCAATTACTACTTGCAATATTTCGCCATCAATTAACCTTTTCTATTTTCATTATTTTTATTTTCAACCAAATGTAATTATTTCTTTCCAGTTTTAGAAACTTAAAAGTATTACTCAGCAAATCAGAGCTTGGAAGGCATCTAAACAAAACAAATCTGCCCAGAGCTTTAACTTGCTCGTGAAAATATACTGCACCCCACCACACATCTGTTACCCAAACAGTAGCGCCCCACAAAAAGTGAGATAGGAGGTCATAATTCCATAAGGACTTAAAACACACATAACATGGGTCAACCAACTCCAGTATTCAGGTCGCACGGGTGACTAAAGAAGATGCCTTAGATACTAGTTCTCTCAGAATGGTCAAAAGAAAAGAATTTTGTTACGATATTATACAATTTACAAACTACCGTATTATCCACTTTACCTTTACAGTTCAAAATTTTGAGTAAAGTGATACTTGCTAGCAATATAATATATATTTGCACTTATAAAAATTTAATCACAAAATAGCATTTTCTAGTTTTCTTCTGAACAACATGTTATTCATTAATTTGGGAAATTCAGTCAGTTTGTCAACATGTAAATTCAGAACCATGATTTACAAAAAAAAAAAAAAAAAGGTAAAAAATGGTAAAAAAAACAATGACAATCTGCTTAAATCTTCAAAAACAATTGTCTCTGAAGTGGGATTAACAGAAATTTCTAATGGCGCTAAGTCACATTGTAATATTCCTTTAACGATTGTAGTGTAACAAACACCAAAAAATCGGATTTAATTCTTTCCTAAATTCATTCAATCAATTTAGAAAGACATTATCTCTTGCTTTCAGTAGCATATCCCACAACTTTGTTTCCTTGAAAATATAAATTAATTGTTAAATTCTTCAAACAAACTCAAGTACATATTTACTTCTGTATGAATGGCATTATTCAGGAAAACATCATCAGAATAAATTTTAGAGAATATTTTTTTAAAATCATGTCATACAGCATTTTACTTACTAATAAATGTAAAGAAAATCTAAATCTGTGCTTCTATTACATCTGTTGCATTAACACTTTTAGCACTAATTTAGAATTAATTGATTTTTTAAGAGAAAACAAATGTCACCTCCTTCCCCCAATATGAAATTGTTGTCAATAATAATTAAGCGATTTCAGAGTTGCATCAAAACAAGAAAACTTTCGTTCAGTACAGATATATCTATCTTGCATTTCTATGTTAAAAAGTTGTATGCTCTCATCTTTATCATATTCGATTAGCTAGTTATATACGATAACCATGGCAACTTGTGTGTTTGTGGGTTGGAGGGGCGGGGGGCAATTTTACCTTACTTTCAAAAGTAAAGGGGCCTTGCCCTCTCACTTTTCAGAGTTAAAATTTAACAATCGACTGAAAAATTATTTCTACTCGGATTGATTTTACGTATTAATTTATTTTGCGGGAATAAAACCAAAAAACTCCAAAAAAAAAAAAAAAAACTGAATTTTTCTTATGTTATTTCATTGGAATGAAGATTATAATTGGAAGAGTTCATGGCCGGATTTGGAAGTGTGGAGGCCCCGGGGCAAACGAAGGAGTGGATTTCCCCTAATCAGGGTTCGAAAAGATCATCATATTTTCGATAATATCTGATACTTTGATATACCGTAGAAGACCATTATAACGCCGACCTATATAACGCAATTCTCTATAAACCGTACAACTTTCCAGAAGTAAACAATAGGTTTTGAAGTTAAAAAAATACCTCTGTTTTGTTATGCAAACATAAAAATTGTTATTTTGAAACAGTTTTTCATCTTTCCATCTTAATCCAAAGCTTTTAAATGGAAATTAGTACCCTCCTTACAGTAAACAGAAAATACCAGATGGCTCTTGCAAATGCAGCTGTTATGCAAACCAAGAAGCTAACAGAAGTGCAGGATAATGCACTTTCGTTTGATTGTGAAACATATTTATTTGTGAATAACTAATTGTAATGTTGGTGCTTTAATACTCATTGCAGATAAAACTCATTCTGAAGTGCTAATATAGAGACATATTCTGAACTTTAGTGTCAAAATTTGTGAAATGACCTATATAACGCAAAAACCTGTATAACGCAAAAGCTCTGGTCTCAAGGTATGCGTTATAATGGTCTTCTACTGTATATCCGAATATTTTGATATATATGTACATATCCGATATTTTTGACCCGTGAAAGCTAGGATATTTTGTAAAAATTTTATTGTGGAGGCCCCGGGGCAGTAGCCCCGCCTGTCCTCCACTAAATCCGGCTCTGGAAGAGTTAGTCTACGGTGGCTATTCATCCCAAATTTTGACGCCAAACTCCATTTTTATCTGTCATTTAATAAGTAATGTCAAAATCGAATTACATAGATTAGTTTTATTTTAAAAAAGAAAAAAGGGGGGAAATAAATAAGATTTCGTGTCTTCCCCACTAAGCATTCTCTTAACCCCCATTTTTTGAGGAAAATATTTTTTTTTTTTTCATTATTACTCTTGAAAAATTATCTTTCTATTATTTTCTTTTAACTTTCCTTTTTTTTTCCTGGCTGGGATAGCTTTTATTACTTGTCCGTAGTATACTCAGAAATGGAAAAGAGATAGGGGTGCAATTTCTTCCAAATGTTTGAAAATAGTTTTAAAAACATTCTTTCAGTAATTATTCTCATCAGTTTGTGCAAATGGAATTGATTGAAATTGGAAAATTTAAATTATTGCATAATAAATCTTAAGCTTGTGCTTGAACTGTAATGCTCTTATTTATGATTAATATCATCTACGCGTTGAAGGCGGCTAATATATGTGTATAAGATATATTAAGATTTACAATTAATATGCGAAAGTTAAGGGATTTGGGAATCAACCCGGCAAACCTTCTCTCGCCATGCCCCTGTTACATATATTTTTTCTGATTTTCTGTAATTCTAAAATATGTCTCTTAAAAATCTAAAAAATATTTATATTTCTGAAAAAAGAATGTTTTATAATTTTATTGTAGCATTTTTCAATAACTTCATAAAAAAAAGGAAAACATGTATTAAAAAGAACTACATGTTTTATAATTTATTATTCTGCAGAAGAATAAAATTATTGGCTGTGCTCAAACTTTTTTAATCAATCGAAATTGGGAGAAATGTTTCCAAAAACAAAAGCTGCTAGAAAGGTTAGGCATTTTGCGCTGTAGGCTGAACATAATATCCAAAAAAAAAAAAAAAAAAAAAACGAACTTATAAGCAATATGGTTATAGGAACTGATGGAAAGTCACGCTGTGAGACCACCTCAAAGATCCTTTCTTCCGACCGAAGTATTTTCAACTGATGGGACAAGTGACAGTGATGTACAATTCCCAATGGCAATACAACTACAAGTATTGATAGCTAATAACTTGTGAAGATGCCCGCATTTCGGGAGGAAGGGGGAAATGAAGAAACTTTTATGTTCATTCTTTTTCATTCATGCGACTTGTTCTATTTTTTCCCTTTGAAATTCTTCATTCCGAAGCTGCTTTTGATTTTTGAACATTTTTTTTGCAATTCAGATGTTTTATTCCAAATTTTAAAACATCCCATGTGTCTATAGATTGCAGACAGCTGAACCAACATACGCGATAAACACTAGTCTAGGGAAATAGCGAAAAAGGCTGCACGCCTGAAGCGCGACAGCGATTAAGGTGACAGCTTACCACGCCTCCTGTAATTAGTGCACACAAGAACTGACGAGATGCTGCCGAAGGGGGGTCTCAGAGTGGACGATTCCATTTCCAAAATAGCTTGATCGAAAAAGTCAGGACCTAACTGTAGTAAAAAATTCCCCCCTTCCCGGTCTTAAAGAGTTAATCATTCGACCTTTAGATTTCAAAGATTTTAGATCAATAATTACTAAAGTGCATTTTTTGTTTTTATTATAATTAAGACACCGATCAACAGAGATCCGATAGTATATTGGCGAGAGCGTTGGGCTTCCATGAGTGTCGCCCTGGGTTCAAATCCCAGCCGGAAAGGAAATCTTAAATGCAAATATTTTTTTCTAATTTTATAATTCTTTTTTTTTATTTTTCCCTTTTGCGAAGTCAGTCAGTCAGTCTGACAGTCAATCAGTCAAGCACTCAGTCATTCAGTCTCAGTCAGTCAGTCCAGTCAGTCAGTCACTCAGTCAGTCAGTTAGTCCTTCAGCCAGTCAGTCAAGCAGTCAGTCATTTAGTCTCAGTCAGTCAGTCAGGCAGTCAGTCAGTCAGTCAGTCGGTCAGTCCTGTGCAGTCAGTTAGTCACTAAAGCAGTCAGTCAGTCTCAGTCAGTCAGTCAGTCAGTCAGTCCAGTCCAGTCTCAGTCAGTCAGTCAGTCAGTCTCGGTCAGTCAGTCAGTCAGTCTCGGTCAGTCAGTCAGTCAGGCAGTCAGTCAGTCGGTCAGCCTTATTCAGTCAGTCTGTCAGTCATCCTTATTCAGTCAGTCTGTCAGTCAATCAGTCGGTCAGTCCTGTCCAGTCAGTTAGTCAGTCAAGCAGTCAGTCAGGTAGTCAAGCAGTCAGTCAGTCAGTGTCAGTCAGTCATTTAGTCATTCAGTCAGTCAGTGAAATAGCCAGTCAGAGAGTCAAGCAGTCAGTCAGTCAGTCTCAGTCAGTCAGTTAGTCAGTCAGTCAGTCAGTCAGTCAGTCAGTCCAGTCTCAGTCAGTCAGGCAGTTAGTCAGTCAGTCTCGGTCAGTCAGTGAGTCAGTCAGTCAGTATCAGTCAGTCAGTGAGTCAGTCTGTCAGTCAGGCAGTATCAGTCAGGCAATAAGACTCCGCTCGACAGAACTCCGATAGCCTAATGGCTAGACCGCTGGTCTTCCAAGCGAGTGGCCTGGGTTCGAGTCCCAGCCGGAGCGAATATCTTCAATGTATATATTTCTTTTCTAATTTGAAAATTCTTTTTTTTTTCAATTTCTTTCCTTTGCAATTATTGATTATTTATGTAGGGAAGAAAATTCTGAGTCAGTTTAATTTTTCGACACGAAGATTTCAAAGTGTTTAAATAAACAATTACCAAGGTGCATTTTTTGTTTTTATTATATTTAAAACTCCCACCGACAGAGCTCCCATAGACTAATGGCTAGAGTGTTAGGCTTCCAAGCGAGTGGCCCTGGTTTCGAGTCCCAGCCTGAACGAAAATCTTCAATGTATACTTTTAGTTTCTAATTTGAAATTTCTTCTTCTTTTTTTTTAATTTTTCTCTTTTGCGAATATTGATTATTTATGTAGGGAGAAAAATTCTGAGTCAGTTTAATTATTCGACCTGTAAATTTCAAAGTGTTTGAATCAATAATTACCAAGGTGCATTTTTTGTTTTTATTATATTTAAGACTTCCATCGAAAGAGCTCCGATAGCCTGATGGCTAGACCGTTGGGTTCCTAGCGCGTGGTACTGGGTTCGAGTCCCGGCCGGAAAGGAAATCTTAAATGCAAATATTTTTTCTAATTTTATAATTCTTTTTTTTTATTTTTCCCTTTTGCGAAGTCAGTCAGTCAGTCTGACAGTCAATCAGTCAAGCACTCAGTCATTCAGTCTCAGTCAGTCAGTCCAGTCAGTCAGTCACTCAGTCAGTCAGTTAGTCCTTCAGCCAGTCAGTCAAGCAGTCAGTCATTTAGTCTCAGTCAGTCAGTCATTCAGTCAGTCAGTCAGTCAGGCAGTCAGTCAGTCAGTCAGTCGGTCAGTCCTGTGCAGTCAGTTAGTCACTAAAGCAGTCAGTCAGTCTCAGTCAGTCAGTCAGTCAGTCCAGTCCAGTCTCAGTCAGTCAGTCAGTCAGTCTCGGTCAGTCAGTCAGTCAGTCATTCAGTCAGTTAGTCAGTCAGTCAGTCAGTCCAGTCTCAGTCAGTCAGGCAGTTAGTCAGTCAGTCTCGTTCAGTCAGTGAGTCAGTCAGTCAGTATCAGTCAGTCAGTGAGTCAGTCTGTCAGTCAGGCAGTATCAGTCAGGCAGTAAGACTCCGCTCGACAGAACTCCGATAGCCTAATGGCTAGACCGCTGGTCTTCCAAGCGAGTGACCTGGGTTCGAGTCCCAGCCGGAGCGAATATCTTCAATGTATATATTTCTTTTCTAATTTGAAAATTCTTTTTTTTTTTTCAATTTCTTTCCTTTGCAATTATTGATTATTTATGTAGGGAAGAAAATTCTGAGTCAGTTTAATTTTTCGACACGAAGATTTCAAAGTGTTTAAATAAACGATTACCAAGGTGCATTTTTTGTTTTTATTATATTTAAAACTCCCACCGACAGAGCTCCCATAGACTAATGGCTAGAGTGTTAGGCTTCCAAGCGAGTGGCCCTGGGTTCGAGTCCCAGCCTGAACGAAAATCTTCAATGTATACTTTTAGTTTCTAATTTGAAATTTCTTCTTCTTTTTTTTTAATTTTTCTCTTTTGCGAATATTGATTATTTATGTAGGGAGAAAAATTCTGAGTCAGTTTAATTATTCGACCTGTAAATTTAAGAGTGTTTGAATCAATAATTACCAAGGTGCATTTTTTGTTTTTATTATATTTAAGACTTCCATCGACAGAGCTCCGATAGCCTAATGGCTAGACCGTTGGGTTCCTAGCGCGTGGTACTGGGTTCGAGTTCCGGCCGAAAAGGAAATGTTAAATGCAAATATTTTTTTCTAATTTTATAATTCTTTTTTTTTATATTTCCCTTTTGCGAAGTCAGTCAGTCAGTCTGACAGTCAATCAGTCAAGCACTCAGTCATTCAGTCTCAGTCAGTCAGTCCAGTCAGTCAGTCACTCAGTCAGTCAGTTAGTCCTTCAGCCAGTCAGTCAAGCAGTCAGTCATTTAGTCTCAGTCAGTCAGTCATTCAGTCAGTCAGTCAGTCAGGCAGTCAGTCAGTCAGTCAGTCGGTCAGTCCTGTGCAGTCAGTTAGTCACTAAAGCAGTCAGTCAGTCTCAGTCAGTCAGTCAGTCAGTCAGTCATTCAGTCAGTCAGTCAGTCAGGCAGTCAGTCAGTCGGTCAGCCTTATTCAGTCAATCTGTCAGTCAGTCAGTCAGTCAGCCTTATTCAGTCAGTCTGTCAGTCATCCTTATTCAGTCAGTCTGTCAGTCAGTCAGTCGGTCAGTCCTGTCCAGTCAGTTAGTCAGTCAAGCAGTCAGTCAGGTAGTCAAGCAGTCAGTCAGTCAGTGTCAGTCAGTCATTTAGTCATTCAGTCAGTCAGTGAAATAGCCAGTCAGAGAGTCAAGCAGTCAGTCAGTCAGTCTCAGTCAGTCAGTTAGTCAGTCAGTCCAGTCTCAGTCAGTCGGGCAGTTAGTCAGTCAGTCTCGGTCAGTCAGTGAGTCAGTCAGTCAGTATCAGTCAGTCAGTGAGTCAGTCTGTCAGTCAGGCAGTATCAGTCAGGCAGTAAGACTCCGCTCGACAGAACTCCGGTAGCCTAATGGCTAGACCGCTGGTCTTCCAAGCGAGTGACCTGGGTTCGAGTCCCAGCCGGAGCGAATATCTTCAATGTATATATTTCTTTTCTAATTTGAAAATTCTTTTTTTTTTCAATTTCTTTCCTTTGCAATTATTGATTATTTATGTAGGGAAGAAAATTCTGAGTCAGTTTAATTTTTCGACACGAAGATTTCAAAGTGTTTAAATAAACGATTACCAAGGTGCATTTTTTGTTTTTATTATATTTAAAACTCCCACCGACAGAGCTCCCATAGACTAATGGCTAGAGTGTTAGGCTTCCAAGCGAGTGGCCCTGGGTTCGAGTCCCAGCCTGAACGAAAATCTTCAATGTATACTTTTAGTTTCTAATTTGAAATTTCTTCTTCTTTTTTTTTTAATTTTTCTCTTTTGCGAATATTGATTATTTGTGTAGGGAGAAAAATTCTGAGTCAGTTTAATTATTCGACCTGTAAATTTCAAAGTGTTTGAATCAATAATTACCAAGGTGCATTTTTTGTTTTTATTATATTTAAGACTTCCAACGACAGAGCTCCGATAGCCTAATGGCTAGACCGTTGGGTTCCTAGCGCGTGGTACTGGGTTCGAGTTCCGGCCGGAAAGGAAATCTTAAATGCAAATATTTTTTTCTAATTTTATAATTCTTTTTTTTTATTTTTCCCTTTTGCGAAGTCAGTCAGTCAGTCAGTCAGTCATTCAGTCAGTCAGTCAGTCAGGCAGTCAGTCAGTCGGTCAGCCTTATTCAGTCAATCTGTCAGTCAGTCAGTCAGTCAGCCTTATTCAGTCAGTCTGTCAGTCATCCTTATTCAGTCAGTCTGTCAGTCAGTCAGTCGGTCAGTCCTGTCCAGTCAGTTAGTCAGTCAAGCAGTCAGTCAGGTAGTCAAGCAGTCAGTCAGTCAGTGTCAGTCAGTCATTTAGTCATTCAGTCAGTCAGTGAAATAGCCAGTCAGAGAGTCAAGCAGTCAGTCAGTCAGTTAGTCAGTCAGTCAGTCAGTCAGTCCAGTCTCAGTCAGTCAGGCAGTTAGTCAGTCAGTCTCGGTCAGTCAGTGAGTCAGTCAGTCAGTATCAGTCAGTCAGTGAGTCAGTCTGTCAGTCAGGCAGTATCAGTCAGGCAGTAAGACTCCGCTCGACAGAACTCCGATAGCCTAATGGCTAGACCGCTGGTCTTCCAAGCGAGTGGCCTGGGTTCGGGTCCCAGCCGGAGCGAATATCTTCAATGTATATATTTCTTTTCTAATTTGAAAATTCTTTTTTTTTCAATTTCTTTCCTTTGCAATTATTGATTATTTATGTAGGGAGAAAAATTCTGAGTCAGTTTAATTATTCGACCTGTAAATTTCAAAGTGTTTGAATCAATAATTACCAAGGTGCATTTTTTGTTTTTATTATATTTAAGACTTCCAACGACAGAGCTCCGATAGCCTAATGGCTAGACCGTTGGGTTCCTAGCGCGTGGTACTGGGTTCGAGTCCCGGCCGGAAAGGAAATCTTAAATGCAAATATTTTTTTATAATTCTTTTTTTTTTATTTTTCCCTTTTGCGAAGTCAGTCAGTCAGTCTGACAGTCAATCAGTCAAGCACTCAATCATTCAGTCTCAGTCAGTCAGTCCAGTCAGTCAGTCACTCAGTCAGTCAGTTAGTCCTTCAGCCAGTCAGTCAAGCAGTCAGTCATTTAGTCTCAGTCAGTCAGTCATTCAGTCAGTCAGTCAGTCAGTCAGTCAGTCAGTCAGTCAGTCGGTCAGTCCTGTGCAGTCAGTTAGTCACTAAAGCAGTCAGTCAGTCTCAGTCAGTCAGTCAGTCAGTCAGTTCAGTCCAGTCTCAGTCAGTCAGTCAGTCAGTCTCGGTCAGTCAGTCAGTCAGTCATTCAGTCAGTCAGTCAGTCAGGCAGTCAGTCAGTCGGTCAGCCTTATTCAGTCAGTCTGTCAGTCAGTCAGTCAGTCAGCCTTATTCAGTCAGTCTGTCAGTCATCCTTATTCAGTCAGTCTGTCAGTCAGTCAGTCGGTCAGTCCTGTCCAGTCAGTTAGTCAGTCAAGCAGTCAGTCAGGTAGTCAAGCAGTCAGTCAGTCAGTGTCAGTCAGTCATTTAGTCATTCAGTCAGTCAGTGAAATAGCCAGTCAGAGAGTCAAGCAGTCAGTCAGTCAGTCAGTTAGTCATTCAGTCAGTCAGTCAGTCAGTCAGTCCAGTCTCAGTCAGTCAGGCAGTTAGTCAGTCAGTCTCGGTCAGTCAGTGAGTCAGTCAGTCAGTATCAGTCAGTCAGTGAGTCAGTCTGTCAGTCAGGCAGTATCAGTCAGGCAGTAAGACTCCGCTCGACAGAACTCCGATAGCCTAATGGCTAGACCGCTGGTCTTCCAAGCGAGTGGCCTGGGTTCGGGTCCCAGCCGGAGCAAATATCTTCAATGTATATATTTCTTTTCTAATTTGAAAATTCTTTTTTTTTCAATTTCTTTCCTTTGCAATTATTGATTATTTATGTAGGGAAGAAAATTCTGAGTCAGTTTAATTTTTCGACACGAAGATTTCAAAGTGTTTAAATAAGCAATTACCAAGGTGCATTTTTTGTTTTTATTATATTTAAAACTCCCACCGACAGAGCTCCCATAGACTAATGGCTAGAGTGTTAGGCTTCCAAGCGAGGGGCCCTGGGTTCGAGTCCCAGCCTGAACGAAAATCTTCAATGTATACTTTTAGTTTCTAATTTGAAATTTCTTCTTCTTTTTTTTTTTAATTTTTCTCTTTTGCGAATATTGATTATTTATGTAGGGAGAAAAATTCTGAGTCAGTTTAATTATTCGACCTGTAAATTTCAAAGTGTTTGAATCAATAATTACCAAGGTGCATTTTTTGTTTTTATTATATTTAAGACTTCCATCGACAGAGCTCCGATAGCCTAATGGCTAGACCGTTGGGTTCCTAGCGCGTGGTACTGGGTTCGAGTCCCGGCCGGAAAGGAAATCTTAAATGCAAAAATTTTTTTCTAATTTTATAATTCTTTTTTTTTTTATTTTTCCCTTTTGCGAAGTCAGTCAGTCAGTCTGACAGTCAATCAGTCAAGCACTCAGTCATTCAGTCTCAGTCAGTCAGTCCAGTCAGTCAGTCACTCAGTCAGTCAGTTAGTCCTTCAGCCAGTCAGTCAAGCAGTCAGTCATTTAGTCTCAGTCAGTCAGTCATTCAGTCAGTCAGTCAGTCAGTCAGTCAGTCAGTCAGTCAGTCGGTCAGTCCTGTGCAGTCAGTTAGTCACTAAAGCAGTCAGTCAGTCTCAGTCAGTCAGTCAGTCAGTCAGTTCAGTCCAGTCTCAGTCAGTCAGTCAGTCAGTCTCGGTCAGTCAGTCAGTCAGTCATTCAGTCAGTCAGTCAGTCAGGCAGTCAGTCAGTCGGTCAGCCTTATTCAGTCAGTCTGTCAGTCAGTCAGTCAGTCAGCCTTATTCAGTCAGTCTGTCAGTCATCCTTATTCAGTCAGTCTGTCAGTCAGTCAGTCAGTCAGTCCTGTCCAGTCAGTTAGTCAGTCAAGCAGTCAGTCAGGTAGTCAAGCAGTCAGTCAGTCAGTGTCAGTCAGTCATTTAGTCATTCAGTCAGTCAGTGAAATAGCCAGTCAGAGAGTCAAGCAGTCAGTCAGTCAGTCTCAGTCAGTCAGTTAGTCAGTCAGTCAGTCAGTCAGTCAGTCAGTCCAGTCTTAGTCAGTCAGGCAGTTAGTCAGTCAGTCTCGGTCAGTCAGTGAGTCAGTCAGTCAGTATCAGTCAGTCAGTGAGCCAGTCTGTCAGTCAGGCAGTATCAGACAGGCAGTAAAACTCCGCTCGACAGAACTCCGATAGCCTAATGGCTAGACCGCTGGTCTTCCAAGCGAGTGGCCTGGGTTCGAGTCCCAGCCGGAGCGAATATCTTCAATGTATATATTTCTTTTCTAATTTGAAAATTCTTTTTTTTTTCAATTTCTTTCCTTTGCAATTATTGATAATTTATGTAGGGAAGAAAATTCTGAGTCAGTTTAATTTTTCGACACGAAGATTTCAAAGTGTTTAAATAAACAATTACCAAGGTGCATTTTTTGTTTTTATTATATTTAAAACTCCCACCGACAGAGCTCCCATAGACTAATGGCTAGAGTGTTAGGCTTCCAAGCGAGTGGCCCTGGGTTCGAGTCCCAGCCTGAACGAAAATCTTCAATGTATACTTTTAGTTTCTAATTTGAAATTTCTTCTTCTTTTTTTTTTAATTTTTCTCTTTTGCGAATATTGATTATTTATGTAGGGAGAAAAATTCTGAGTCAGTTTAATTATTCGACCTGTAAATTTCAAAGTGTTTGAATCAATAATTACCAAGGTGCATTTTTTGTTTTTATTATATTTAAGACTTCCATCGACAGAGCTCCGACAGCCTAATGGCTAGACCGTTGGGTTCCTAGCGCGTGGTACTGGGTTCGAGTCCCGGCCGGAAAGGAAATCTTAAATGCAAATATTTTTTTATAATTCTTTTTTTTTTATTTTTCCCTTTTGCGAAGTCAGTCAGTCAGTCTGACAGTCAATCAGTCAAGCACTCAATCATTCAGTCTCAGTCAGTCAGTCCAGTCAGTCAGTCACTCAGTCAGTCAGTTAGTCCTTCAGCCAGTCAGTCAAGCAGTCAGTCATTTAGTCTCAGTCAGTCAGTCATTCAGTCAGTCAGTCAGTCAGTCAGGCAGTCAGTCAGTCAGTCAGTCGGTCAGTCCTGTGCAGTCAGTTAGTCACTAAAGCAGTCAGTCAGTCTCAGTCAGTCAGTCAGTCCAGTCCAGTCTCAGTCAGTCAGTCAGTCAGTCATTCAGTCAGTCAGTCAGTCAGGCAGTCAGTCAGCCTTATTCAGTCAGTAGTCAGTCATCCTTATTCAGTCAGTCTGTCAGTCAGTCAGTCAGTCAGTCCTGTCCAGTCAGTTAGTCAGTCAAGCAGTCAGTCAGGTAGTCAAGCAGTCAGTCAGTCAGTGTCAGTCAGTCATTTAGTCATTCAGTCAGTCAGTGAAATAGCCAGTCAGAGAGTCAAGCAGTCAGTCAGTCAGTCTCAGTCAGTCAGTTAGTCAGTCAGTCAGTCAGTCAGTCAGTCAGTCCAGTCTCAGTCAGTCAGTTAGTCAGTCAGTCAGTCAGTCAGTCAGTCATTCAGTCTCAGTCAGTCAGTCCAGTCAGTCAGTCACTCAGTCAGTCAGTTAGTCCTTCAGCCAGTCAGTCAAGCAGTCAGTCATTTAGTCTCAGTCAGTCAGTCATTCAGTCAGTCAGTCAGTCAGTCAGTCAGTCAGTCGGTCAGTCCTGTGCAGTCAGTTAGTCACTAAAGCAGTCAGTCAGTCTCAGTCAGTCAGTCAGTCAGTCAGTTCAGTCCAGTCTCAGTCAGTCAGTCAGTCAGTCTCGGTCAGTCAGTCAGTCAGTCATTCAGTCAGGCAGTCAGTCAGGCAGTCAGTCAGTCGGTCAGCCTTATTCAGTCAGTCAGTCAGTCAGCCTTATTCAGTCAGTCTGTCAGTCATCCTTATTCCGTCAGTCTGTCAGTCAGTCAGTCGGTCAGTCCTGTCCAGTCAGTTAGTCAGTCAAGCAGTCAGTCAGGTAGTCAAGCAGTCAGTCAGTCAGTGTCAGTCAGTCATTTAGTCATTCAGTCAGTCAGTGAAATAGCCAGTCAGAGAGTCAAGCAGTCAGTCAGTCAGTCTCAGTCAGTCAGTTAGTCATTCAGTCAGTCAGTCAGTCAGTCAGTCCAGTCTCAGTCAGTCAGGCAGTTAGTCAGTCAGTCTCGGTCAGTCAGTGAGTCAGTCAGTCAGTATCAGTCAGTCAGTGAGTCAGTCTGTCAGTCAGGCAGTATCAGTCAGGCAGTAAGACTCCGCTCGACAGAACTCCGATAGCCTAATGGCTAGACCGCTGGTCTTCCAAGCGAGTGGCCTGGGTTCGAGTCCCAGCCGGAGCGAATATCTTCAATGTATATATTTCTTTTCTAATTTGAAAATTCTTTTTTTTTTCAATTTCTTTCCTTTGCAATTATTGATTATTTATGTAGGGAAGAAAATTCTGAGTCAGTTTAATTTTTCGACACGAAGATTTCAAAGTGTTTAAATAAACAATTACCAAGGTGCATTTTTTGTTTTTATTATATTTAAAACTCCCACCGACAGAGCTCCCATAGACTCCATAGGCTAGAGTGTTAGGCTTCCAAGCGAGTGGCCCTGGGTTCGAGTCCCAGCCTGAACGAAAATCTTCAATGTATACTTTTAGTTTCTAATTTGAAATTTCTTCTTCTTTTTTTTTAATTTTTCTCTCTTGCGAATATTGATTATTTATGTAGGGAGAAAAATTCTGAGTCAGTTTAATTATTCGACCTGTAAATTTCAAAGTGTTTGAATCAATAATTACCAAGGTGCATTTTTTGTTTTTATTATATTTAAGACTTCCATCGACAGAGCTCTGATAGCCTAATGGCTAGACCGTTGGGTTCCTAGCGCGTGGTACTGGGTTCGAGTCCCGGCCGGAAAGGAAATCTTAAATGCAAATATTTTTTTCTAATTTTATAATTCTTTTTTTTTTATTTTTCCCTTTTGCGAAGTCAGTCAGTCAGTCTGACAGTCAATCAGTCAAGCACTCAGTCATTCAGTCTCAGTCAGTCAGTCCAGTCAGTCAGTCACTCAGTCAGTCAGTTAGTCCTTCAGCCAGTCAGTCAAGCAGTCAGTCATTTAGTCTCAGTCAGTCAGTCATTCAGTCAGTCAGTCAGTCAGGCAGTCAGTCAGTCAGTCAGTCGGTCAGTCCTGTGCAGTCAGTTAGTCACTAAAGCAGTCAGTCAGTCTCAGTCAGTCAGTCAGTCAGTCAGCCTTATTCAGTCAGTCTGTCAGTCATCCTTATTCCGTCAGTCTGTCAGTCAGTCAGTCGGTCAGTCCTGTCCAGTCAGTTAGTCAGTCAAGCAGTCAGTCAGGTAGTCAAGCAGTCAGTCAGTCAGTGTCAGTCAGTCATTTAGTCATTCAGTCAGTCAGTGAAATAGCCAGTCAGAGAGTCAAGCAGTCAGTCAGTCAGTCTCAGTCAGTCAGTTAGTCATTCAGTCAGTCAGTCAGTCAGTCAGTCCAGTCTCAGTCAGTCAGGCAGTTAGTCAGTCAGTCTCGGTCAGTCAGTGAGTCAGTCAGTCAGTATCAGTCAGTCAGTGAGTCAGTCTGTCAGTCAGGCAGTATCAGTCAGGCAGTAAGACTCCGCTCGACAGAACTCCGATAGCCTAATGGCTAGACCGCTGGTCTTCCAAGCGAGTGGCCTGGGTTCGAGTCCCAGCCGGAGCGAATATCTTCAATGTATATATTTCTTTTCTAATTTGAAAATTCTTTTTTTTTTTCAATTTCTTTCCTTTGCAATTATTGATTATTTATGTAGGGAAGAAAATTCTGAGTCAGTTTAATTTTTCGACACGAAGATTTCAAAGTGTTTAAATAAACAATTACCAAGGTGCATTTTTTGTTTTTATTATATTTAAAACTCCCACCGACAGAGCTCCCATAGACTAATGGCTAGAGTGTTAGGCTTCCAAGCGAGTGGCCCTGGGTTCGAGTCCCAGCCTGAACGAAAATCTTCAATGTATACTTTTAGTTTCTAATTTGAAATTTCTTCTTCTTTTTTTTTAATTTTTCTCTCTTGCGAATATTGATTATTTATGTAGGGAGAAAAATTCTGAGTCAGTTTAATTATTCGACCTGTAAATTTCAAAGTGTTTGAATCAATAATTACCAAGGTGCATTTTTTGTTTTTATTATATTTAAGACTTCCATCGACAGAGCTCTGATAGCCTAATGGCTAGACCGTTGGGTTCCTAGCGCGTGGTACTGGGTTCGAGTCCCGGCCGGAAAGGAAATCTTAAATGCAAATATTTTTTTCTAATTTTATAATTCTTTTTTTTTTATTTTTCCCTTTTGCGAAGTCAGTCAGTCAGTCTGACAGTCAATCAGTCAAGCACTCAGTCATTCAGTCTCAGTCAGTCAGTCCAGTCAGTCAGTCACTCAGTCAGTCAGTTAGTCCTTCAGCCAGTCAGTCAAGCAGTCAGTCATTTAGTCTCAGTCAGTCAGTCATTCAGTCAGTCAGTCAGTCAGGCAGTCAGTCAGTCAGTCAGTCGGTCAGTCCTGTGCAGTCAGTTAGTCACTAAAGCAGTCAGTCAGTCTCAGTCAGTCAGTCAGTCAGTCAGTCCAGTCCAGTCTCAGTCAGTCAGTCAGTCAGTCTCGGTCAGTCAGTCGGTCAGTCATTCAGTCAGTCAGGCAGTCAGTCAGTCGGTCAGCCTTATTCAGTCAGTCTGTCAGTCAGTCAGTCAGTCAGCCTTATTCAGTCAGTCTGTCAGTCATCCTTATTCAGTCAGTCTGTCAGTCAGTCAGTCGGTCAGTCCTGTCCAGTCAGTTAGTCAGTCAAGCAGTCAGTCAGGTAGTCAAGCAGTCAGTCAGTCAGTGTCAGTCAGTCATTTAGTCATTCAGTCAGTCAGTGAAATAGCCAGTCAGAGAGTCAAGCAGTCAGTCAGTCAGTCTCAGTCAGTCAGTTAGTCATTCAGTCAGTCAGTCAGTCAGTCAGTCCAGTCTCAGTCAGTCAGGCAGTTAGTCAGTCAGTCTCGGTCAGTCAGTGAGTCAGTCAGTCAGTATCAGTCAGTCAGTGAGTCAGTCTGTCAGTCAGGCAGTATCAGTCAGGCAGTAAGACTCCGCTCGACAGAACTCCGATAGCCTAATGGCTAGACCGCTGGTCTTCCTAGCGAGTGGCCTGGGTTCGGGTCCCAGCCGGAGCAAATATCTTCAATGTATATATTTCTTTTCTAATTTGAAAATTCTTTTTTTTTCAATTTCTTTCCTTTGCAATTATTGATTATTTATGTAGGGAAGAAAATTCTGAGTCAGTTTAATTTTTCGACACGAAGATTTCAAAGTGTTTAAATAAGCAATTACCAAGGTGCATTTTTTGTTTTTATTATATTTAAAACTCCCACCGACAGAGCTCCCATAGACTAATGGCTAGAGTGTTAGGCTTCCAAGCGAGTGGCCCTGGGTTCGAGTCCCAGCCTGAACGAAAATCTTCAATGTATACTTTTAGTTTCTAATTTGAAATTTCTTCTTCTTTTTTTTTTAATTTTTCTCTTTTGCGAATATTGATTATTTATGTAGGGAGAAAAATTCTGAGTCAGTTTAATTATTCGACCTGTAAATTTCAAAGTGTTTGAATCAATAATTACCAGGGTGCATTTTTTGTTTTTATTATATTTAAGACTTCCATCGACAGAGCTCCGATAGCCTAATGGCTAGACCGTTGGGTTCCTAGCGCGTGGTACTGGGTTCGAGTCCCGGCCGGAAAGAAAATCTTAAATGCGAAAATTTTTTTCTAATTTTATAATTCTTTTTTTTTTATTTTTCCCTTTTGCGAAGTCAGTCAGTCAGTCTGACAGTCAATCAGTCAAGCACTCAGTCATTCAGTCTCAGTCAGTCAGTCCAGTCAGTCAGTCACTCAGTCAGTCAGTTAGTCCTTCAGCCAGTCAGTCAAGCAGTCAGTCATTTAGTCTCAGTCAGTCAGTCATTCAGTCAGTCAGTCAGTCAGGCAGTCAGTCAGTCGGTCAGTCCTGTGCAGTCAGTTAGTCACTAAAGCAGTCAGTCAGTCTCAGTCAGTCAGTCAGTCAGTCAGTTCAGTCCAGTCTCAGTCAGTCAGTCAGTCTCGGTCAGTCAGTCAGTCAGTCATTCAGTCAGTCAGTCAGTCAGGCAGTCAGTCAGTCGGTCAGCCTTATTCAGTCAGTCTGTCAGTCAGTCAGTCAGTCAGCCTTATTCAGTCAGTCTGTCAGTCATCCTTATTCAGTCAGTCTGTCAGTCAGTCAGTCGGTCAGTCCTGTCCAGTCAGTTAGTCAGTCAAGCAGTCAGTCAGGTAGTCAAGCAGTCAGTCAGTCAGTGTCAGTCAGTCATTTAGTCATTCAGTCAGTCAGTGAAATAGCCAGTCAGAGAGTCAAGCAGTCAGTCAGTCAGTCTCAGTCAGTCAGTTAGTCATTCAGTCAGTCAGTCAGTCAGTCAGTCCAGTCTCAGTCAGTCAGGCAGTTAGTCAGTCAGTCTCGGTCAGTCAGTGAGTCAGTCAGTCAGTATCAGTCAGTCAGTGAGTCAGTCTGTCAGTCAGGCAGTATCAGTCAGGCAGTAAGACTCCGCTCGACAGAACTCCGATAGCCTAATGGCTAGACCGCTGGTCTTCCAAGCGAGTGGCCTGGGTTCGAGTCCCAGCCGGAGCGAATATCTTCAATGTATATATTTCTTTTCTAATTTGAAAATTCTTTTTTTTTTCAATTTCTTTCCTTTGCAATTATTGATTATTTATGTAGGGAAGAAAATTCTGAGTCAGTTTAATTTTTCGACACGAAGATTTCAAAGTGTTTAAATAAACAATTACCAAGGTGCATTTTTTGTTTTTATTATATTTAAAACTCCCACCGACAGAGCTCCCATAGACTAATGGCTAGAGTGTTAGGCTTCCAAGCGAGTGGCCCTGGGTTCGAGTCCCAGCCTGAACGAAAATCTTCAATGAATACTTTTAGTTTCTAATTTGAAATTTCTTCTTCTTTTTTTTTTAATTTTTCTCTTTTGCGAATATTGATTATTTATGTAGGGAGAAAAATTCTGAGTCAGTTTAATTATTCGACCTGTAAATTTCAAAGTGTTTGAATCAATAATTACCAAGGTGCATTTTTTGTTTTTATTATATTTAAGACTTCCATCGACAGAGCTCTGATAGCCTAATGGCTAGACCGTTGGGTTTCTAGCGCGTGGTACTGGGTTCGAGTCCCGGCCGGAAAGGAAGTCTTAAATGCAAATATTTTTTTCTAATTTTATAATTCTTTTTTTTTATTTTTCCCTTTTGCGAAGTCAGTCAGTCAGTCTGATAGTCAATCAGTCAAGCACTCAGTCATTCAGTCTCAGTCAGTCAGTCCAGTCAGTCAGTCACTCAGTCAGTCAGTTAGTCCTTCAGCCAGTCAGTCAAGCAGTCAGTCATTTAGTCTCAGTCAGTCAGTCATTCAGTCAGTCAGTCAGTCAGGCAGTCAGTCAGTCAGTCAGTCGGTCAGTCCTGTGCAGTCAGTTAGTCACTAAAGCAGTCAGTCAGTCTCAGTCAGTCAGTCAGTCCAGTCCAGTCTCAGTCAGTCAGTCATTCAGCTAGTCAGTCAGTCAGGCAGTCAGTCAGCCTTATTCAGTCAGTAGTCAGTCATCCTTATTCAGTCAGTCTGTCAGTCAGTCAGTCAGTCAGTCCTGTCCAGTCAGTTAGTCAGTCAAGCAGTCAGTCAGGTAGTCAAGCAGTCAGTCAGTCAGTGTCAGTCAGTCATTTAGTCATTCAGTCAGTCAGTGAAATAGCCAGTCAGAGAGTCAAGCAGTCAGTCAGTCAGTCTCAGTCAGTCAGTTAGTCAGTCAGTCAGTCAGTCAGTCAGTCCAGTCTCAGTCAGTCAGTTAGTCAGTCAGTCAGTCAGTCAGTCAGTCAGTCCAGTCTCAGTCAGTCAGGCAGTTAGTCAGTCAGTCTCGGTCAGTCAGTGAGTCAGTCAGTCAGTATCAGTCAGTCAGTGAGCCAGTCTGTCAGTCAGGCAGTATCAGTCAGGCAGTAAGACTCCGCTCGACAGAACTCCGATAGCCTAATGGCTAGACCGCTGGTCTTCCAAGCGAGTGGCCTGGGTTCGAGTCCCAGCCGGAGCGAATATCTTCAATGTATATATTTCTTTTCTAATTTGAAAATTCTTTTTTTTTTCAATTTCTTTCCTTTGCAATTATTGATTATTTATGTAGGGAAGAAAATTCTGAGTCAGTTTAATTTTTCGACACGAAGATTTCAAAGTGTTTAAATAAACAATTACCAAGGTGCATTTTTTGTTTTTATTATATTTAAAACTCCCACCGACAGAGCTCCCATAGACTAATGGCTAGAGTGTTAGGCTTCCAAGCGAGTGGCCCTGGGTTCGAGTCCCAGCCTGAACGAAAATCTTCAATGTATACTTTTAGTTTCTAATTTGAAATTTCTTCTTCTTTTTTTTTTAATTTTTCTCTTTTGCGAATATTGATTATTTATGTAGGGAGAAAAATTCTGAGTCAGTTTAATTATTCGACCTGTAAATTTCAAAGTGTTTGAATCAATAATTACCAAGGTGCATTTTTTGTTTTTATTATATTTAAGACTTCCATTGACAGAGCTCCGATAGCCTAATGGCTAGACCGTTGGGTTCCTAGCGCGTGGTACTGGGTTCGAGTCCCGGCCGGAAAGGAAATCTTAAATGCAATTATTTTTTTATAATTCTTTTTTTTTATTTTTCCCTTTTGCGAAGTCAGTCAGTCAGTCTGACAGTCAATCAGTCAAGCACTCAGTCATTCAGTCTCAGTCAGTCAGTCCAGTCAGTCAGTCACTCAGTCAGTCAGTTAGTCCTTCAGCCAGTCAGTCAAGCAGTCAGTCATTTAGTCTCAGTCAGTCAGTCATTCAGTCAGTCAGTCAGTCAGTCAGTCAGTCAGTCGGTCAGTCCTGTGCAGTCAGTTAGTCACTAAAGCAGTCAGTCAGTCTCAGTCAGTCAGTCAGTCAGTCAGTTCAGTCCAGTCTCAGTCAGTCAGTCAGTCAGTCTCGGTCAGTCAGTCAGTCAGTCATTCAGTCAGGCAGTCAGTCAGGCAGTCAGTCAGTCGGTCAGCCTTATTCAGTCAGTCAGTCAGTCAGCCTTATTCAGTCAGTCTGTCAGTCATCCTTATTCCGTCAGTCTGTCAGTCAGTCAGTCGGTCAGTCCTGTCCAGTCAGTTAGTCAGTCAAGCAGTCAGTCAGGTAGTCAAGCAGTCAGTCAGTCAGTGTCAGTCAGTCATTTAGTCATTCAGTCAGTCAGTGAAATAGCCAGTCAGAGAGTCAAGCAGTCAGTCAGTCAGTCTCAGTCAGTCAGTTAGTCATTCAGTCAGTCAGTCAGTCAGTCAGTCCAGTCTCAGTCAGTCAGGCAGTTAGTCAGTCAGTCTCGGTCAGTCAGTGAGTCAGTCAGTCAGTATCAGTCAGTCAGTGAGTCAGTCTGTCAGTCAGGCAGTATCAGTCAGGCAGTAAGACTCCGCTCGACAGAACTCCGATAGCCTAATGGCTAGACCGCTGGTCTTCCAAGCGAGTGGCCTGGGTTCGAGTCCCAGCCGGAGCGAATATCTTCAATGTATATATTTCTTTTCTAATTTGAAAATTCTTTTTTTTTTCAATTTCTTTCCTTTGCAATTATTGATTATTTATGTAGGGAAGAAAATTCTGAGTCAGTTTAATTTTTCGACACGAAGATTTCAAAGTGTTTAAATAAACAATTACCAAGGTGCATTTTTTTGTTTTTATTATATTTAAAACTCCCACCGACAGAGCTCCCATAGACTCCATAGGCTAGAGTGTTAGGCTTCCAAGCGAGTGGCCCTGGGTTCGAGTCCCAGCCTGAACGAAAATCTTCAATGTATACTTTTAGTTTCTAATTTGAAATTTCTTCTTCTTTTTTTTTAATTTTTCTCTTTTGCGAATATTGATTATTTATGTAGGGAGAAAAATTCTGAGTCAGTTTAATTATTCGACCTGTAAATTTCAAAGTGTTTGAATCAATAATTACCAAGGTGCATTTTTTGTTTTTATTATATTTAAGACTTCCATCGACAGAGCTCTGATAGCCTAATGGCTAGACCGTTGGGTTCCTAGCGCGTGGTACTGGGTTCGAGTCCCGGCCGGAAAGGAAATCTTAAATGCAAATATTTTTTTCTAATTTTATAATTCTTTTTTTTTTATTTTTCCCTTTTGCGAAGTCAGTCAGTCAGTCTGACAGTCAATCAGTCAAGCACTCAGTCATTCAGTCTCAGTCAGTCAGTCCAGTCAGTCAGTCACTCAGTCAGTCAGTTAGTCCTTCAGCCAGTCAGTCAAGCAGTCAGTCATTTAGTCTCAGTCAGTCAGTCATTCAGTCAGTCAGTCAGTCAGGCAGTCAGTCAGTCAGTCAGTCGGTCAGTCCTGTGCAGTCAGTTAGTCACTAAAGCAGTCAGTCAGTCTCAGTCAGTCAGTCAGTCAGTCTCGGTCAGTCAGTCGGTCAGTCATTCAGTCAGTCAGGCAGTCAGTCAGTCGGTCAGCCTTATTCAGTCAGTCTGTCAGTCAGTCAGTCAGTCAGCCTTATTCAGTCAGTCTGTCAGTCATCCTTATTCAGTCAGTCTGTCAGTCAGTCAGTCGGTCAGTCCTGTCCAGTCAGTTAGTCAGTCAAGCAGTCAGTCAGGTAGTCAAGCAGTCAGTCAGTCAGTGTCAGTCAGTCATTTAGTCATTCAGTCAGTCAGTGAAATAGCCAGTCAGAGAGTCAAGCAGTCAGTCAGTCAGTCAGTCAGTCAGTCAGTCAGTCCAGTCTCAGTCAGTCAGGCAGTTAGTCAGTCAGTCTCGGTCAGTCAGTGAGTCAGTCAGTCAGTATCAGTCAGTCAGTGAGTCAGTCTGTCAGTCAGGCAGTATCAGTCAGGCAGTAAGACTCCGCTCGACAGAACTCCGATAGCCTAATGGCTAGACCGCTGGTCTTCCAAGCGAGTGGCCTGGGTTCGAGTCCCAGCCGGAGCGAATATCTTCAATGTATATATTTCTTTTCTAATTTGAAAATTCTTTTTTTTTTCAATTTCTTTCCTTTGCAATTATTGATTATTTATGTAGGGAAGAAAATTCTGAGTCAGTTTAATTTTTCGACACGAAGATTTCAAAGTGTTTAAATAAACAATTACCAAGGTGCATTTTTTGTTTTTCTTATATTTAAAACTCCCACCGACAGAGCGCCCATAGACTAATGGCTAGAGTGTTAGGCTTCCAAGCGAGTGGCTCTGGGTTCGAGTCCCAGCCTGAACGAAAATCTTCAATGTATACTTTTAGTTTCTAATTTGAAATTTCTTCTTCTTTTTTTCTTAATTTTTCTCTTTTGCGAATATTGATTATTTATGTAGGGAGAAAAATTCTGAGTCAGTTTAATTATTCGACCTGTAAATTTCAAAGTGTTTGAATCAATAATTACCAAGGTGCATTTTTTGTTTTTATTATATTTAAGACTTCCATCGACAGAGCTCCGATAGCCTAATAGCTAGACCGTTGGGTTCCTAGCGCGTGGTACTGGGTTCGAGTCCCGGCCGGAAAGGAAATCTTAAATGCAAATATTTTTTTCTAATTTTATAATTCTTTTTTTTTATTTTTCCCTTTTGCGAAGTCAGTCAGTCAGTCTGACAGTCAATCAGTCAAGCACTCAGTCATTCAGTCTCAGTCAGTCAGTCCAGTCAGTCAGTCACTCAGTCAGTCAGTTAGTCCTTCAGCCAGTCAGTCAAGCAGTCAGTCATTTAGTCTCAGTCAGTCAGTCATTCAGTCAGTCAGTCAGTCAGGCAGTCAGTCAGTCAGTCAGTCGGTCAGTCCTGTGCAGTCAGTTAGTCACTAAAGCAGTCAGTCAGTCTCAGTCAGTCAGTCAGTCAGTCAGTCCAGTTCAGTCTCAGTCAGTCAGTCAGTCAGGCAGTCAGTCAGTCGGTCAGCCTCATTCAGTCAGTCAGTCAGTCAGTCAGCCTTATTCAGTCAGTCTGTCAGTCATCCTTATTCAGTCAGTCTGTCAGTCAGTCAGTCGGTCAGTCCTGTCCAGTCAGTTAGTCAGTCAAGCAGTCAGTCAGGTAGTCAAGCAGTCAGTCAGTCAGTGTCAGTCAGTCATTTAGTCATTCAGTCAGTCAGTGAAATAGCCAGTCAGAGAGTCAAGCAGTCAGTCAGTCAGTCTCAGTCAGTCAGTTAGTCAGTCAGTCAGTCAGTCAGTCAGTCAGTCCAGTCTCAGTCAGTCAGGCAGTTAGTCAGTCAGTCTCGGTCAGTCAGTGAGTCAGTCAGTCAGTATCAGTCAGTCAGTGAGTCAGTCTGTCAGTCAGGCAGTATCAGTCAGGCAGTAAGACTCCGCTCGACAGAACTCCGATAGCCTAATGGCTAGACCGCTGGTCTTCCAAGCGAGTGGCCTGGGTTCGAGTCCCAGCCGGAGCGAATATCTTCAATGTATATATTTCTTTTCTAATTTGAAAATTCTTTTTTTTTTCAATTTCTTTCCTTTGCAATTATTGATTATTTATGTAGGGAAGAAAATTCTGAGTCAGTTTAATTTTTCGACACGAAGATTTCAAAGTGTTTAAATAAACAATTACCAAGGTGCATTTTTTGTTTTTATTATATTTAAAACTCCCACCGACAGAGCTCCCATAGACTAATGGCTAGAGTGTTAGGCTTCCAAGCGAGTGGCCATGGGTTCGAGTCCCAGCCTGAACGAAAATCTTCAATGTATACTTTTAGTTTCTAATTTGAAATTTCTTCTTCTTTTTTTTTAATTTTTCTCTTTTGCGAATATTGATTATTTATGTAGGGAGAAAAATTCTGAGTCAGTTTAATTATTCGACCTGTAAATTTCAAAGTGTTTGAATCAATAATTACCAAGGTGCATTTTTTGTTTTTATTATATTTAAGACTTCCATCGACAGAGCTCCGATAGCCTAATGGCTAGACCGTTGGGTTCCAAGCGCGTGGTACTGGGTTCGAGTCCCGGCCGGAACGAAAATCTTCCATGTATATATTTCTCTTCTAATTTGAAGATTCTTTTTTTTTTCAATTTCTTTCTTTTGCAAATATGGATTATTTATGTACGGAAGAAAATTCTGAGTCAGTTTAATCATTCGACCTTTAGATTTCAAAGATTTTAGATCAATAATTACTAAGGTGCATTTTTTGTTTTTATTATAATTAAGACACCGATCAACAGAGATCCGATAGTATATTGGCGAGAGCGTTGGGCTTCCATGAGTGTCGCCCTGGGTTCAAATCCCAGCCGGAAAGGAAATCTTAAATGCAAATATTTTTTTCTAATTTTATAATTCTTTTTTTTTATTTTTCCCTTTTGCGAAGTCAGTCAGTCAGTCTGACAGTCAATCAGTCAAGCACTCAGTCATTCAGTCTCAGTCAGTCAGTCCAGTCAGTCAGTCACTCAGTCAGTCAGTTAGTCCTTCAGCCAGTCAGTCAAGCAGTCAGTCATTTAGTCTCAGTCAGTCAGTCATTCAGTCAGTCAGTCAGTCAGGCAGTCAGTCAGTCAGTCAGTCGGTCAGTCCTGTGCAGTCAGTTAGTCACTAAAGCAGTCAGTCAGTCTCAGTCAGTCAGTCAGTCAGTCCTGTCCAGTCTCAGTCAGTCAGTCAGTCAGTCTCGGTCAGTCAGTGAGTCAGTCAGTCAGTATCAGTCAGTCAGTGAGTCAGTCTGTCAGTCAGGCAGTATCAGTCAGGCAGTAAGACTCCGCTCGACAGAACTCCGATAGCCTAATGGCTAGACCGCTGGTCTTCCAAGCGAGTGGCCTGGGTTCGAGTCCCAGCCGGAGCGAATATCTTCAATGTATATATTTCTTTTCTAATTTGAAAATTCTTTTTTTTTTCAATTTCTTTCCTTTGCAATTATTGATTATTTATGTAGGGAAGAAAATTCTGAGTCAGTTTAATTTTTCGACACGAAGATTTCAAAGTGTTTAAATAAACAATTACCAAGGTGCATTTTTTGTTTTTATTATATTTAAAACTCCTATCGACAGAGCTCCCATAGACTAATGGCTAGAGTGTTAGGCTTCCAAGCGAGTGGCCCTGGGTTCGAGTCCCAGCCTGAACGAAAATCTTCAATGTATACTTTTATTTTCTAATTTGAAATTTCTTCTTCTTTTTTTTTTAATTTTTCTCTTTTGCGAATATTGATTATTTATGTAGGGAGAAAAATTCTGAGTCAGTTTAATTATTCGACCTGTAAATTTCAAAATGTTTGAATCAATAATTACCAAGGTGCATTTTTTGTTTTTATTATATTTAAGACTTCCATCGACAGAGCTCCGATAGCCTAATGGCTAGACCGTTGGGTTCCTAGCACGTGGTACTGGGTTCGAGTCACGGCCGGAAAGGAAATCTTAAATGCAAATATTTTTTTCTAATTTTATAATTCTTTTTTTTTTATTTTTCCCTTTTGCGAAGTCAGTCAGTCAGTCTGACAGTCAATCAGTCAAGCACTCAGTCATTCAGTCTCAGTCAGTCAGTCCAGTCAGTCAGTCACTCAGTCAGTCAGTTAGTCCTTCAGCCAGTCAGTCAAGCAGTCAGTCATTTAGTCTCAGTCAGTCAGTCATTCAGTCAGTCAGTCAGTCAGGCAGTCAGTCAGTCAGTCAGTCGGTCAGTCCTGTGCAGTCAGTTAGTCACTAAAGCAGTCAGTCAGTCTCAGTCAGTCAGTCAGTCAGTCAGTCCAGTCCAGTCTCAGTCAGTCAGTCAGTCAGTCTCGGTCAGTCAGTCAGTCAGTCAGTCAGTCATTCAGTCAGTCAGTCAGTCAGTCAGTCGGTCAGCCTTATTCAGTCAGTCTGTCAGTCAGTCAGTCAGTCAGCCTTATTCAGTCAGTCTGTCAGTCATCCTTATTCAGTCAGTCTGTCAGTCAGTCAGTCGGTCTGTCCTGTCCAGTCAGTTAGTCAGTCAAGCAGTCAGTCAGGTAGTCAAGCAGTCAGTCAGTCAGTGTCAGTCAGTCATTTAGTCATTCAGTCAGTCAGTGAAATAGCCAGTCAGAGAGTCAAGCAGTCAGTCAGTCAGTTTCAGTCAGTCAGTTAGTCAGTCAGTTAGTGAGTCAGTCAGTCAGTCAGTCAGTCAGTCCAGTCTCACTCAGTCAGGCAGTTAGTCAGTCAGTCTCGGTCAGTCAGTGAGTCAGTCAGTCAGTATCAGTCAGTCAGTGAGTCAGTCCGTCAGTCAGGCAGTATCAGTCAGGCAGTAAGACTCCGCTCGACAGAACTCCGATAGCCTAATGGCTAGACCGCTGGTCTTCCAAGCGAGTGGCCTGGGTTCGAGTCCCAGCCGGAGCGAATATCTTCAATGTATATATTTCTTTTCTAATTTAAAAATTCTTTTTTTTTTCAATTTCTTTCCTTTGCAATTATTGATTATTTATGTAGGGAAGAAAATTCTGAGTCAGTTTAATTTTTCGACACGAAGATTTCAAAGTGTTTAAATAAACAATTACCAAGGTGCATTTTTTGTTTTTATTATATTTAAAACTCCTATCGACAGAGCTCCCATAGACTAATGGCTAGAGTGTTAGGCTTCCAAGCGAGTGGCCCTGGGTTCGAGTCCCAGCCTGAACGAAAATCTTCAATGTATACTTTTATTTTCTAATTTGAAATTTCTTCTTCTTTTTTTTTTAATTTTTCTCTTTTGCGAATATTGATTATTTATGTAGGGAGAAAAATTCTGAGTCAGTTTAATTATTCGACCTGTAAATTTCAAAATGTTTGAATCAATAATTACCAAGGTGCATTTTTTGTTTTTATTATATTTAAGACTTCCATCGACAGAGCTCCGATAGCCTAATGGCTAGACCGTTGGGTTCCTAGCACGTGGTACTGGGTTCGAGTCACGGCCGGAAAGGAAATCTTAAATGCAAATATTTTTTTCTAATTTTATAATTCTTTTTTTTTTATTTTTCCCTTTTGCGAAGTCAGTCAGTCAGTCTGACAGTCAATCAGTCAAGCACTCAGTCATTCAGTCTCAGTCAGTCAGTCCAGTCAGTCAGTCACTCAGTCAGTCAGTTAGTCCTTCAGCCAGTCAGTCAAGCAGTCAGTCATTTAGTCTCAGTCAGTCAGTCATTCAGTCAGTCAGTCAGTCAGGCAGTCAGTCAGTCAGTCAGTCGGTCAGTCCTGTGCAGTCAGTTAGTCACTAAAGCAGTCAGTCAGTCTCAGTCAGTCAGTCAGTCAGTCAGTCCAGTCCAGTCTCAGTCAGTCAGTCAGTCAGTCTCGGTCAGTCAGTCAGTCAGTCAGTCAGTCATTCAGTCAGTCAGTCAGTCAGTCAGTCAGTCAGCCTTATTCCGTCAGTCTGTCAGTCATCCTTATTCAGTCAGTCAGTCAGTCAGTCAGTCGGTCAGTCCTGTCCAGTCAGTTAGTCAGTCAAGCAGTCAGTCAGGTAGTCAAGCAGTCAGTCAGTCAGTGTCAGTCAGTCATTTAGTCATTCAGTCAGTCAGTGAAATAGCCAGTCAGAGAGTCAAGCAGTCAGTCAGTCAGTCTCAGTCAGTCAGTTAGTCAGTCAGTCAGTCAGTCAGTCAGTCAGTCCAGTCTCAGTCAGTCAGGCAGTTAGTCAGTCAGTCTCGGTCAGTCAGTGAGTCAGTCAGTCAGTATCAGTCAGTCAGTGAGTCAGTCTGTCAGTCAGGCAGTATCAGTCAGGCAGTAAGACTCCGCTCGACAGAACTCCGATAGCCTAATGGCTAGACCGCTGGTCTTCCAAGCGAGTGGCCTGGGTTCGAGTCCCAGCCGGAGCGAATATCTTTAATGTATATATTTCTTTTCTAATTTGAAAATTCTTTTTTTTTTTCAATTTCTTTTCTTTGCAATTATTGATTATTTATGTAGGGAAGAAAATTCTGAGTCAGTTTAATTTTTCGACACGAAGATTTCAAAGTGTTTAAATAAACAATTACCAAGGTGCATTTTTTGTTTTTATTATATTTAAAACTCCCACCGACAGAGCTCCCATAGACTAATGGCTAGAGTGTTAGGCTTCCAAGCGAGTGCCCCTGGGTTCGAGTCCCAGCCTGAACGAAAATCTTCAATGTATACTTTTAGTTTCTAATTTGAAATTCCTTCTTCTTTTTTTTTTTAATTTTTCTCTTTTGCGAATATTGATTATTTATGTAGGGAGAAAAATTCTGAGTCAGTTTAATTATTCGACCTGTAAATTTCAAAGTGTTTGAATCAATAATTACCAAGGTGCATTTTTTGTTTTTATTATATTTAAGACTTCCATCGACAGAGCTCCGATAGCCTAATGGCTAGACCGTTGGGTTCCAAGCGCGTGGTACTGGGTTCGAGTCCCGGCCGGAACGAAAATCTTCCATGTATATATTTCTCTTCTAATTTGAAGATTCTTTTTTTTTCAATTTCTTTCTTTTGCAAATATGGATTATTTATGTACGGAAGAAAATTCTGAGTCAGTTTAATCATTCGACCTTTAGATTTCAAAGATTTTAGATCAATAATTACTAAGGTGCATTTTTTGTTTTTATTATAATTAGGACACCGATCAACAGAGATCCGATAGTATATTGGCGAGAGCGTTGGGCTTCCATGAGTGTCGCCCTGGGTTCAAATCCCAGCCGGAAAGGAAATCTTAAATGCAAATATTTTTTTCTAATTTTATAATTCTTTTTTTTTATTTTTCCCTTTTGCGAAGTCAGTCAGTCAGTCTGACAGTCAATCAGTCAAGCACTCAGTCATTCAGTCTCAGTCAGTCAGTCCAGTCAGTCAGTCACTCAGTCAGTCAGTTAGTCCTTCAGCCAGTCAGTCAAGCAGTCAGTCATTTAGTCTCAGTCAGTCAGTCATTCAGTCAGTCAGTCAGTCAGGCAGTCAGTCAGTCAGTCAGTCGGTCAGTCCTGTGCAGTCAGTTAGTCACTAAAGCAGTCAGTCAGTCTCAGTCAGTCAGTCAGTCAGTCAGTCCAGTCCAGTCTCAGTCAGTCAGTCAGTCAGTCTCGGTCAGTCAGTCAGTCAGTCAGTCAGTCAGTCATTCAGTCAGTCAGTCAGTCAGTCAGTCGGTCAGCCTTATTCAGTCAGTCTGTCAGTCAGTCAGTCAGTCAGCCTTATTCAGTCAGTCTGTCAGTCATCCTTATTCAGTCAGTCTGTCAGTCAGTCAGTCGGTCTGTCCTGTCCAGTCAGTTAGTCAGTCAAGCAGTCAGTCAGGTAGTCAAGCAGTCAGTCAGTCAGTGTCAGTCAGTCATTTAGTCATTCAGTCAGTCAGTGAAATAGCCAGTCAGAGAGTAAAGCAGTCAGTCAGTCAGTCTCAGTCAGTCAGTTAGTCAGTCAGTCAGTCAGTCAGTCAGTCAGTCCAGTCTCAGTCAGTCAGGCAGTTAGTCAGTCAGTCTCGGTCAGTCAGTGAGTCAGTCAGTCAGTATCAGTCAGTCAGTGAGTCAGTCTGTCAGTCAGGCAGTATCAGTCAGGCAGTAAGACTCCGCTCGACAGAACTCCGATAGCCTAATGGCTAGACCGCTGGTCTTCCAAGCGAGTGGCCTGGGTTCGAGTCCCAGCCGGAGCGAATATCTTCAATGTATATATTTCTTTTCTAATTTGAAAATTCTTTTTTTTTTCAATTTCTTTCCTTTGCAATTATTGATTATTTATGTAGGGAAGAAAATTCTGAGTCAGTTTAATTTTTCGACACGAAGATTTCAAAGTGTTTAAATAAACAATTACCAAGGTGCATTTTTTGTTTTTATTATATTTAAAACTCCTATCGACAGAGCTCCCATAGACTAATGGCTAGAGTGTTAGGCTTCCAAGCGAGTGGCCCTGGGTTCGAGTCCCAGCCTGAACGAAAATCTTCAATGTATACTTTTAGTTTCTAATTTGAAATTTCTTCTTCTTTTTTTTTTTAATTTTTCTCTTTTGCGAATATTGATTATTTATGTAGGGAGAAAAATTCTGAGTCAGTTTAATTATTCGACCTGTAAATTTCAAAATGTTTGAATCAATAATTACCATGGTGCATTTTTTGTTTTTATTATATTTAAGACTTCCATCGACAGAGCTCCGATAGCCTAATGGCTAGACCGTTGGGTTCCTAGCACGTGGTACTGGGTTCGAGTCACGGCCGGAAAGGAAATCTTAAATGCAAATATTTTTTTCTAATTTTATAATTCTTTTTTTTTTATTTTTCCCTTTTGCGAAGTCAGTCAGTCAGTCTGACAGTCAATCAGTCAAGCACTCAGTCATTCAGTCTCAGTCAGTCAGTCCAGTCAGTCAGTCACTCAGTCAGTCAGTTAGTCCTTCAGCCAGTCAGTCAAGCAGTCAGTCATTTAGTCTCAGTCAGTCAGTCATTCAGTCAGTCAGTCAGTCAGGCAGTCAGTCAGTCAGTCAGTCGGTCAGTCCTGTGCAGTCAGTTAGTCACTAAAGCAGTCAGTCAGTCTCAGTCAGTCAGTCAGTCAGTCAGTCCAGTCCAGTCTCAGTCAGTCAGTCAGTCAGTCTCGGTCAGTCAGTCAGTCAGTCAGTCAGTCATTCAGTCAGTCAGTCAGTCAGTCAGTCGGTCAGCCTTATTCAGTCAGTCTGTCAGTCAGTCAGTCAGTCAGCCTTATTCCGTCAGTCTGTCAGTCATCCTTATTCAGTCAGTCAGTCAGTCAGTCAGTCGGTCAGTCCTGTCCAGTCAGTTAGTCAGTCAAGCAGTCAGTCAGGTAGTCAAGCAGTCAGTCAGTCAGTGTCAGTCAGTCATTTAGTCATTCAGTCAGTCAGTGAAATAGCCAGTCAGAGAGTCAAGCAGTCAGTCAGTCAGTCAGTGAAATAGCCAGTCAGAGAGTCAAGCAGTCAGTCAGTCAGTCTCAGTCAGTCAGTTAGTCAGTCAGTCAGTCAGTCAGTCAGTCAGTCCAGTCTCAGTCAGTCAGGCAGTTAGTCAGTCAGTCTCGGTCAGTCAGTGAGTCAGTCAGTCAGTATCAGTCAGTCAGTGAGTCAGTCTGTCAGTCAGGCAGTATCAGTCAGGCAGTAAGACTCCGCTCGACAGAACTCCGATAGCCTAATGGCTAGACCGCTGGTCTTCCAAGCGAGTGGCCTGGGTTCGAGTCCCAGCCGGAGCGAATATCTTTAATGTATATATTTCTTTTCTAATTTGAAAATTCTTTTTTTTTTCAATTTCTTTCCTTTGCAATTATTGATTATTTATGTAGGGAAGAAAATTCTGAGTCAGTTTAATTTTTCGACACGAAGATTTCAAAGTGTTTAAATAAACAATTACCAAGGTGCATTTTTTGTTTTTATTATATTTAAAACTCCCACCGACAGAGCTCCCATAGACTAATGGCTAGAGTGTTAGGCTTCCAAGCGAGTGGCCCTGGGTTCGAGTCCCAGCCTGAACGAAAATCTTCAATGTATACTTTTAGTTTCTAATTTGAAATTTCTTCTTCTTTTTTTTTTAATTTTTCTCTTTTGCGAATATTGATTATTTATGTAGGGAGAAAAATTCTGAGTCAGTTTAATTATTCGACCTGTAAATTTCAAAATGTTTGAATCAATAATTACCAAGGTGCATTTTTTGTTTTTATTATATTTAAGACATCCATCGCCAGAGCTCCGATAGCCTAATGGCTAGACCGTTGGGTTCCTAGCACGTGGTACTGGGTTCGAGTCACGGCCGGAAAGGAAATCTTAAATGCAAATATTTTTTTCTAATTTTATAATTCTTTTTTTTTTTTTTTCCCTTTTGCGAAGTCAGTCAGTCAGTCTGACAGTCAATCAGTCAAGCACTCAGTCATTCAGTCTCAGTCAGTCAGTCCAGTCAGTCAGTCACTCAGTCAGTCAGTTAGTCCTTCAGCCAGTCAGTCAAGCAGTCAGTCATTTAGTCTCAGTCAGTCAGTCATTCAGTCAGTCAGTCAGTCAGGCAGTCAGTCAGTCAGTCAGTCGGTCAGTCCTGTGCAGTCAGTTAGTCACTAAAGCAGTCAGTCAGTCTCAGTCAGTCAGTCAGTCAGTCAGTCCAGTCCAGTCTCAGTCAGTCAGTCAGTCAGTCTCGGTCAGTCAGTCAGTCAGTCATTCAGTCAGTCAGTCAGTCAGTCAGTCGGTCAGCCTTATTCAGTCAGTCTGTCAGTCAGTCAGTCAGTCAGCCTTATTCCGTCAGTCTGTCAGTCATCCTTATTCAGTCAGTCAGTCAGTAAGTCAGTCGGTCAGTCCTGTCCAGTCAGTTAGTCAGTCAAGCAGTCAGTCAGGTAGTCAAGCAGTCAGTCAGTCAGTGTCAGTCAGTCATTTAGTCATTCAGTCAGTCAGTGAAATAGCCAGTCAGAGAGTCAAGCAGTCAGTCAGTCAGTCTCAGTCAGTCAGTTAGTCAGTCAGTCAGTCAGTCAGTCAGTCAGTCCAGTCTCAGTCAGTCAGGCAGTTAGTCAGTCAGTCTTGGTCAGTCAGTGAGTCAGTCAGTCAGTATCAGTCAGTCAGTGAGTCAGTCTGTCAGTCAGGCAGTATCAGTCAGGCAGTAAGACTCCGCTCGACAGAACTCCGATAGCCTAATGGCTAGACCGCTGGTCTTCCAAGCGAGTGGCCTGGGTTCGAGTCCCAGCCGGAGCGAATATCTTTAATGTATATATTTCTTTTCTAATTTGAAAATTCTTTTTTTTTTTCAATTTCTTTCCTTTGCAATTATTGATTATTTATGTAGGGAAGAAAATTCTGAGTCAGTTTAATTTTTCGACACAAAGATTTCAAAGTGTTTAAATAAACAATTACCAAGGTGCATTTTTTGTTTTTATTATATTTAAAACTCCCACCGACAGAGCTCCCATAGACTAATGGCTAGAGTGTTAGGCTTCCAAGCGAGTGGCCCTGGGTTCGAGTCCCAGCCTGAACGAAAATCTTCAATGTATACTTTTAGTTTCTAATTTGAAATTCCTTCTTCTTTTTTTTTTTTAATTTTTCTCTTTTGCGAATATTGATTATTTATGTAGGGAGAAAAATTCTGAGTCAGTTTAATTATTCGACCTGTAAATTTCAAAGTGTTTGAATCAATAATTACCAAGGTGCATTTTTTGTTTTTATTATATTTAAGACTTCCATCGACAGAGCTCCGATAGCCTAATGGCTAGACCGTTGGGTTCCAAGCGCGTGGTACTGGGTTCGAGTCCCGGCCGGAAAGAAGATCTTCCATGTATATATTTCTCTTCTAATTTGAAGATTCTTTTTTTTTCAATTTCTTTCTTTTGCAAATATGGATTATTTATGTACGGAAGAAAATTCTGAGTCAGTTTAATCATTCGACCTTTAGATTTCAAAGATTTTAGATCAATAATTACTAAGGTGCATTTTTTGTTTTTATTATAATTAGGACACCGATCAACAGAGATCCGATAGTATATTGGCGAGAGCGTTGGGCTTCCATGAGTGTCGCCCTGGGTTCAAATCCCAGCCGGAAAGGAAATCTTAAATGCAAATATTTTTTTCTAATTTTATAATTCTTTTTTTTTTTATTTTTCCCTTTTGCGAAGTCAGTCAGTCAGTCTGACAGTCAATCAGTCAAGCACTCAGTCATTCAGTCTCAGTCCGTCAGTCCAGTCAGTCAGTCACTCAGTCAGTCAGTTAGTCCTTCAGCCAGTCAGTCAAGCAGTCAGTCATTTAGTCTCAGTCAGTCAGTCATTCAGTCAGTCAGTCAGTCAGGCAGTCAGTCAGTCAGTCAGTCGGTCAGTCCTGTGCAGTCAGTTAGTCACTAAAGCAGTCAGTCAGTCTCAGTCAGTCAGTCAGTCAGTCAGTCCAGTCCAGTCTCAGTCAGTCAGTCAGTCAGTCTCGGTCAGTCAGTCAGTCAGTCAGTCAGTCAGTCATTCAGTCAGTCAGTCAGTCAGTCAGTCGGTCAGCCTTATTCAGTCAGTCTGTCAGTCAGTCAGTCAGTCAGCCTTATTCAGTCAGTCTGTCAGTCATCCTTATTCAGTCAGTCTGTCAGTCAGTCAGTCGGTCTGTCCTGTCCAGTCAGTTAGTCAGTCATGCAGTCAGTCAGGTAGTCAAGCAGTCAGTCAGTCAGTGTCAGTCAGTCATTTAGTCATTCAGTCAGTCAGTGAAATAGCCAGTCAGAGAGTCAAGCAGTCAGTCAGTCAGTCTCAGTCAGTCAGTTAGTCAGTCAGTCAGTCAGTCAGTCAGTCAGTCCAGTCTCAGTCAGTCAGGCAGTTAGTCAGTCAGTCTCGGTCAGTCAGTGAGTCAGTCAGTCAGTATCAGTCAGTCAGTGAGTCAGTCTGTCAGTCAGGCAGTATCAGTCAGGCAGTAAGACTCCGCTCGACAGAACTCCGATAGCCTAATGGCTAGACCGCTGGTCTTCCAAGCGAGTGGCCTGGGTTCGAGTCCCAGCCGGAGCGAATATCTTCAATGTATATATTTCTTTTCTAATTTGAAAATTCTTTTTTTTTTCAATTTCTTTCCTTTGCAATTATTGATTATTTATGTAGGGAAGAAAATTCTGAGTCAGTTTAATTTTTCGACACGAAGATTTCAAAGTGTTTAAATAAACAATTACCAAGGTGCATTTTTTGTTTTTATTATATTTAAAACTCCTATCGACAGAGCTCCCATAGACTAATGGCTAGAGTGTTAGGCTTCCAAGCGAGTGGCCCTGGGTTCGAGTCCCAGCCTGAACGAAAATCTTCAATGTATACTTTTAGTTTCTAATTTGAAATTTCTTCTTCTTTTTTTTTTAATTTTTCTCTTTTGCGAATATTGATTATTTATGTAGGGAGAAAAATTCTGAGTCAGTTTAATTATTCGACCTGTAAATTTCAAAATGTTTGAATCAATAATTACCAAGGTGCATTTTTTGTTTTTATTATATTTAAGACTTCCATCGACAGAGCTCCGATAGCCTAATGGCTAGACCGTTGAGTTCCTAGCACGTGGTACTGGGTTCGAGTCACGGCCGGAAAGGAAATCTTAAATGCAAATATTTTTTTCTAATTTTATAATTCTTTTTTTTTTATTTTTCCCTTTTGCGAAGTCAGTCAGTCAGTCTGACAGTCAATCAGTCAAGCACTCAGTCATTCAGTCTCATTCAGTCAGTCCAGTCAGTCAGTCACTCAGTCAGTCAGTTAGTCCTTCAGCCAGTCAGTCAAGCAGTCAGTCATTTAGTCTCAGTCAGTCAGTCATTCAGTCAGTCAGTCAGTCAGGCAGTCAGTCAGTCAGTCAGCCGGTCAGTCCTGTGCAGTCAGTTACTCACTAAAGCAGTCAGTCAGTCTCAGTCAGTCAGTCAGTCAGTCAGTCCAGTCCAGTCTCAGTCAGTCAGTCAGTCAGTCTCGGTCAGTCAGTCAGTCAGTCAGTCAGTCATTCAGTCAGTCAGTCAGTCAGTCAGTCGGTCAGCCTTATTCAGTCAGTCTGTCAGTCAGTCAGTCAGTCAGCCTTATTCCGTCAGTCTGTCAGTCATCCTTATTCAGTCAGTCAGTCAGTCAGTCGGTCAGTCCTGTCCAGTCAGTTAGTCAGTCAAGCAGTCAGTCAGGTAGTCAAGCAGTCAGTCAGTCAGTGTCAGTCAGTCATTTAGTCATTCAGTCAGTCAGTGAAATAGCCAGTCAGAGAGTCAAGCAGTCAGTCAGTCAGTCTCAGTCAGTCAGTTAGTCAGTCAGTCAGTCAGTCAGTCAGTCAGTCAGTCAGTCAGTCAGTCCAGTCTCAGTCAGTCAGGCAGTTAGTCAGTCAGTCTCGGTCAGTCAGTGAGTCAGTCAGTCAGTATCAGTCAGTCAGTGAGTCAGTCTGTCAGTTAGGCAGTATCAGTCAGGCAGTAAGACTCCGCTCGACAGAACTCCGATAGCCTAATGGCTAGATCGCTGGTCTTCCAAGCGAGTGGCCTGGGTTCGAGTCCCAGCCGGAGCGAATATCTTTAATGTATATATTTCTTTTCTAATTTGAAAATTCTTTTTTTTTCAATTTCTTTCCTTTGCAATTATTGATTATTTATGTAGGGAAGAAAATTCTGAGTCAGTTTAATTTTTCGACACGAAGATTTCAAAGTGTTTAAATAAACAATTACCAAGGTGCATTTTTTGTTTTTATTATATTTAAAACTCCCACCGACAGAGCTCCCATAGACTAATGGCTAGAGTGTTAGGCTTCCAAGCGAGTGGCCCTGGGTTCGAGTCCCAGCCTGAACGAAAATCTTCAATGTATACTTTTAGTTTCTAATTTGAAATTCCTTCTTCTTTTTTTTTTTAATTTTTCTCTTTTGCGAATATTGATTATTTATGTAGGGAGAAAAATTCTGAGTCAGTTTAATTATTCGACCTGTAAATTTCAAAGTGTTTGAATCAATAATTACCAAGGTGCATTTTTTGTTTTTATTATATTTAAGACTTCCATCGACAGAGCTCCGATAGCCTAATGGCTAGACCGTTGGGTTCCAAGCGCGTGGTACTGGGTTCGAGTCCCTGCCGGAACGAAAATCTTCCATGTATATATTTCTCTTCTATTTTGAAGATTCTTTTTTTTTTCAATTTCTTTCTTTTGCAAATATGGATTATTTATGTACGGAAGAAAATTCTGAGTCAGTTTAATCATTCGACCTTTAGATTTCAAAGATTTTAGATCAATAATTACTAAGGTGCATTTTTTGTTTTTATTATAATTAGGACACCGATCAACAGAGATCCGATGGTATATTGGCGAGAGCGTTGGGCTTCCATGAGTGTCGCCCTGGGTTCAAATCCCAGCCGGAAAGGAAATCTTAAATGCAAATATTTTTTTCTAATTTTATAATTCTTTTTTTTTTATTTTTCCCTTTTGCGAAGTCAGTCAGTCAGTCTGACAGTCAATCAGTCAAGCACTCAGTCATTCAGTCTCAGTCAGTCAGTCCAGTCAGTCAGTCACTCAGTCAGTCAGTTAGTCCTTCAGCCAGTCAGTCAAGCAGTCAGTCATTCAGTCAGTCAGTCAGTCAGGCAGTCAGTCAGTTAGTCACTAAAGCAGTCAGTCAGTCTCTGTCAGTCAGTCAGTCAGTCAGTCCAGTCCAGTCTCAGTCAGTCAGTCAGTCAGTCTCGGTCAGTCAGTCAGTCAGTCATTCAGTCAGTCAGTCAGTCAGGCAGTCAGTCAGTCGGTCAGCCTTATTCAGTCAGTCTGTCAGTCAGTCAGTCAGTCAGCCTTATTCAGTCAGTCTGTCAGTCATCCTTATTCAGTCAGTCTGTCAGTCAGTCAGTCGGTCAGTCCTGTCCAGTCAGTTAGTCAGTCAAGCAGTCAGTCAGGTAGTCAAGCAGTCAGTCAGGTAGTCAAGCAGTCAGTCAGTCAGTGTCAGTCAGTCATTTAGTCATTCAGTCAGTCAGTGAAATAGCCAGTCAGAGAGTCAAGCAGTCAGTCAGTCAGTCTCAGTCAGTCAGTTAGTCAGTCAGTCAGTCAGTCAGTCAGTCAGTCCAGTCTCAGTCAGTCAGGCAGTTAGTCAGTCAGTCTCGGTCAGTCAGTGAGTCAGTCAGTCAGTATCAGTCAGTCAGTGAGTCAGTCTGTCAGTCAGGCAGTATCAGTCAGGCAGTAAGACTCCGCTCGACAGAACTCCGATAGCCTAATGGCTAGACCGCTGGTCTTCCAAGCGAGTGGCCTGGGTTCGAGACCCAGCCGGAGCGAATATCTTCAATGTATATATTTCTTTTCTAATTTGAAAATTCTTTTTTTTTTCAATTTCTTTCCTTTGCAATTATTGATTATTTATGTAGGGAAGAAAATTCTGAGTCAGTTTAATTTTTCGACACGAAGATTTCAAAGTGTTTAAATAAACAATTACCAAGGTGCATTTTTTTTTTATTATATTTAAAACTCCCACCGACAGAGCTCCCATAGACTAATGGCTAGAGTGTTAGGCTTCCAAGCGAGTGGCCCTGGGTTCGAGTCCCAGCCTGAACGAAAATCTTCAATGTATACTTTTAGTTTCTAATTTGAAATTTCTTCTTCTTTTTTTTTAATTTTTCTCTTTTGCGAATATTGATTATTTATGTAGGGAGAAAAATTCTGAGTCAGTTTAATTATTCGACCTGTAAATTTCAAAGTGTTTGAATCAATAATTACCAAGGTGCATTTTTTGTTTTTATTATATTTAAGACTTCCATCGACAGAGCTCCGATAGCCTAATGGCTAGACCGTTGGGTTCCTAGCGCGTGGTACTGGGTTCGAGTCCCGGCCGGAAAGGAAATCTTAAATGCAAATATTTTTTTCTAATTTTATAATTCTTTTTTTTTTAATTTTTCCCTTTTGCGAAGTCAGTCAGTCAGTCTGACAGTCAATCAGTCAAGCACTCAGTCATTCAATCTCAGTCAGTCAGTCCAGTCAGTCAGTCACTCAGTCAGTCAGTTAGTCCTTCAGCCAGTCAGTCAAGCAGTCAGTCATTTAGTCTCAGTCAGTCAGTCATTCAGTCAGTCAGTCAGTCAGGCAGTCAGTCAGTCAGTCAGTCGGTCAGTCCTGTGCAGTCAGTTAGTCACTAAAGCAGTCAGTCAGTCTCAGTCAGCCAGTCAGTCAGTCAGTCCAGTCCAGTCTCAGTCAGTCAGTATCGGTCAGTCAGTCAGTCAGTCATTCAGTCAGTCAGTCAGTCAGGCAGTCAGTCAGTCGGTCAGCCTTATTCAGTCAGTCTGTCAGTCAGTCAGTCAGTCATCCTTATTCAGTCAGTCTGTCAGTCAGTCAGTCGGTCAGTCCTGTCCAGTCAGTTAGTCAGTCAAGCAGTCAGTCAGGTAGTCAAGCAGTCAGTCAGTCAGTGTCAGTCAGTCATTTAGTCATTCAGTCAGTCAGTGAAATAGCCAGTCAGAGAGTCAAGCAGTCAGTCAGTCAGTCTCAGTCAGTCAGTTAGTCAGTCAGTCAGTCAGTCAGTCAGTCAGTCCAGTCTCAGTCAGTCAGGCAGTTAGTCAGTCAGTCTTGGTCAGTCAGTGAGTCAGTCAGTCAGTATCAGTCAGTCAGTGAGTCAGTCTGTCAGTCAGGCAGTATCAGTCAGGCAGTAAGACTCCGCTCGACAGAACTCCGATAGCCTAATGGCTAGACCGCTGGTCTTCCAAGCGAGTGGCCTGGGTTCGAGTCCCAGCCGGAGCGAATATCTTTAATGTATATATTTCTTTTCTAATTTGAAAATTCTTTTTTTTTTCAATTTCTTTCCTTTGCAATTATTGATTATTTATGTAGGGAAGAAAATTCTGAGTCAGTTTAATTTTTCGACACAAAGATTTCAAAGTGTTTAAATAAACAATTACCAAGGTGCATTTTTTGTTTTTATTATATTTAAAACTCCCACCGACAGAGCTCCCATAGACTAATGGCTAGAGTGTTAGGCTTCCAAGCGAGTGGCCCTGGGTTCGAGTCCCAGCCTGAACGAAAATCTTCAATGTATACTTTTAGTTTCTAATTTGAAATTCCTTCTTCTTTTTTTTTTTTAATTTTTCTCTTTTGCGAATATTGATTATTTATGTAGGGAGAAAAATTCTGAGTCAGTTTAATTATTCGACCTGTAAATTTCAAAGTGTTTGAATCAATAATTACCAAGGTGCATTTTTTGTTTTTATTATATTTAAGACTTCCATCGACAGAGCTCCGATAGCCTAATGGCTAGACCGTTGGGTTCCAAGCGCGTGGTACTGGGTTCGAGTCCCGGCCGGAAAGAAGATCTTCCATGTATATATTTCTCTTCTAATTTGAAGATTCTTTTTTTTTCAATTTCTTTCTTTTGCAAATATGGATTATTTATGTACGGAAGAAAATTCTGAGTCAGTTTAATCATTCGACCTTTAGATTTCAAAGATTTTAGATCAATAATTACTAAGGTGCATTTTTTGTTTTTATTATAATTAGGACACCGATCAACAGAGATCCGATAGTATATTGGCGAGAGCGTTGGGCTTCCATGAGTGTCGCCCTGGGTTCAAATCCCAGCCGGAAAGGAAATCTTAAATGCAAATATTTTTTTCTAATTTTATAATTCTTTTTTTTTTTATTTTTCCCTTTTGCGAAGTCAGTCAGTCAGTCTGACAGTCAATCAGTCAAGCACTCAGTCATTCAGTCTCAGTCCGTCAGTCCAGTCAGTCAGTCACTCAGTCAGTCAGTTAGTCCTTCAGCCAGTCAGTCAAGCAGTCAGTCATTTAGTCTCAGTCAGTCAGTCATTCAGTCAGTCAGTCAGTCAGGCAGTCAGTCAGTCAGTCAGTCGGTCAGTCCTGTGCAGTCAGTTAGTCACTAAAGCAGTCAGTCAGTCTCAGTCAGTCAGTCAGTCAGTCAGTCCAGTCCAGTCTCAGTCAGTCAGTCAGTCAGTCTCGGTCAGTCAGTCAGTCAGTCAGTCAGTCAGTCATTCAGTCAGTCAGTCAGTCAGTCAGTCGGTCAGCCTTATTCAGTCAGTCTGTCAGTCAGTCAGTCAGTCAGCCTTATTCAGTCAGTCTGTCAGTCATCCTTATTCAGTCAGTCTGTCAGTCAGTCAGTCGGTCTGTCCTGTCCAGTCAGTTAGTCAGTCATGCAGTCAGTCAGGTAGTCAAGCAGTCAGTCAGTCAGTGTCAGTCAGTCATTTAGTCATTCAGTCAGTCAGTGAAATAGCCAGTCAGAGAGTCAAGCAGTCAGTCAGTCAGTCTCAGTCAGTCAGTTAGTCAGTCAGTCAGTCAGTCAGTCAGTCAGTCCAGTCTCAGTCAGTCAGGCAGTTAGTCAGTCAGTCTCGGTCAGTCAGTGAGTCAGTCAGTCAGTATCAGTCAGTCAGTGAGTCAGTCTGTCAGTCAGGCAGTATCAGTCAGGCAGTAAGACTCCGCTCGACAGAACTCCGATAGCCTAATGGCTAGACCGCTGGTCTTCCAAGCGAGTGGCCTGGGTTCGAGTCCCAGCCGGAGCGAATATCTTCAATGTATATATTTCTTTTCTAATTTGAAAATTCTTTTTTTTTTCAATTTCTTTCCTTTGCAATTATTGATTATTTATGTAGGGAAGAAAATTCTGAGTCAGTTTAATTTTTCGACACGAAGATTTCAAAGTGTTTAAATAAACAATTACCAAGGTGCATTTTTTGTTTTTATTATATTTAAAACTCCTATCGACAGAGCTCCCATAGACTAATGGCTAGAGTGTTAGGCTTCCAAGCGAGTGGCCCTGGGTTCGAGTCCCAGCCTGAACGAAAATCTTCAATGTATACTTTTAGTTTCTAATTTGAAATTTCTTCTTCTTTTTTTTTTTAATTTTTCTCTTTTGCGAATATTGATTATTTATGTAGGGAGAAAAATTCTGAGTCAGTTTAATTATTCGACCTGTAAATTTCAAAGTGTTTGAATCAATAATTACCAAGGTGCATTTTTTGTTTTTATTATATTTAAGACTTCCATCGACAGAGCTCCGATAGCCTAATGGCTAGACCGTTGGGTTCCTAGCGCGTGGTACTGGGTTCGAGTCCCGGCCGGAAAGGAAATCTTAAATGCAAATATTTTTTTCTAATTTTATAATTCTTTTTTTTTTAATTTTTCCCTTTTGCGAAGTCAGTCAGTCAGTCTGACAGTCAATCAGTCAAGCACTCAGTCATTCAATCTCAGTCAGTCAGTCCAGTCAGTCAGTCACTCAGTCAGTCAGTTAGTCCTTCAGCCAGTCAGTCAAGCAGTCAGTCATTTAGTCTCAGTCAGTCAGTCAGTCAGTCAGTCAGGCAGTCACTCAGTCAGTCAGTCGGTCAGTCCTGTGCAGTCAGTTAGTCACTAAAGCAGTCAGTCAGTCTCAGTCAGCCAGTCAGTCAGTCAGTCCAGTCCAGTCTCAGTCAGTCAGTATCGGTCAGTCAGTCAGTCAGTCATTCAGTCAGTCAGTCAGTCAGGCAGTCAGTCAGTCGGTCAGCCTTATTCAGTCAGTCTGTCAGTCAGTCAGTCAGTCAGCCTTATTCAGTCAGTCTGTCAGTCATCCTTATTCAGTCAGTCTGTCAGTCAGTCAGTCGGTCAGTCCTGTCCAGTCAGTTAGTCAGTCAAGCAGTCAGTCAGGTAGTCAAGCAGTCAGTCAGTCAGTGTCAGTCAGTCATTTAGTCATTCAGTCAGTCAGTGAAATAGCCAGTCAGAGAGTCAAGCAGTCAGTCAGTCAGTCTCAGTCAGTCAGTTAGTCAGTCAGTCAGTCAGTCAGTCAGTCAGTCCAGTCTCAGTCAGTCAGGCAGTTAGTCAGTCAGTCTCGGTCAGTCAGTGAGTCAGTCAGTCAGTATCAGTCAGTCAGTGAGTCAGTCTGTCAGTCAGGCAGTATCAGTCAGGCAGTAAGACTCCGCTCGACAGAACTCCGATAGCCTAATGGCTAGACCGCTGGTCTTCCAAGCGAGTGGCCTGGGTTCGAGTCCCAGCCGGAGCGAATATCTTCAATGTATATATTTCTTTTCTAATTTGAAAATTCTTTTTTTTTTCAATTTCTTTCCTTTGCAATTATTGATTATTTATGTAGGGAAGAAAATTCTGAGTCAGTTTAATTTTTCGACACGAAGATTTCAAAGTGTTTAAATAAACAATTACCAAGGTGCATTTTTTGTTTTTATTATATTTAAAACTCCCACCGACAGAGCTCCCATAGACTAATGGCTAGAGTGTTAGGCTTCCAAGCGAGTGGCCCTGGGTTCGAGTCCCAGCCTGAAGGAAAATCTTCAATGTATACTTTTAGTTTCTAATTTGAAATTTCTTCTTCTTTTTTTTTTAATTTTTCTCTTTTGCGAATATTGATTATTTATGTAGGGAGAAAAATTCTGAGTCAGTTTAATTATTCGACCTGTAAATTTCAAAGTGTTTGAATCAATAATTACCAAGGTGCATTTTTTGTTTTTATTATATTTAAGACTTCCATCGACAGAGCTCCGATAGCCTAATGGCTAGACCGTTGGGTTCCAAGCGCGTGGTACTGGGTTCGAGTCCCGGCCGGAACGAAAATCTTCCATGTATATAATTCTCTTCAAATTTGAAGATTCTTTTTTTTTCAATTTCTTTCTTTTGCAAATATGGATTATTTATGTACGGATGAAAATTCTGAGTCAGTTTAATCATTCGACCTTTAGATTTCAAAGATTTTAGATCAATAATTACTAAGGTGCATTTTTTGTTTTTATTATAATTAAGACACCGATCAACAGAGATCCGATAGTATATTGGCGAGAGCGTTGGGCTTCCATGAGTGTTGCCCTGGGTTCAAATCCCAGCCGGAAAGGAAATCTTAAATGCAAATATTTTTTTCTAATTTTATAATTCTTTTTTTTTTATTTTTCCCTTTTGCGAAGTCAGTCAGTCAGTCTGACAGTCAATCAGTCAAGCACTCAGTCATTCAGTCTCAGTCAGTCAGTCCAGTCAGTCAGTCAGTCAGTTAGTCCTTCAGCCAGTCAGTCAAGCAGTCAGTCATTTAGTCTCAGTCAGTCAGTCATTCAGTCAGTCAGTCAGTCAGGCAGTCAGTCAGTCAGTCAGTCGGTCAGTCCTGTGCAGTCAGTTAGTCACTAAAGCAGTCAGTCAGTCTCAGTCAGTCAGTCAGTCAGTCAGTCCAGTTCAGTCTCAGTCAGTCAGTCAGTCAGTCTCGGTCAGTCAGTCAGTCTCGGTCAGTCAGTCAGTCAGTCATTCAGTCAGTCAGTCAGTCAGGCAGTCAGTCAGTCGGTCAGCCTCATTCAGTCAGTCTGTCAGTCAGTCAGTCAGTCAGCCTTATTCAGTCAGTCTGTCAGTCATCCTTATTCAGTCAGTCTGTCAGTCAGTCAGTCGGTCAGTCCTGTCCAGTCAGTTAGTCAGTCAAGCAGTCAGTCAGGTAGTCAAGCAGTCAGTCAGTCAGTGTCAGTCAGTCATTTAGTCATTCAGTCAGTCAGTGAAATAGCCAGTCAGAGAGTCAAGCAGTCAGTCAGTCAGTCTCAGTCAGTCAGTTAGTCAGTCAGTCAGTCAGTCAGTCAGTCAGTCCAGTCTCAGTCAGTCAGGCAGTTAGTCAGTCAGTCTCGGTCAGTCAGTGAGTCAGTCAGTCAGTATCAGTCAGTCAGTGAGTCAGTCTGTCAGTCAGTCAGTCCAGTCAGTCAGTCACTCAGTCAGTCAGTTAGTCCTTCAGCCAGTCAGTCAAGCAGTCAGTCATTTAGTCTCAGTCAGTCAGTCATTCAGTCAGTCAGTCAGGCAGGCAGTCAGTCAGTCAGTCAGTCGGTCAGTCCTGTGCAGTCAGTTAGTCACTAAAGCAGTCAGTCAGTCTCAGTCAGTCAGTCAGTCAGTCAGTCCAGTCCAGTCTCAGTCAGTCAGTCAGTCAGTCTCGGTCAGTCAGTCAGTCAGTCAGTCAGTCATTCAGTCAGTCAGTCAGTCAGTCAGTCGGTCAGCCTTATTCAGTCAGTCTGTCAGTCAGTCAGTCAGTCAGCCTTATTCCGTCAGTCTGTCAGTCATCCTTATTCAGTCAGTCAGTCAGTCAGTCGGTCAGTCCTGTCCAGTCAGTTAGTCAGTCAAGCAGTCAGTCAGGTAGTCAAGCAGTCAGTCAGTCAGTGTCAGTCAGTCATTTAGTCATTCAGTCAGTCAGTGAAATAGCCAGTCAGAGAGTCAAGCAGTCAGTCAGTCAGTCTCAGTCAGTCAGTTAGTCAGTCAGTCAGTCAGTCAGTCAGTCAGTCAGTCAGTCAGTCAGTCCAGTCTCAGTCAGTCAGGCAGTTAGTCAGTCAGTCTCGGTCAGTCAGTGAGTCAGTCAGTCAGTATCAGTCAGTCAGTGAGTCAGTCTGTCAGTTAGGCAGTATCAGTCAGGCAGTAAGACTCCGCTCGACAGAACTCCGATAGCCTAATGGCTAGATCGCTGGTCTTCCAAGCGAGTGGCCTGGGTTCGAGTCCCAGCCGGAGCGAATATCTTTAATGTATATATTTCTTTTCTAATTTGAAAATTCTTTTTTTTTCAATTTCTTTCCTTTGCAATTATTGATTATTTATGTAGGGAAGAAAATTCTGAGTCAGTTTAATTTTTCGACACGAAGATTTCAAAGTGTTTAAATAAACAATTACCAAGGTGCATTTTTTGTTTTTATTATATTTAAAACTCCCACCGACAGAGCTCCCATAGACTAATGGCTAGAGTGTTAGGCTTCCAAGCGAGTGGCCCTGGGTTCGAGTCCCAGCCTGAACGAAAATCTTCAATGTATACTTTTAGTTTCTAATTTGAAATTCCTTCTTCTTTTTTTTTTAATTTTTCTCTTTTGCGAATATTGATTATTTATGTAGGGAGAAAAATTCTGAGTCAGTTTAATTATTCGACCTGTAAATTTCAAAGTGTTTGAATCAATAATTACCAAGGTGCATTTTTTGTTTTTATTATATTTAAGACTTCCATCGACAGAGCTCCGATAGCCTAATGGCTAGACCGTTGGGTTCCAAGCGCGTGGTACTGGGTTCGAGTCCCTGCCGGAACGAAAATCTTCCATGTATATATTTCTCTTCTAATTTGAAGATTCTTTTTTTTTTCAATTTCTTTCTTTTGCAAATATGGATTATTTATGTACGGAAGAAAATTCTGAGTCAGTTTAATCATTCGACCTTTAGATTTCAAAGATTTTAGATCAATAATTACTAAGGTGCATTTTTTGTTTTTATTATAATTAGGACACCGATCAACAGAGATCCGATAGTATATTGGCGAGAGCGTTGGGCTTCCATGAGTGTCGCCCTGGGTTCAAATCCCAGCCGGAAAGGAAATCTTAAATGCAAATATTTTTTTCTAATTTTATAATTCTTTTTTTTTTATTTTTCCCTTTTGCGAAGTCAGTCAGTCAGTCTGACAGTCAATCAGTCAAGCACTCAGTCATTCAGTCTCAGTCAGTCAGTCCAGTCAGTCAGTCACTCAGTCAGTCAGTTAGTCCTTCAGCCAGTCAGTCAAGCAGTCAGTCATTTAGTCTCAGTCAGTCAGTCATTCAGTCAGTCAGTCAGTCAGGCAGTCAGTCAGTTAGTCACTAAAGCAGTCAGTCAGTCTCAGTCAGTCAGTCAGTCAGTCAGTCCAGTCCAGTCTCAGTCAGTCAGTCAGTCAGTCTCGGTCAGTCAGTCAGTCAGTCATTCAGTCAGTCAGTCAGTCAGGCAGTCAGTCAGTCGGTCAGCCTTATTCAGTCAGTCTGTCAGTCAGTCAGTCAGTCAGCCTTATTCAGTCAGTCTGTCAGTCATCCTTATTCAGTCAGTCTGTCAGTCAGTCAGTCGGTCAGTCCTGTCCAGTCAGTTAGTCAGTCAAGCAGTCAGTCAGGTAGTCAAGCAGTCAGTCAGGTAGTCAAGCAGTCAGTCAGTCAGTGTCAGTCAGTCATTTAGTCATTCAGTCAGTCAGTGAAATAGCCAGTCAGAGAGTCAAGCAGTCAGTCAGTCAGTCTCAGTCAGTCAGTTAGTCAGTCAGTCAGTCAGTCAGTCCAGTCTCAGTCAGTCAGGCAGTTAGTCAGTCAGTCTCGGTCAGTCAGTGAGTCAGTCAGTCAGTATCAGTCAGTCAGTGAGTCAGTCTGTCAGTCAGGCAGTATCAGTCAGGCAGTAAGACTCCGCTCGACAGAACTCCGATAGCCTAATGGCTAGACCGCTGGTCTTCCAAGCGAGTGGCCTGGGTTCGAGACCCAGCCGGAGCGAATATCTTCAATGTATATATTTCTTTTCTAATTTGAAAATTCTTTTTTTTTTCAATTTCTTTCCTTTGCAATTATTGATTATTTATGTAGGGAAGAAAATTCTGAGTCAGTTTAATTTTTCGACACAAAGATTTCAAAGTGTTTAAATAAACAATTACCAAGGTGCATTTTTTTTATTATATTTAAAACTCCCACCGACAGAGCTCCCATAGACTAATGGCTAGAGTGTTAGGCTTCCAAGCGAGTGGCCCTGGGTTCGAGTCCCAGCCTGAACGAAAATCTTCAATGTATACTTTTAGTTTCTAATTTGAAATTTCTTCTTCTTTTTTTTTTAATTTTTCTCTTTTGCGAATATTGATTATTTATGTAGGGAGAAAAATTCTGAGTCAGTTTAATTATTCGACCTGTAAATTTCAAAGTGTTTGAATCAATAATTACCAAGGTGCATTTTTTGTTTTTATTATATTTAAGACTTCCATCGACAGAGCTCCGATAGCCTAATGGCTAGACCGTTGGGTTCCTAGCGCGTGGTACTGGGTTCGAGTCCCGGCCGGAAAGGAAATCTTAAATGCAAATATTTTTTTCTTATTTTATAATTCTTTTTTTTTTTAATTTTTCCCTTTTGCGAAGTCAGTCAGTCAGTCTGACAGTCAATCAGTCAAGCACTCAGTCATTCAATCTCAGTCAGTCAGTCCAGTCAGTCAGTCACTCAGTCAGTCAGTTAGTCCTTCAGCCAGTCAGTCAAGCAGTCAGTCATTTAGTCTCAGTCAGTCAGTCATTCAGTCAGTCAGTCAGTCAGGCAGTCAGTCAGTCAGTCAGTCGGTCAGTCCTGTGCAGTCAGTTAGTCACTAAAGCAGTCAGTCAGTCTCAGTCAGCCAGTCAGTCAGTCAGTCCAGTCCAGTCTCAGTCAGTCAGTATCGGTCAGTCAGTCAGTCAGTCATTCAGTCAGTCAGTCAGTCAGGCAGTCAGTCAGTCGGTCAGCCTTATTCAGTCAGTCTGTCAGTCAGTCAGTCAGTCAGCCTTATTCAGTCAGTCTGTCAGTCATCCTTATTCAGTCAGTCTGTCAGTCAGTCAGTCGGTCAGTCCTGTCCAGTCAGTTAGTCAGTCAAGCAGTCAGTCAGGTAGTCAATCAGTCAGTCAGTCAGTGTCAGTCAGTCATTTAGTCATTCAGTCAGTCAGTGAAATAGCCAGTCAGAGAGTCAAGCAGTCAGTCAGTCAGTCTCAGTCAGTCAGTTAGTCAGTCAGTCAGTCAGTCAGTCAGTCAGTCCAGTCTCAGTCAGTCAGGCAGTTAGTCAGTCAGTCTCGGTCAGTCAGTGAGTCAGTCAGTCAGTATCAGTCAGTCAGTGAGTCAGTCTGTCAGTCAGGCAGTATCAGTCAGGCAGTAAGACTCCGCTCGACAGAACTCCGATAGCCTAATGGCTAGACCGCTGGTCTTCCAAGCGAGTGGCCTGGGTTCGAGACCCAGCCGGAGCGAATATCTTCAATGTATATATTTCTTTTCTAATTTGAAAATTCTTTTTTTTTTCAATTTCTTTCCTTTGCAATTATTGATTATTTATGTAGGGAAGAAAATTCTGAGTCAGTTTAATTTTTCGACACAAAGATTTCAAAGTGTTTAAATAAACAATTACCAAGGTGCATTTTTTTTATTATATTTAAAACTCCCACCGACAGAGCTCCCATAGACTAATGGCTAGAGTGTTAGGCTTCCAAGCGAGTGGCCCTGGGTTCGAGTCCCAGCCTGAACGAAAATCTTCAATGTATACTTTTAGTTTCTAATTTGAAATTTCTTCTTCTTTTTTTTTTAATTTTTCTCTTTTGCGAATATTGATTATTTATGTAGGGAGAAAAATTCTGAGTCAGTTTAATTATTCGACCTGTAAATTTCAAAGTGTTTGAATCAATAATTACCAAGGTGCATTTTTTGTTTTTATTATATTTAAGACTTCCATCGACAGAGCTCCGATAGCCTAATGGCTAGACCGTTGGGTTCCTAGCGCGTGGTACTGGGTTCGAGTCCCGGCCGGAAAGGAAATCTTAAATGCAAATATTTTTTTCTTATTTTATAATTCTTTTTTTTTTAATTTTTCCCTTTTGCGAAGTCAGTCAGTCAGTCTGACAGTCAATCAGTCAAGCACTCAGTCATTCAATCTCAGTCAGTCAGTCCAGTCAGTCAGTCACTCAGTCAGTCAGTTAGTCCTTCAGCCAGTCAGTCAAGCAGTCAGTCATTTAGTCTCAGTCAGTCAGTCATTCAGTCAGTCAGTCAGTCAGGCAGTCAGTCAGTCAGTCAGTCGGTCAGTCCTGTGCAGTCAGTTAGTCACTAAAGCAGTCAGTCAGTCTCAGTCAGCCAGTCAGTCAGTCAGTCCAGTCCAGTCTCAGTCAGTCAGTATCGGTCAGTCAGTCAGTCAGTCATTCAGTCAGTCAGTCAGTCAGGCAGTCAGTCAGTCGGTCAGCCTTATTCAGTCAGTCTGTCAGTCAGTCAGTCAGTCAGCCTTATTCAGTCAGTCTGTCAGTCATCCTTATTCAGTCAGTCTGTCAGTCAGTCAGTCGGTCAGTCCTTTCCAGTCAGTTAGTCAGTCAAGCAGTCAGTCAGGTAGTCAATCAGTCAGTCAGTCAGTGTCAGTCAGTCATTTAGTCATTCAGTCAGTCAGTGAAATAGCCAGTCAGAGAGTCAAGCAGTCAGTCAGTCAGTCTCAGTCAGTCAGTTAGTCAGTCAGTCAGTCAGTCAGTCCAGTCTCAGTCAGTCAGGCAGTTAGTCAGTCAGTCTCGGTCAGTCAGTGAGTCAGTCAGTCAGTATCAGTCAGTCAGTGAGTCAGTCTGTCAGTCAGGCAGTATCAGTCAGGCAGTAAGACTCCGCTCGACAGAACTCCGATAGCCTAATGGCTAGACCGCTGGTCTTCCAAGCGAGTGGCCTGGGTTCGAGTCCCAGCCGGAGCGAATATCTTCAATGTATATATTTCTTTTCTAATTTGAAAATTCTTTTTTTTTTCAATTTCTTTCCTTTGCAATTATTGATTATTTATGTAGGGAAGAAAATTCTGAGTCAGTTTAATTTTTCGACACGAAGATTTCAAAGTGTTTAAATAAACAATTACCAAGGTGCATTTTTTGTTTTTATTATATTTAAAACTCCCACCGACAGAGCTCCCATAGACTAATGGCTAGAGTGTTAGGCTTCCAAGCGAGTGGCCTTGGGTTCGAGTCCCAGCCTGAACGAAAATCTTCAATGTATACTTTTAGTTTCTAATTTGAAATTTCTTCTTCTTTTTTTTTTAATTTTTCTCTTTTGCGAATATTGATTATTTATGTAGGGAGAAAAATTCTGAGTCAGTTTAATTATTCGACCTGTAAATTTCAAAGTGTTTGAATCAATAATTACCAAGGTGCATTTTTTGTTTTTATTATATTTAAGACTTCCATCGACAGAGCTCCGATAGCCTAATGGCTAGACCGTTGGGTTCCAAGCGCGTGGTACTGGGTTCGAGTCCCGGCCGGAACGAAAATCTTCCATGTATATAATTCTCTTCAAATTTGAAGATTCTTTTTTTTTCAATTTCTTTCTTTTGCAAATATGGATTATTTATGTACGGATGAAAATTCTGAGTCAGTTTAATCATTCGACCTTTAGATTTCAAAGATTTTAGATCAATAATTACTAAGGTGCATTTTTTGTTTTTATTATAATTAAGACACCGATCAGCAGAGATCCGATAGTATATTGGCGAGAGCGTTGGGCTTCCATGAGTGTCGCCCTGGGTTCAAATCCCAGCCGGAAAGGAAATCTTAAATGCAAATATTTTTTTCTAATTTTATAATTCTTTTTTTTTTATTTTTCCCTTTTGCGAAGTCAGTCAGTCAGTCTGACAGTCAATCAGTCAAGCACTCAGTTATTCAGTCTCAGTCAGTCAGTCCAGTCAGTCAGTCACTCAGTCAGTCAGTTAGTCCTTCAGCCAGTCAGTCAAGCAGTCAGTCATTTAGTCTCAGTCAGTCAGTCATTCAGTCAGTCAGTCAGTCAGTCAGTCAGTCAGTCGGTCAGTCCTGTGCAGTCAGTTAGTCACTAAAGCAGTCAGTCAGTCTCAGTCAGTCAGTCAGTCAGTCTGTCCAGTCCAGTCTCAGTCAGTCAGTCAGTCAGTCTCGGTCAGTCAGTCAGTCAGTCAGTCAGTCAGTCATTCAGTCAGTCAGTCAGTCAGTCAGTCGGTCAGCCTTATTCAGTCAGTCTGTCAGTCAGTCAGTCAGTCAGCCTTATTCAGTCAGTCTGTCAGTCATCCTTATTCAGTCAGTCTGTCAGTCAGTCAGTCGGTCTGTCCTGTCCAGTCAGTTAGTCAGTCAAGCAGTCAGTCAGGTAGTCAAGCAGTCAGTCAGTCAGTGTCAGTCAGTCATTTAGTCATTCAGTCAGTCAGTGAAATAGCCAGTCAGAGAGTCAAGCAGTCAGTCAATCAGTCTCAGTCAGTCAGTTAGTCAGTCAGTCAGTCAGTCAGTCAGTCAGTCCAGTCTCAGTCAGTCAGGCAGTTAGTCAGTCAGTCTCGGTCAGTCAGTGAGTCAGTCAGTCAGTATCAGTCAGTCAGTGAGTCAGTCTGTCAGTCAGGCAGTATCAGTCAGGCAGTAAGACTCCGCTCGACAGAACTCCGATAGCCTAATGGCTAGACCGCTGGTCTTCCAAGCGAGTGGCCTGGGTTCGAGTCCCAGCCGGAGCGAATATCTTCAATGTATATATTTCTTTTCTAATTTGAAAATTCTTTTTTTTTTCAATTTCTTTCCTTTGCAATTATTGATTATTTATGTAGGGAAGAAAATTCTGAGTCAGTTTAATCATTCGACCTTTAGATTTCAAAGATTTTAGATCAATAATTACTAAGGTGCATTTTTTGTTTTAATTATAATTAAGACACCGATCAACAGAGATCCGATAGTATATTGGCGAGAGCGTTGGGCTTCCATGAGTGTCGCCCTGGGTTCAAATCCCAGCCGGAAAGGAAATCTTAAATGCAAATAATTTTTTCTAATTTTATAATTCTTTTTTTTTTATTTTTCCCTTTTGCGAAGTCAGTCAGTCAGTCTGACAGTCAATCAGTCAAGCACTCAGTCATTCAGTCTCAGTCAGTCAGTCCAGTCAGTCAGTCACTCAGTCAGTCAGTTAGTCCTTCAGCCAGTCAGTCAAGCAGTCAGTCATTTAGTCTCAGTCAGTCAGTCATTCAGTCAGTCAGTCAGTCAGGCAGTCAGTCAGTCAGTCAGTCGGTCAGTCCTGTGCAGTCAGTTAGTCACTAAAGCAGTCAGTCAGTCTCAGTCAGTCAGTCAGTCAGTCAGTCCAGTCCAGTCTCAGTCAGTCAGTCAGTCAGTCCTGTGCAGTCAGTTAGTCACTAAAGCAGTCGGTCAGTCTCAGTCAGTCAGTCAGTCAGTCAGTCCAGTCCAGTCTCAGTCAGTCAGTCAGTCAGTCTCGGTCAGTCAGTCAGTCAGTCATTCAGTCAGTCAGTCAGTCAGGCAGTCATTCAGTCGGTCAGCCTTATTCAGTCAGTCTGTCAGTCAGCCTTATTCAGTCAGTCTGTCAGTCATCCTTATTCAGTCAGTCTGTCAGTCAGTCAGTCGGTCAGTCCTGTCCAGTCAGTTAGTCAGTCAAGCAGTCAGTCAGGTAGTCAATCAGTCAGTCAGTCAGTGTCAGTCAGTCATTTAGTCATTCAGTCAGTCAGTGAAATAGCCAGTCAGAGAGTCAAGCAGTCAGTCAGTCAGTCTCAGTCAGTCAGTTAGTCAGTCAGTCAGTCAGTCAGTCCAGTCTCAGTCAGTCAGGCAGTTAGTCAGTCAGTCTCGGTCAGTCAGTGAGTCAGTCAGTCAGTATCAGTCAGTCAGTGAGTCAGTCTGTCAGTCAGGCAGTATCAGTCAGGCAGTAAGACTCCGCTCGACAGAACTCCGATAGCCTAATGGCTAGACCGCTGGTCTTCCAAGCGAGTGGCCTGGGTTCGAGTCCCAGCCGGAGCGAATATCTTCAATGTATATATTTCTTTTCTAATTTGAAAATTCTTTTTTTTTTCAATTTCTTTCCTTTGCAATTATTGATTATTTATGTAGGGAAGAAAATTCTGAGTCAGTTTAATTTTTCGACACGAAGATTTCAAAGTGTTTAAATAAACAATTACCAAGGTGCATTTTTTGTTTTTATTATATTTAAAACTCCCACCGACAGAGCTCCCATAGACTAATGGCTAGAGTGTTAGGCTTCCAAGCGAGTGGCCTTGGGTTCGAGTCCCAGCCTGAACGAAAATCTTCAATGTATACTTTTAGTTTCTAATTTGAAATTTCTTCTTCTTTTTTTTTTAATTTTTCTCTTTTGCGAATATTGATTATTTATGTAGGGAGAAAAATTCTGAGTCAGTTTAATTATTCGACCTGTAAATTTCAAAGTGTTTGAATCAATAATTACCAAGGTGCATTTTTTGTTTTTATTATATTTAAGACTTCCATCGACAGAGCTCCGATAGCCTAATGGCTAGACCGTTGGGTTCCAAGCGCGTGGTACTGGGTTCGAGTCCCGGCCGGAACGAAAATCTTCCATGTATATAATTCTCTTCAAATTTGAAGATTCTTTTTTTTTCAATTTCTTTCTTTTGCAAATATGGATTATTTATGTACGGATGAAAATTCTGAGTCAGTTTAATCATTCGACCTTTAGATTTCAAAGATTTTAGATCAATAATTACTAAGGTGCATTTTTTGTTTTTATTATAATTAAGACACCGATCAGCAGAGATCCGATAGTATATTGGCGAGAGCGTTGGGCTTCCATGAGTGTCGCCCTGGGTTCAAATCCCAGCCGGAAAGGAAATCTTAAATGCAAATATTTTTTTCTAATTTTATAATTCTTTTTTTTTTATTTTTCCCTTTTGCGAAGTCAGTCAGTCAGTCTGACAGTCAATCAGTCAAGCACTCAGTTATTCAGTCTCAGTCAGTCAGTCCAGTCAGTCAGTCACTCAGTCAGTCAGTTAGTCCTTCAGCCAGTCAGTCAAGCAGTCAGTCATTTAGTCTCAGTCAGTCAGTCATTCAGTCAGTCAGTCAGTCAGTCAGTCAGTCAGTCGGTCAGTCCTGTGCAGTCAGTTAGTCACTAAAGCAGTCAGTCAGTCTCAGTCAGTCAGTCAGTCAGTCTGTCCAGTCCAGTCTCAGTCAGTCAGTCAGTCAGTCTCGGTCAGTCAGTCAGTCAGTCAGTCAGTCAGTCATTCAGTCAGTCAGTCAGTCAGTCAGTCGGTCAGCCTTATTCAGTCAGTCTGTCAGTCAGTCAGTCAGTCAGCCTTATTCAGTCAGTCTGTCAGTCATCCTTATTCAGTCAGTCTGTCAGTCAGTCAGTCGGTCTGTCCTGTCCAGTCAGTTAGTCAGTCAAGCAGTCAGTCAGGTAGTCAAGCAGTCAGTCAGTCAGTGTCAGTCAGTCATTTAGTCATTCAGTCAGTCAGTGAAATAGCCAGTCAGAGAGTCAAGCAGTCAGTCAATCAGTCTCAGTCAGTCAGTTAGTCAGTCAGTCAGTCAGTCAGTCAGTCAGTCCAGTCTCAGTCAGTCAGGCAGTTAGTCAGTCAGTCTCGGTCAGTCAGTGAGTCAGTCAGTCAGTATCAGTCAGTCAGTGAGTCAGTCTGTCAGTCAGGCAGTATCAGTCAGGCAGTAAGACTCCGCTCGACAGAACTCCGATAGCCTAATGGCTAGACCGCTGGTCTTCCAAGCGAGTGGCCTGGGTTCGAGTCCCAGCCGGAGCGAATATCTTCAATGTATATATTTCTTTTCTAATTTGAAAATTCTTTTTTTTTTCAATTTCTTTCCTTTGCAATTATTGATTATTTATGTAGGGAAGAAAATTCTGAGTCAGTTTAATCATTCGACCTTTAGATTTCAAAGATTTTAGATCAATAATTACTAAGGTGCATTTTTTGTTTTAATTATAATTAAGACACCGATCAACAGAGATCCGATAGTATATTGGCGAGAGCGTTGGGCTTCCATGAGTGTCGCCCTGGGTTCAAATCCCAGCCGGAAAGGAAATCTTAAATGCAAATAATTTTTTCTAATTTTATAATTCTTTTTTTTTTATTTTTCCCTTTTGCGAAGTCAGTCAGTCAGTCTGACAGTCAATCAGTCAAGCACTCAGTCATTCAGTCTCAGTCAGTCAGTCCAGTCAGTCAGTCACTCAGTCAGTCAGTTAGTCCTTCAGCCAGTCAGTCAAGCAGTCAGTCATTTAGTCTCAGTCAGTCAGTCATTCAGTCAGTCAGTCAGTCAGGCAGTCAGTCAGTCAGTCAGTCGGTCAGTCCTGTGCAGTCAGTTAGTCACTAAAGCAGTCAGTCAGTCTCAGTCAGTCAGTCAGTCAGTCAGTCCAGTCCAGTCTCAGTCAGTCAGTCAGTCAGTCCTGTGCAGTCAGTTAGTCACTAAAGCAGTCGGTCAGTCTCAGTCAGTCAGTCAGTCAGTCAGTCCAGTCCAGTCTCAGTCAGTCAGTCAGTCAGTCTCGGTCAGTCAGTCAGTCAGTCATTCAGTCAGTCAGTCAGTCAGGCAGTCATTCAGTCGGTCAGCCTTATTCAGTCAGTCTGTCAGTCAGTCAGTCAGTCAGCCTTATTCAGTCAGTCTGTCAGTCATCCTTATTCAGTCAGTCTGTCAGTCAATCAGTCGGTCAGTCCTGTCCAGTCAGTTAGTCAGTCAAGCAGTCAGTCGGGTAGTCAAGCAGTCAGTCAGTCAGTGTCAGTCAGTCATTTAGTCATTCAGTCAGTCAGTGAAATAGCCAGTCAGAGAGTCAAGCAGTCAGTCAGTCAGTCTCAGTCAGTCAGTCAGTCAGTCAGTCAGTCAGTCAGTCAGTCAGTCCAGTCTCAGTCAGTCAGGCAATTAGTCAGTCAGTCTCGGTCAGTCAGTGAGTCAGTCAGTCAGTATCAGTCAGTCAATGAGTCAGTCTGTCAGTCAGGCAGTATCAGTCAGGCAGTAAGACTCCGCTCGACAGAACTCCGATAGCCTAATGGCTAGACCGCTGGTCTTCCAAGCGAGTGGCCTGGGTTCGAGTCCCAGCCGGAGCGAATATCTTTAATGTATTTATTTCTTTTCTAATTTGAAAATTCTTTTTTTTTCAATTTCTTTCCTTTGCAATTATTGATTATTTATGTAGGGAAGAAAATTCTGAGTCAGTTTAATTTTTCGACACGAAGATTTCAAAGTGTTTAAATAAACAATTACCAAGGTGCATTTTTTGTTTTTATTATATTTAAAACTCCCACCGACAGAGCTTCCATAGACTAATGGCTAGAGTGTTAGGCTTCCAAGCGAGTGGCCCTGGGTTCGAGTCCCAGCCTGAACGAAAATCTTCAATGTATACTTTTAGTTTCTAATTTGAAATTTCTTCTTCTTTTTTTTTTAATTTTTCTCTTTTGCGAATATTGATTATTTATGTAGGGAGAAAAATTCTGAGTCAGTTTAATTATTCGACCTGTAAATTTCAAAGTGTTTGAATCAATAATTACCAAGGTGCATTTTTTGTTTTTATTATATTTAAGACTTCCATCGACAGAGCTCCGATAGCCTAATGGCTAGACCGTTGGGTTCCTAGCGCGTGGTACTGGGTTCGAGTCCCGGCCGGAAAGGAAATCTTCCATGTATATATTTCTCTTCTAATTTGAAGATTCTTTTTTTTTTCAATTTCTTTCTTTTGCAAATATGGATTATTTATGTACGGAAGAAAATTCTGAGTCAGTTTAATCATTCGACCTTTAGATTTCAAAGATTTTAGATCAATAATTACTAAGGTGCATTTTTTGTTTTTATTATAATTAAGACACCGATCAACAGAGATCCGATAGTATATTGGCGAGAGCGTTGGGCTTCCATGAGTGTCGCCCTGGGTTCAAATCCCAGCCGGAAAGGAAATCTTAAATGCAAATATTTTTTCTAATTTTATAATTCTTTTTTTTTTATTTTTCCCTTTTGCGAAGTCAGTCAGTCAGTCTGACAGTCAATCAGTCAAGCACTCAGTCATTCAGTCTCAGTCAGTCAGTCCAGTCAGTCAGTCACTCAGTCAGTCAGTTAGTCCTTCAGCCAGTCAGTCAAGCAGTCAGTCATTTAGTCTCAGTCAGTCAGTCATTCAGTCAGTCAGTCAGTCAGGCAGTCAGTCAGTCAGTCAGTCGGTCAGTCCTGTGCAGTCAGTTAGTCACTAAAGCAGTCAGTCAGTCTCAGTCAGTCAGTCAGTCAGTCAGTCCAGTCCAGTCTCAGTCAGTCAGTCAGTCCTGTGCAGTCAGTTAGTCACTAAAGCAGTCAGTCAGTCTCAGTCAGTCAGTCAGTCAGTCAGTCCAGTCCAGTCTCAGTCAGTCAGTCAGTCAGTCTCGGTCAGTCAGTCAGTCAGTCATTCAGTCAGTCAGTCAGTCAGGCAGTCATTCAGTCGGTCAGCCTTATTCAGTCAGTCTGTCAGTCAGTCAGTCAGTCAGCCTTATTCAGTCAGTCTGTCAGTCATCCTTATTCAGTCAGTCTGTCAGTCAGTCAGTCGGTCAGTCCTGTCCAGTCAGTTAGTCAGTCAAGCAGTCAGTCGGGTAGTCAAGCAGTCAGTCAGTCAGTGTCAGTCAGTCATTTAGTCATTCAGTCAGTCAGTGAAATAGCCAGTCAGAGAGTCAAGCAGTCAGTCAGTCAGTCTCAGTTAGTCAGTCAGTCAGTCAGTCAGTCAGTCAGTCCAGTCTCAGTCAGTCAGGCAGTTAGTCAGTCAGTCTCGGTCAGTCAGTGAGTCAGTCAGTCAGTATCAGTCAGTCAGTGAGTCAGTCTGTCAGTCAGGCAGTATCAGTCAGGCAGTAAGACTCCGCTCGACAGAACTCCGATAGCCTAATGGCTAGACCGCTGGTCTTCCAAGCGAGTGGCCTGGGTTCGAGACCCAGCCGGAGCGAATATCTTCAATGTATATATTTCTTTTCTAATTTGAAAATTCTTTTGTTTTTCAATTTCTTTCCTTTGCAATTATTGATTATTAATGTAGGGAAGAAAATTCTGAGTCAGTTTAATTTTTCGACACGAAGATTTCAAAGTGTTTAAATAAACAATTACCAAGGTGCATTTTTTTTATTATATTTAAAACTCCCACCGACAGAGCTCCCATAGACTAATGGCTAGAGTGTTAGGCTTCCAAGCGAGTGGCCCTGGGTTCGAGTCCCAGCCTGAACGAAAATCTTCAATGTATACTTTTAGTTTCTAATTTGAAATTTCTTCTTCTTTTTTTTTTTAATTTTTCTCTTTTGCGAATATTGATTATTTATGTAGGGAGAAAAATTCTGAGTCAGTTTAATTATTCGACCTGTAAATTTCAAAGTGTTTGAATCAATAATTACCAAGGTGCATTTTTTGTTTTTATTATATTTAAGACTTCCATCGACAGAGCTCCGATAGCCTAATGGCAAGACCGTTGGGTTCCTAACGCGTATTACTGGGTTCGAGTCCCGGCCGGAAAGGAAATCTTAAATGCAAATATTTTTTTCTAATTTTATAATTCTTTTTTTTTTAATTTTTCCCTTTTGCGAAGTCAGTCAGTCAGTCTGACAGTCAATCAGTCAAGCACTCAGTCATTCAGTCTCAGTCAGTCAGTCCAGTCAGTCAGTCACTCAGTCAGTCAGTTAGTCCTTCAGCCAGTCAGTCAAGCAGTCAGTCATTTAGTCTCAGTCAGTCAGTCATTCAGTCAGTCAGTCAGTCAGGCAGTCAGTCAGTCAGTCAGTCGGTCAGTCCTGTGCAGTCAGTTAGTCACTAAAGCAGTCAGTCAGTCTCAGTCAGTCAGTCAGTCAGTCAGTCCAGTCCAGTCTCAGTCAGTCAGTCTCGGTCAGTCAGTCAGTCATTCAGTCAGTCAGTCAGTCAGGCAGTCAGTCAGTCGGTCAGCCTTATTCAGTCAGTCTGTCAGTCAGTCAGTCAGTCAGCCTTATTCAGTCAGTCTGTCAGTCATCCTTATTCAGTCAGTCTGTCAGTCAGTCAGTCGGTCAGTCCTGTCCAGTCAGTTAGTCAGTCAAGCAGTCAGTCAGGTAGTCAAGCAGTCAGTCAGTCAGTGTCAGTCAGTCATTTAGTCATTCAGTCAGTCAGTGAAATAGCCAGTCAGAGAGTCAAGCAGTCAGTCAGTCAGTCTCAGTCAGTCAGTTAGTCAGTCAGTCAGTCAGTCAGTCCAGTCGCAGTCAGTCAGGCAGTTAGTCAGTCAGTCTCGGTCAGTCAGTGAGTCAGTCAGTCAGTATCAGTCAGTCAGTGAGTCAGTCTGTCAGTCAGGCAGTAAGACTCCGCTCGACAGAACTCCGATAGCCTAATGGCTAGACCGCTGGTCTTCCAAGCGAGTGGCCTGGGTTCGAGTCCCAGCCGGAGCGAATATCTTCAATGTATATATTTCTTTTCTAATTTGAAAATTCTTTTTTTTTTTTCAATTTCTTTCCTTTGCAATTATTGATTATTTATGTAGGGAAGAAAATTCTGAGTCAGTTTAATTTTTCGACACGAAGATTTCAAAGTGTTTAAATAAACAATTACCAAGGTGCATTTTTTGTTTTTATTATATTTAAAACTCCCACCGACAGAGCTCCCATAGACTAATGGCTAGAGTGTTAGGCTTCCAAGCGAGTGGCCCTGGGTTCGAGTCCCAGCCTGAACGAAAATCTTCAATGTATACTTTTAGTTTCTAATTTGAAATTTCTTCTTCTTTTTTTTTTAATTTTTCTCTTTTGCGAATATTGATTATTTATGTAGGGAGAAAAATTCTGAGTCAGTTTAATTATTCGACCTGTAAATTTCAAAGTGTTTGAATCAATAATTACCAAGGTGCATTTTTTGTTTTTATTATATTTAAGACTTCCATCGACAGAGCTCCGATAGCCTAATGGCTAGACCGTTGGGTTCCAAGCGCGTGGTACTGGGTTCGAGTCCCGGCCGGAACGAAAATCTTCCATGTATATAATTCTCTTCAAATTTGAAGATTCTTTTTTTTTCAATTTCTTTCTTTTGCAAATATGGATTATTTATGTACGGATGAAAATTCTGAGTCAGTTTAATCATTCGACCTTTAGATTTCAAAGATTTTAGATCAATAATTACTAAGTTGCATTTTTTGTTTTTATTATAATTAAGACACCGATCAACAGAGATCCGATAGTATATTGGCGAGAGCGTTGGGCTTCCATGAGTGTCGCCCTAGGTTCAAATCCCAGCCGGAAAGGAAATCTTAAATGCAAATATTTTTTTCTAATTTTATAATTCTTTTTTTTTTATTTTTCCCTTTTGCGAAGTCAGTCAGTCAGTCTGACAGTCAATCAGTCAAGCACTCAGTCATTCAGTCTCAGTCAGTCAGTCCAGTCAGTCAGTCACTCAGTCAGTCAGTTAGTCCTTCAGCCAGTCAGTCAAGCAGTCAGTCATATAGTCTCAGTCAGTCAGTCATTCAGTCAGTCAGTCAGTCAGGCAGTCAGTCAGTCAGTCAGTCGGTCAGTCCTGTGCAGTCAGTTAGTCACTAAAGCAGTCAGTCAGTCTCAGTCAGTCAGTCAGTCAGTCAGTCCAGCTCAGTCTCAGTCAGTCAGTCAGTCAGTCTCGGTCAGTCAGTCAGTCTCGGTCAGTCAGTCAGTCAGTCATTCAGTCAGTCAGTCAGTCAGGCAGTCAGTCAGTCGGTCAGCCTCATTCAGTCAGTCTGTCAGTCTGTCAGTCAGTCAGCCTTATTCAGTCAGTCTGTCAGTCATAATTATTCAGTCAGTCTGTCAGTCAGTCAGTCGGTCAGTCCTGTCCAGTCAGTTAGTCAGTCAAGCAGTCAGTCAGGTAGTCAAGCAGTCAGTCAGTCAGTGTCAGTCAGTTATTTAGTCATTCAGTCAGTCAGTGAAATAGCCAGTCAGAGAGTCAAGCAGTCAGTCAGTCAGTCTCAGTCAGTCAGTTAGTCAGTCAGTCAGTCAGTCAGTCAGTCAGTCCAGTCTCAGTCAGTCAGGCAGTTAGTCAGTCAGTCTCGGTCAGTCAGTGAGTCAGTCAGTCAGTATCAGTCAGTCAGTGAGTCAGTCTGTCAGTCAGGCAGTATCAGTCAGGCAGTAAGACTCCGCTCGACAGAACTCCGATAGCCTAATGGCTAGACCGCTGGTCTTCCAAGCGAGTGGCCTGGGTTCGAGTCCCAGCCGGAGCGAATATCTTCAATGTATATATTTCTTTTCTAATTTGAAAATTCTTTTTTTTTTCAATTTCTTTCCTTTGCAATTATTGATTATTTATGTAGGGAAGAAAATTCTGAGTCAGTTTAATTTTTCGACACGAAGATTTCAAAGTGTTTAAATAAACAATTACCAAGGTGCATTTTTTGTTTTTATTATATTTAAAACTCCCACCGACAGAGCTCCCATAGACTAATGGCTAGAGTGTTAGGCTTCCAAGCGAGTGGCCCTGGGTTCGAGTCCCAGCCTGAACGAAAATCTTCAATGTATACTTTTAGTTTCTAATTTGAAATTTCTTCTTCTTTTTTTTTTAAATTTTCTCTTTTGCGAATATTGATTATTTATGTAGGGAGAAAAATTCTGAGTCAGTTTAATTATTCGACCTGTAAATTTCAAAGTGTTTGAATCAATAATTACCAAGGTGCATTTTTTGTTTTTATTATATTTAAGACTTCCATCGACAGAGCTCCGATAGCCTAATGGCTAGACCGTTGGGTTCCAAGCGCGTGGTACTGGGTTCGAGTCCCGGCCGGAACGAAAATCTTCCATGTATATATTTCTCTTCCAATTTGAAGATTCTTTTTTTTTTCAATTTCTTTCTTTTGCAAATATGGATTATTTATGTACGGAAGAAAATTCTGAGTCAGTTTAATCATTCGACCTTTAGATTTCAAAGATTTTAGATCAATAATTACTAAGGTGCATTTTTTGTTTTTATTATAATTAAGACACCGATCAACAGAGATCCGATAGTATATTGGCGAGAGCGTTGGGCTTCCATGAGTGTCGCCCTGGGTTCAAATCCCAGCCGGAAAGGAAATCTTAAATGCAAATATTTTTTTCTAATTTTATAATTCTTTTTTTTTTTATTTTTCCCTTTTGCGAAGTCAGTCAGTCAGTCTGACAGTCAATCAGTCAAGCACTCAGTCATTCAGTCTCAGTCAGTCAGTCCAGTCAGTCAGTCACTCAGTCAGTCAGTTAGTCCTTCAGCCAGTCAGTCAAGCAGTCAGTTATTTAGTCTCAGTCAGTCAGTCGGCCAGTCCTGTGCAGTCAGTTAGTCACTAAAGCAGTCAGTCAGTCTCAGTCAGTCAGTCAGTCAGTCCTGTCCAGTCTCAGTCAGTCAGTCAGTCAGTCTCGGTCAGTCAGTCAGTCAGTCATTCAGTCAGTCAGGCAGTCAGTCAGTCGGTCAGCCTTATTCAGTCAGTCAGTCAGTCAGCCTTATTCAGTCAGTCTGTCAGTCATCCTTATTCAGTCAGTCTGTCAGTCAGTCAGTCGGTCAGTCCTGTCCAGTAAGTTAGTCAGTCAAGCAGTCAGTCAGGTAGTCAAGCAGTCAGTCAGTCAGTGTCAGTCAGTCATTTAGTCATTCAGTCAGTCAGTGAAATAGCCAGTCAGAGAGTCAAGCAGTCAGTCAGTCAGTCTCAGTCAGTCAGTTAGTCAGTCAGTCAGTCAGTCAGTCAGTCAGTCCAGTCTCAGTCAGTCAGGCAGTTAGTCAGTCAGTCTCGGTCAGTCAGTGAGTCAGTCAGTCAGTATCAGTCAGTCAGTGAGTCAGTCTGTCAGTCAGGCAGTATCAGTCAGGCAGTAAGACTCCGCTCGACAGAACTCCGATAGCCTAATAGCTAGACCGCTGGTCTTCCAAGCGAGTGGCCTGGGTTCGAGTCCCAGCCGGAGCGAATATCTTCAATGTATATATTTCTTTTCTAATTTGAAAATTCTTTTTTTTTTTGAATTTCTTTCCTTTGCAATTATTGATTATTTATGTAGGGAAGAAAATTCTGAGTCACTTTAATTTTTCGACACGAAGATTTCAAAGTGTTTAAATAAACAATTACCAAGGTGCATTTTTTGTTTTTATTATATTTAAAACTCCCACCGACAGAGCTCCCATAGACTAATGGCTAGAGTGTTAGGCTTCCAAGCGAGTGGCCCTGGGTTCGAGTCCCAGCCTGAACGAAAATCTTCAATGTATACTTTTAGTTTCTAATTTGAAATTTCTTCTTCTTTTTTTTTAATTTTTCTCTTTTGCGAATATTGATTATTTATGTAGGGAGAAAAATTCTGAGTCAGTTTAATTATTCGACCTGTAAATTTCAAAGTGTTTGAATCAATAATTACCAAGGTGCATTTTTTGTTTTTATTATATTTAAGACTTCCATCGACAGAGCTCCGATAGCCTAATGGCTAGACCGTTGGGTTCCAAGCGCGTGGTACTGGGTTCGAGTCCCGGCCGGAACGAAAATCTTCCATGTATATATTTCTCTTCTAATTTGAAGATTCTTTTTTTTTTCAATTTCTTTCTTTTGCAAATATGGATTATTTATGTACGGAAGAAAATTCTGAGTCAGTTTAATCATTCGACCTTTAGATTTCAAAGATTTTAGATCAATAATTACTAAGGTGCATTTTTTGTTTTTATTATAATTAAGACACCGATCAACAGAGATCCGATAGTATATTGGCGAGAGCGTTGGGCTTCCATGAGTGTCGCCCTGGGTTCAAATCCCAGCCGGAAAGGAAATCTTAAGGGGTTCCGGGACACAAAAATCGTCAAATTTTGCATTTTTTTTTCTTAAGTAAAAAATTACTCCGTGTTTTTCTGCTTAAGAGGAGGTTTGAATCTTGTTTCTATCTTAAATAGAACGAAAGATATAATTATATTTGTTTCATGCACCTAACTAATGTGTACTTAACTTTAAAACTTTAAACGCGTTTTTCTCCATGATGCAATTTTTCCCGATTTCTTGCATTCAAACTCTTATAAGTCAAGAACCGATAAAGATAAAGTAATGAAATTTGGAGCATATCTTTTTCAAACAGTTTACTTTAAATTTTATGCGTCGAATTTGAAAAAAACGTTTACTACAAAAATTACGATTTTTTTAAAAAGAAGTATTTTCGAATTTTTCGAAATTTTTCTTCAAATATTTTTTATTTTTTATTGAATCAATATTTTTAAAATCGCCGAATAAAAATTAAAGCTTAGATATTTGTGCGTAATTCATTGAAAAAAAAATGAAAATTGTTTAAGAATATTTTGAGTTATAGCAATTTAAAGCAATCCCATTTTTTATGAAAAAACTAATTAAATTTAAATAAAAAATTTTCTTTTTTTCATATTTATGTTATGATTTTGCTTATTAAATAAATGGTGAATCAGTGCAAAAAATTTCAAAACTCTAAAGTATATAATAAAAAAAATTTCAAAATGTGTCCCGGACCCCCTTAAATGCAAATATTTTTTTCTAATTTTATAATTTTTTTTTTTTATTTTTTCCTTTTGCGAAGTCAGTCAGTCAGTCTGACAGTCAATCAGTCAAGCACTCAGTCATTCAGTCTCAATCAGTCAGTCCAGTCAGTCAGTCACTCAGTCAGTCAGTTAGTCCTTCAGCCAGTCAGTCAAGCAGTCAGTCATTTAGTCTCAGTCAGTCAGTCATTCAGTCAGTCAGTCAGTCAGGCAGTCAGTCAGTCAGTCAGTCGGTCAGTCCTGTGCAGTCAGTTAGTCACTAAAGCAGTCAGTCAGTCTCAGTCAGTCAGTCAGTCAGTCAGTCCAGTCCAGTCTCAGTCAGTCAGTCAGTCAGTCTCGGTCAGTCAGTCAGTCAGTCATTCAGTCAGTCAGTCAGTCAGGCAGTCAGTCAGTCGGTCAGCCTTATTCAGTCAGTCTGTCAGTCAGTCAGTCAGTCAGCCTTATTCAGTCAGTCTGTCAGTCATCCTTCTTCAGTCAGTCTGTCAGTCAGTCGGTCAGTCCTGTCCAGTCAGTTAGTCAGTCAAGCAGTCAGTCAGGTAGTCAAGCAGTCAGTCAGTCAGTGTCAGTCAGTCATTTAGTCATTCAGTCAGTCAGTGAAATAGCCAGTCAGAGAGTCAAGCAGTCAGTCAGTCAGTCTCAGTCAGTCAGTTAGTCAGTCAGTCAGTCAGTCAGTCAGTCAGTCAGTCCAGTCTCAGTCAGTCAGGCAGTTAGTCAGTCAGTCTCGGTCAGTCAGTGAGTCAGTCAGTCAGTATCAGTCAGTCATTGAGTCAGTCTGTCAGTCAGGCAGTATCAGTCAGGCAGTAAGACTCCGCTCGACAGAACTCCGATACCCTAATGGCTAGACCGCTGGTCTTCCAAGCGAGTGGCCTGGGATCGAGTCCCAGCCGGAGCGAATATCTTCAATGTATATATTTCTTTTCTAATTTGAAAATTCTTTTTTTTTTCAATTTCTTTCCTTTGCAATTATTGATTATTTATGTAGGGAAGAAAATTCTGAGTCAGTTTAATTTTTCGACACGAAGATTTCAAAGTGTTTAAATAAACAATTACCAAGGTGCATTTTTTGTTTTTATTATATTTAAAACTCCCACCGACAGAGCTCCCATAGACTAATGGCTAGAGTGTTAGGCTTCCAAGCGAGTGGCCCTGGGTTCGAGTCCCAGCCTGAACGAAAATCTTCAATGTATACTTTTAGTTTCTAATTTGAAATTTCTTCTTCTTTTTTTTTAATTTTTCTCTTTTGCGAATATTGATTATTTATGTAGGGAGAAAAATTCTGAGTCAGTTTAATTATTCGACCTGTAAATTTCAAAGTGTTTGAATCAATAATTACCAAGGTGCATTTTTTGTTTTTATTATATTTAAGACTTCCATCGACAGAGCTCCGATAGCCTAATGGCTAGACCGTTGGGTTCCTAGCGCGTGGTACTGGGTTCGAGTCCCGGCCGGAAAGGAAATCTTAAATGCAAATATTTTTTTCTAATTTTATAATTCTTTTTTTTTATTTTTCCCTTTTGCGAAGTCAGTCAGTCAGTCTGACAGTCAATCAGTCAAGCACTCAGTCATTCAGTCTCAGTCAGTCAGTCCAGTCAGTCAGTCACTCAGTCAGTCAGTTAGTCCTTCAGCCAGTCAGTCAAGCAGTCAGTCATTTAGTCTCAGTCAGTCAGTCATTCAGTCAGTCAGTCAGTCAGGCAGTCAGTCAGTCAGTCAGTCGGTCAGTCCTGTGCAGTCAGTTAGTCACTAAAGCAGTCAGTCAGTCTCAGTCAGTCAGTCAGTCAGTCTCAGTCAGTCAGTCAGTCAGTCAGTCCAGTCCAGTCTCAGTCAGTCAGTCAGTCAGTCTCGGTCAGTCTCGGTCAGTCAGTCAGTCAGTCATTCAGTCAGTCAGGCAGTCAGTCAGTCGGTCAGCCTTATTCAGTCAGTCTGTCAGTCAGTCAGTCAGTCAGCCTTATTCAGTCAGTCTGTCAGTCATCCTTATTCAGTCAGTCTGTCAGTCAGTCAGTCGGTCAGTCCTGTCCAGTCAGTTAGTCAGTCAAGCAGTCAGTCAGGTAGTCAAGCAGTCAGTCAGTCAGTGTCAGTCAGTCAGTCAGTGTCAGTCAGTCATTTAGTCATTCAGTCAGTCAGTGAAATAGCCAGTCAGAGAGTCAAGCAGTCAGTCAGTCTGTCTCAGTCAGTCAGTTAGTCAGTCAGTCAGTCAGTCAGTCAGTCAGTCCAGTCTCAGTCAGTCAGGCAGTTAGTCAGTCAGTCTCGGTCAGTCAGTGAGTCAGTCAGTCAGTATCAGTCAGTCAGTGAGTCAGTCTGTCAGTCAGGCAGTATCAGTCAGGCAGTAAGACTCCGCTCGACAGAACTCCGATAGCCTAATGGCTAGACCGCTGGTCTTCCAAGCGAGTGGCCTGGGTTCGAGTCCCAGCCGGAGCGAATATCTTCAATGTATATATTTCTTTTCTAATTTGAAAATTCTTTTTTTTTTCAATTTCTTTCCTTTGCAATTATTGATTATTTATGTAGGGAAGAAAATTCTGAGTCAGTTTAATTTTTCGACACGAAGATTTCAAAGTGTTTAAATAAACAATTACCAAGGTGCATTTTTTGTTTTTATTATATTTAAAACTCCCACCGACAGAGCTCCCATAGACTAATGGCTAGAGTGTAAGGCTTCCAAGCGAGTGGCCCTGGGTTCGAGTCCCAGCCTGAACGAAAATCTTCAATGTATACTTTTAGTTTCTAATTTGAAATTTCTTCTTCTTTTTTTTTAATTTTTCTCTTTTGCGAATATTGATTATTTATGTAGGGAGAAAAATTCTGAGTCAGTTTAATTATTCGACCTGTAAATTTCAAAGTGTTTGAATCAATAATTACCAAGGTGCATTTTTTGTTTTTATTATATTTAAGACTTCCATCGACAGAGCTCCGATAGCCTAATGGCTAGACCGTTGGGTTCCTAGCGCGTGGTACTGGGTTCGAGTCCCGGCCGGAAAGGAAATCTTAAATGCAAATATTTTTTTCTAATTTTATAATTCTTTTTTTTTATTTTTCCCTTTTGCGAAGTCAGTCAGTCAGTCTGACAGTCAATCAGTCAAGCACTCAGTCATTCAGTCTCAGTCAGTCAGTCCAGTCAGTCAGTCACTCAGTCAGTCAGTTAGTCCTTCAGCCAGTCAGTCAAGCAGTCAGTCATTTAGTCTCAGTCAGTCAGTCATTCAGTCAGTCAGTCAGTCAGGCAGTCAGTCAGTCAGTCAGTCGGTCAGTCCTGTGCAGTCAGTTAGTCACTAAAGCAGTCAGTCAGTCTCAGTCAGTCAGTCAGTCAGTCAGTCCAGTCCAGTCTCAGTCAGTCAGTCAGTCAGTCTCGGTCAGTCAGTCAATCAGTCATTCAGTCAGTCAGTCAGTCAGGCAGTCAGTCAGTCGGTCAGCCTTATTCAGTCAGTCTGTCAGTCAGTCAGTCAGTCAGCCTTATTCAGTCAGTCTGTCAGTCATCCTTATTCAGTCAGTCTGTCAGTCAGTCAGTCGGTCAGTCCTGTCCAGTCAGTTAGTCAGTCAAGCAGTCAGTCAGGTAGTCAAGCAGTCAGTCAGTCAGTGTCAGTCAGTCATTTAGTCATTCAGTCAGTCAGTGAAATAGCCAGTCAGAGAGTCAAGCAGTCAGTCAGTCTGTCTCAGTCAGTCAGTTAGTCAGTCAGTCAGTCAGTCAGTCAGTCAGTCCAGTCTCAGTCAGTCAGGCAGTTAGTCAGTCAGTCTCGGTCAGTCAGTGAGTCAGTCAGTCAGTATCAGTCAGTCAGTGAGTCAGTCTGTCAGTCAGGCAGTATCAGTCAGGCAGTAAGACTCCGCTCGACAGAACTCCGATAGCCTAATGGCTAGACCGCTGGTCTTCCAAGCGAGTGGCCTGGGTTTGAGTCCCAGCCGGAGCGAATATCTTCAATGTATATATTTCTTTTCTAATTTGAAAATTCTTTTTTTTTTCAATTTCTTTCCTTTGCAATTATTGATTATTTATGTAGGGAAGAAAATTCTGAGTCAGTTTAATTTTTCGACACGAAGATTTCAAAGTGTTTAAATAAACAATTACCAAGGTGCATTTTTTGTTTTTATTATATTTAAAACTCCCACCGACAGAGCTCCCATAGACTAATGGCTAGAGTGTTAGGCTTCCAAGCGAGTGGCCCTGGGTTCGAGTCCCAGCCTGAACGAAAATCTTCAATGTATACTTTTAGTTTCTAATTTGAAATTTCTTCTTCTTTTTTTTTAATTTTTCTCTTTTGCGAATATTGATTATTTATGTAGGGAGAAAAATTCTGAGTCAGTTTAATTATTCGACCTGTAAATTTCAAAGTGTTTGAATCAATAATTACCAAGGTGCATTTTTTGTTTTTATTATATTTAAGACTTCCATCGACAGAGCTCCGATAGCCTAATGGCTAGACCGTTGGGTTCCTAGCGCGTGGTACTGGGTTCGAGTCCCGGCCGGAAAGGAAATCTTAAATGCAAATATTTTTTTCTAATTTTATAATTCTTTTTTTTTATTTTTCCCTTTTGCGAAGTCAGTCAGTCAGTCTGACAGTCAATCAGTCAAGCACTCAGTCATTCAGTCTCAGTCAGTCAGTCCAGTCAGTCAGTCACTCAGTCAGTCAGTTAGTCCTTCAGCCAGTCAGTCAAGCAGTCAGTCATTTAGTCTCAGTCAGTCAGTCATTCAGTCAGTCAGTCAGTCAGGCAGTCAGTCAGTCAGTCAGTCGGTCAGTCCTGTGCAGTCAGTTAGTCACTAAAGCAGTCAGTCAGTCTCAGTCAGTCAGTCAGTCAGTCAGTCCAGTCCAGTCTCAGTCAGTCAGTCAGTCAGTCTCGGTCAGTCAGTCAGTCAGTCATTCAGTCAGTCAGTCAGTCAGGCAGTCAGTCAGTCGGTCAGCCTTATTCAGTCAGTCTGTCAGTCAGTCAGTCAGTCAGCCTTATTCAGTCAGTCTGTCAGTCATCCTTATTCAGTCAGTCTGTCAGTCAGTCAGTCGGTCAGTCCTGTCCAGTCAGTTAGTCAGTCAAGCAGTCAGTCAGGTAGTCAAGCAGTCAGTCAGTCAGTGTCAGTCAGTCATTTAGTCATTCAGTCAGTCAGTGAAATAGCCAGTCAGAGAGTCAAGCAGTCAGTCAGTCAGTCTCAGTCAGTCAGTTAGTCAGTCAGTCAGTCAGTCAGTCCAGTTTCAGTCAGTCAGGCAGTTAGTCAGTCAGTCTCGGTCAGTCAGTGAGTCAGTCAGTCAGTATCAGTCAGTATCAGTCAGTCAGTGAATCAGTCTGTCAGACAGGCAGTATCAGTCAGGCAGTAAGACTCCGCTCGACAGAACTCCGATAGCCTAATGGCTAGACCGCTGGTCTTCCAAGCGAGTGGCCTGGGTTCGAGTCCCAGCCGGAGCGAATATCTTCAATGTATATATTTCTTTTCTAATTTGAAAATTCTTTTTTTTTTTCAATTTCTTTCCTTTGCAATTATTGATTATTTATGTAGGGAAGAAAATTCTGAGTCAGTTTAATTTTTCGACACGAAGATTTCAAAGTGTTTAAATAAACAATTACCAAGGTGCATTTTTTGTTTTTATTATATTTAAAACTCCCACCGACAGAGCTCCCATAGACTAATGGCTAGAGTGTTAGGCTTCCAAGCGAGTGGCCCTGGGTTCGAGTCCCAGCCTGAACGAAAATCTTCAATGTATACTTTTAGTTTCTAATTTGAAATTTCTTCTTCTTTTTTTTTTTAATTTTTCTCTTTTGCGAATATTGATTATTTATGTAGAGAGAAAAATTCTGAGTCAGTTTAATTATTCGACCTGTAAATTTCAAAGTGTTTGAATCAATAATTACCAAGGTGCATTTTTTGTTTTTATTATATTTAAGACTTCCATCGACAGAGCTCCGATAGCCTAATCTCTAGACCGTTGGGTTCCTAGCGCGTGGTACTCGGTTCAAGTCCCGGCCGGAAAGGAAATCTTAAATGCAAATATTTTTTTCTAATTTTATAATTCTTTTTTTTTTATTTTTCCCTTTTGCGAAGTCAGTCAGTCAGTCTGAGAGTCAATCAGTCAAGCACTCAGTCATTCAGTCTCAGTCAGTCAATCCAATCAGTCAGTCACTCAGTCAGTCAGTTAGTCCTTCAGCCAGTCAGTCAAGCAGTCAGTCATTTAGTCTCAGTCAGTCAGTCATTCAGTCAGTCAGTCAGTCAGTCAGTCAGTCAGTCAGTCAGTCGGTCAGTCCTGTGCAGTCAGTTAGTCACTAAAGCAGTCAGTCAGTCTCAGTCAGTCAGTCAGTCAGTCAGTCCAGTCCAGTCTCAGTCAGTCAGTCAGTCAGTCTCGGTCAGTCAGTCAGTCAGTCATTCAGTCAGTCAGTCAGTCAGGCAGTCAGTCAGTCGGTCAGCCTTATTCAGTCAGTCTGTCAGTCAGTCAGTCAGTCAGCCTTATTCAGTCAGTCTGTCAGTCATCCTTATTCAGTCAGTCTGTCAGTCAGTCAGTCGGTCAGTCCTGTCCAGTCAGTTAGTCAGTCAAGCAGTCAGTCAGGTAGTCAAGCAGTCAGTCAGTCAGTGTCAGTCAGTCATTTAGTCATTCAGTCAGTCAGTGAAATAGCCAGTCAGAGAGTCAAGCAGTCAGTCAGTCAGTCTCAGTCAGTCAGTTAGTCAGTCAGTCAGTCAGTCAGTCCAGTTTCAGTCAGTCAGGCAGTTAGTCAGTCAGTCTCGGTCAGTCAGTGAGTCAGTCAGTCAGTATCAGTCAGTATCAGTCAGTCAGTGAATCAGTCTGTCAGACAGGCAGTATCAGTCAGGCAGTAAGACTCCGCTCGACAGAACTCCGATAGCCTAATGGCTAGACCGCTGGTCTTCCAAGCGAGTGGCCTGGGTTCGAGTCCCAGCCGGAGCGAATATCTTCAATGTATATATTTCTTTTCTAATTTGAAAATTCTTTTTTTTTTCAATTTCTTTCCTTTGCAATTATTGATTATTTATGTAGGGAAGAAAATTCTGAGTCAGTTTAATTTTTCGACACGAAGATTTCAAAGTGTTTAAATAAACAATTACCAAGGTGCATTTTTTGTTTTTATTATATTTAAAACTCCCACCGACAGAGCTCCCATAGACTAATGGCTAGAGTGTTAGGCTTCCAAGCGAGTGGCCCTGGGTTCGAGTCCCAGCCTGAACGAAAATCTTCAATGTATACTTTTAGTTTCTAATTTGAAATTTCTTCTTCTTTTTTTTTTAATTTTTCTCTTTTGCGAATATTGATTATTTATGTAGAGAGAAAAATTCTGAGTCAGTTTAATTATTCGACCTGTAAATTTCAAAGTGTTTGAATCAATAATTACCAAGGTGCATTTTTTGTTTTTATTATATTTAAGACTTCCATCGACAGAGCTCCGATAGCCTAATCTCTAGACCGTTGGGTTCCTAGCGCGTGGTACTCGGTTCGAGTCCCGGCCGGAAAGGAAATCTTAAATGCAAATATTTTTTTCTAATTTTATAATTCTTTTTTTTTTATTTTTCCCTTTTGCGAAGTCAGTCAGTCAGTCTGAGAGTCAATCAGTCAAGCACTCAGTCATTCAGTCTCAGTCAGTCAATCCAATCAGTCAGTCACTCAGTCAGTCAGTTAGTCCTTCAGCCAGTCAGTCAAGCAGTCAGTCATTTAGTCTCAGTCAGTCAGTCATTCAGTCAGTCAGTCAGTCAGTCAGTCAGTCAGTCGGTCAGTCCTGTGCAGTCAGTTAGTCACTAAAGCAGTCAGTCAGTCTCAGTCAGTCAGTCAGTCAGTCAGTCAGTCCAGTCCAGTCTCAGTCAGTCAGTCAGTCAGTCTCGGTCAGTCAGTCAGTCAGTCATTCAGTCAGTCAGTCAGTCAGGCAGTCAGTCAGTCGGTCAGCCTTATTCAGTCAGTCTGTCAGTCAGTCAGTCAGTCAGCCTTATTCAGTCAGTCTGTCAGTCATCCTTATTCAGTCAGTCTGTCAGTCAGTCAGTCGGTCAGTCCTGTCCAGTCAGTTAGTCAGTCAAGCAGTCAGTCAGGTAGTCAAGCAGTCAGTCAGGTAGTCAAGCAGTCAGTCAGTCAGTGTCAGTCAGTCATTTAGTCATTCAGTCAGTCAGTGAAATAGCCAGTCAGAGAGTCAAGCAGTCAGTCAGTCAGTCTCAGTCAGTCAGTTAGTCAGTCAGTCAGTCAGTCAGTCAGTCAGTCCAGTCTCAGTCAGTCAGGCAGTTAGTCAGTCAGTCTCGGTCAGTCAGTGAGTCAGTCAGTCAGTATCAGTCAGTCAGTGAGTCAGTCTGTCAGTCAGGCAGTATCAGTCAGGCAGTAAGACTCCGCTCGACAGAACTCCGATAGCCTAATGGCTAGACCGCTGGTCTTCCAAGCGAGTGGCCTGGGTTCGAGTCCCAGCCGGAGCGAATATCTTCAATGTATATATTTCTTTTCTAATTTGAAAATTCTTTTTTTTTTTCAATTTCTTTCCTTTGCAATTATTGATTATTTATGTAGGGAAGAAAATTCTGAGTCAGTTTAATTTTTCGACACGAAGATTTCAAAGTGTTTAAATAAACAATTACCAAGGTGCATTTTTTGTTTTTATTATATTTAAAACTCCCACCGACAGAGCTCCCATAGACTAATGGCTAGAGTGTTAGGCTTCCAAGCGAGTGGCCCTGGGTTCGAGTCCCAGCCTGAAAGAAAATCTTCAATGTATACTTTTAGTTTCTAATTTGAAATTTCTTCTTCTTTTTTTTTTTTTTAATTTTTCTCTTTTGCGAATATTGATTATTTATATAGGGAGAAAAATTCTGAGTCAGTTTAATTATTCGACCTGTAAATTTCAAAGTGTTTGAATCAATAATTACCAAGGTGCATTTTTTGTTTTTATTATATTTAAGACTTCCATCGACAGAGCTCCGATAGCCTAATGGCTAGACCGTTGGGTTCCTAGCGCGTGGTACTGGGTTCGAGTCCCGGCCGGAAAGGAAATCTTAAATGCAAATATTTCTTTATAATTTTATAATTCTTTTTTTTTTATTTTTCCCTTTTGCGAAGTCAGTCAGTCAGTCTGACAGTCAATCAGTCAAGCACTCAGTCATTCAGTCTCAGTCAGTCAGTCCAGTCAGTCAGTCACTCAGTCAGTCAGTTAGTCCTTCAGCCAGTCAGTCAAGCAGTCAGTCATTTAGTCTCAGTCAGTCAGTCATTCAGTCAGTCAGTCAGTCAGGCAGTCAGTCAGTCAGTCAGTCGGTCAGTCCTGTGCAGTCAGTTAGTCACTAAAGCAGTCAGTCAGTCTCAGTCAGTCATCAGTCAGTCAGTCCAGTCCAGTCTCAGTCAGTCAGTCAGTCAGTCTCGGTCAGTCAGTCAGTCAGTCATTCAGTCAGTCAGTCAGTCAGGCAGTCAGTCAGTCGGTCAGCCTTATTCAGTCAGTCTGTCAGTCAGTCAGTCAGTCAGCCTTATTCAGTCAGTCTGTCAGTCATCCTTATTCAGTCAGTCTGTCAGTCAGTCAGTCGGTCAGTCCTGTCCAGTCAGTTAGTCAGTCAAGCAGTCAGTCAGGTAGTCAAGCAGTCAGTCAGTCAGTCAGTCAGTCAGTCCAGTCTCAGTCAGTCAGGCAGTTAGTCAGTCAGTCTCGGTCAGTCAGTGAGTCAGTCAGTCAGTATCAGTCAGTATCAGTCAGTCAGTGAGTCAGTCTGTCAGTCAGGCAGTATCAGTCAGGCAGTAAGACTCCGCTCGACAGAACTCCGATAGCCTAATGGCTAGACCGCTGGTCTTCCAAGCGAGTGGCCTGGGTTCGAGTCCCAGCCGGAGCGAATATCTTCAATGTATATATTTCTTTTCTAATTTGAAAATTCTTTTTTTTTTTCAATTTCTTTCCTTTGCAATTATTGATTATTTATGTAGGGAAGAAAATTCTGAGTCAGTTTAATTTTTCGACACGAAGATTTCAAAGTGTTTAAATAAACAATTACCAAGGTGCATTTTTTGTTTTTATTATATTTAAAACTCCCACCGACAGAGCTCCCATAGACTAATGGCTAGAGTGTTAGGCTTCCAAGCGAGTGGCCCTGGGTTCGAGTCCCAGCCTGAACGAAAATCTTCAATGTATACTTTTAGTTTCTAATTTGAAATTTCTTCTTCTTTTTTTTTAATTTTTCTCTTTTGCGAATATTGATTATTTATGTAGGGAGAAAAATTCTGAGTCAGTTTAATTATTCGACCTGTAAATTTCAAAGTGTTTGAATCAATAATTACCAAGGTGCATTTTTTGTTTTTATTATATTTAAGACTTCCATCGACAGAGCTCCGATAGCCTAATGGCTAGACCGTTAGGTTCCAAGCGCGTGGTACTGGGTTCGAGTCCCGGCCGGAACGAAAATCTTCCATGTATATATTTCTCTTCTAATTTGAAGATTCTTTTTTTTTCAATTTCTTTCTTTTGCAAATATGGATTATTTATGTACGGAAGAAAATTCTGAGTCAGTTTAATCATTCGACCTTTAGATTTCAAAGATTTTAGATCAATAATTACTAAGGTGCATTTTTTGTTTTTATTATAATTAAGACACCGATCAACAGAGATCCGATAGTATATTGGCGAGAGCGTTGGGCTTCCATGAGTGTCGCCCTGGGTTCAAATCCCAGCCGGAAAGGAAATCTTAAGGGGTTCCGGGACACAAAAATCGTCAAATTTTGCATTTTTTTTTCTTAAGTAAAAAATTACTCCGTGTTTTTCTGCTTAAGAGGAGGTTTGAATCTTGTTTCTATCTTAAATAGAACGAAAGATATAATTATATTTGTTTCATGCACCTAACTAATGTGTACTTAACTTTAAAACTTTAAACGCGTTTTCCTCCATGATGCAATTTTTCCCGATTTCTTGCATTCAAACTCTTATAAGTCAAGAACCGATAAAGATAAAGTAATGAAATTTGGAGCATATCTTTTTCAAACAGTTTACTTTAAATTTTATTCGTCGAATTTGAAAAAAACGTTTACTACAAAAATTACGATTTTTTTAAAAAGAAGTATTTTCGAATTTTTCGGAATTTTTCTTCAAATATTTTTTATTTTTTATTGAATCAATATTTTTAAAATCGCCGAATAAAAATTAAAGCTTAGATATTTGTGCGTAATTCATTGAAAAAAAAATGAAAATTGTTTAAGAATATTTTGAGTTATAGCAATTTAAAGCAATCCCATTTTTTATGAAAAAACTAATTAAATTTAAATAAAAAATTTTCTTTTTTTCATATTTATGTTATGATTTTGCTTATTAAATAAATGGTGAATCAGTGCAAAAAATTTCAAAACTCTAAAGTATATAATAAAAAAAATTTCAAAATGTGTCCCGGACCCCCTTAAATGCAAATATTTTTTTCTAATTTTATAATTCTTTTTTTTTTATTTTTTCCTTTTGCGAAGTCAGTCAGTCAGTCTGACAGTCAATCAGTCAAGCACTCAGTCATTCAGTCTCAGTCAGTCAGTCCAGTCAGTCAGTCACTCAGTCAGTCAGTTAGTCCTTCAGCCAGTCAGTCAAGCAGTCAGTCATTTAGTCTCAGTCAGTCAGTCATTCAGTCAGTCAGTCAGTCAGGCAGTCAGTCAGTCAGTCAGTCGGTCAGTCCTGTGCAGTCAGTTACTCACTAAAGCAGTCAGTCAGTCTCAGTCAGTCAGTCAGTCAGTCAGTCCAGTCCAGTCTCAGTCAGTCAGTCAGTCAGTCTCGGTCAGTCAGTCAGTCAGTCATTCAGTCAGTCAGTCAGTCAGGCAGTCAGTCAGTCGGTCAGCCTTATTCAGTCAGTCTGTCAGTCAGTCAGTCAGTCAGCCTTATTCAGTCAGTCTGTCAGTCATCCTTCTTCAGTCAGTCTGTCAGTCAGTCAGTCGGTCAGTCCTGTCCAGTCAGTTAGTCAGTCAAGCAGTCAGTCAGGTAGTCAAGCAGTCAGTCAGTCAGTGTCAGTCAGTCATTTAGTCATTCAGTCAGTCAGTGAAATAGCCAGTCAGAGAGTCAAGCAGTCAGTCAGTCAGTCTCAGTCAGTCAGTTAGTCAGTCAGTCAGTCAGTCAGTCAGTCAGTCAGTCCAGTCTCAGTCAGTCAGGCAGTTAGTCAGTCAGTCTCGGTCAGTCAGTGAGTCAGTCAGTCAGTATCAGTCAGTCAGTGAGTCAGTCTGTCAGTCAGGCAGTATCAGTCAGGCAGTAAGACTCCGCTCGACAGAACTCCGATACCCTAATGGCTAGACCGCTGGTCTTCCAAGCGAGTGGCCTGGGTTCGAGTCCCAGCCGGAGCGAATATCTTCAATGTATATATTTCTTTTCTAATTTGAAAATTCTTTTTTTTTTCAATTTCTTTCCTTTGCAATTATTGATTATTTATGTAGGGAAGAAAATTCTGAGTCAGTTTAATTTTTCGACACGAAGATTTCAAAGTGTTTAAATAAACAATTACCAAGGTGCATTTTTTGTTTTTATTATATTTAAAACTCCCACCGACAGAGCTCCCATAGACTAATGGCTAGAGTGTTAGGCTTCCAAGCGAGTGGCCCTGGGTTCGAGTCCCAGCCTGAACGAAAATCTTCAATGTATACTTTTAGTTTCTAATTTGAAATTTCTTCTTCTTTTTTTTTTTTAATTTTTCTCTTTTGCGAATATTGATTATTTATGTAGAGAGAAAAATTCTGAGTCAGTTTAATTATTCGACCTGTAAATTTCAAAGTGTTTGAATCAATAATTACCAAGGTGCATTTTTTGTTTTTATTATATTTAAGACTTCCATCGACAGAGCTCCGATAGCCTAATCTCTAGACCGTTGGGTTCCTAGCGCGTGGTACTCGGTTCGAGTCCCGGCCGGAAAGGAAATCTTAAATGCAAATATTTTTTTCTAATTTTATAATTCTTTTTTTTTTATTTTTCCCTTTTGCGAAGTCAGTCAGTCAGTCTGAGAGTCAATCAGTCAAGCACTCAGTCATTCAGTCTCAGTCAGTCAATCCAATCAGTCAGTCACTCAGTCAGTCAGTTAGTCCTTCAGCCAGTCAGTCAAGCAGTCAGTCATTTAGTCTCAGTCAGTCAGTCATTCAGTCAGTCAGTCAGTCAGGCAGTCAGTCAGTCAGTCAGTCGGTCAGTCCTGTGCAGTCAGTTAGTCACTAAAGCAGTCAGTCAGTCTCAGTCAGTCAGTCAGTCAGTCAGTCAGTCCAGTCCAGTCTCAGTCAGTCAGTCAGTCAGTCTCGGTCAGTCAGTCAGTCAGTCATTCAGTCAGTCAGTCAGTCAGGCAGTCAGTCAGTCGGTCAGCCTTATTCAGTCAGTCTGTCAGTCAGTCAGTCAGTCAGCCTTATTCAGTCAGTCTGTCAGTCATCCTTATTCAGTCAGTCTGTCAGTCAGTCAGTCGGTCAGTCCTGTCCAGTCAGTTAGTCAGTCAAGCAGTCAGTCAGGTAGTCAAGCAGTCAGTCAGGTAGTCAAGCAGTCAGTCAGTCAGTGTCAGTCAGTCATTTAGTCATTCAGTCAGTCAGTGAAATAGCCAGTCAGAGAGTCAAGCAGTCAGTCAGTCAGTCTCAGTCAGTCAGTTAGTCAGTCAGTCAGTCAGTCAGTCAGTCAGTCCAGTCTCAGTCAGTCAGGCAGTTAGTCAGTCAGTCTCGGTCAGTCAGTGAGTCAGTCAGTCAGTATCAGTCAGTCAGTGAGTCAGTCTGTCAGTCAGGCAGTATCAGTCAGGCAGTAAGACTCCGCTCGACAGAACTCCGATAGCCTAATGGCTAGACCGCTGGTCTTCCAAGCGAGTGGCCTGGGTTCGAGTCCCAGCCGGAGCGAATATCTTCAATGTCTATATTTCTTTTCTAATTTGAAAATTCTTTTTTTTTTCAATTTCTTTCCTTTGCAATTATTGATTATTTATGTAGGGAAGAAAATTCTGAGTCAGTTTAATTTTTCGACACGAAGATTTCAAAGAGTTTAAATAAACAATTACCAAGGTGCATTTTTTGTTTTTATTATATTTAAAACTCCCACCGACAGAGCTCCCATAGACTAATGGCTAGAGTGTTAGGCTTCCAAGCGAGTGGCCCTGGGTTCGAGTCCCAGCCTGAACGAAAATCTTCAATGTATACTTTTAGTTTCTAATTTGAAATTTCTTCTTCTTTTTTTTTAATTTTTCTCTTTTGCGAATATTGATTATTTATGTAGGGAGAAAAATTCTGAGTCAGTTTAATTATTCGACCTGTAAATTTCAAAGTGTTTGAATCAATAATTACCAAGGTGCATTTTTTGTTTTTATTATATTTAAGACTTCCATCGACAGAGCTCCGATAGCCTAATGGCTAGACCGTTGGGTTCCTAGCGCGTGGTACTGGGTTCGAGTCCCGGCCGGAAAGGAAATCTTAAATGCAAATATTTTTTTCTAATTTTATAATTCTTTTTTTTTATTTTTCCCTTTTGCGAAGTCAGTCAGTCAGTCTGAAAGTCAATCAGTCAAGCACTCAGTCATTCAGTCTCAGTCAGTCAGTCCAGTCAGTCAGTCACTCAGTCAGTCAGTTAGTCCTTCAGCCAGTCAGTCAAGCAGTCAGTCATTTAGTCTCAGTCAGTCAGTCATTCAGTCAGTCAGTCAGTCAGGCAGTCAGTCAGTCAGTCAGTCGGTCAGTCCTGTGCAGTCAGTTAGTCACTAAAGCAGTCAGTCAGTCTCAGTCAGTCAGTCAGTCAGTCTCAGTCAGTCAGTCAGTCAGTCAGTCCAGTCCAGTCTCAGTCAGTCAGTCAGTCAGTCTCGGTCAGTCAGTCAGTCAGTCATTCAGTCAGTCAGTCAGTCAGGCAGTCAGTCAGTCGGTCAGCCTTATTCAGTCAGTCTGTCAGTCAGTCAGTCAGTCAGCCTTATTCAGTCAGTCTGTCAGTCATCCTTATTCAGTCAGTCTGTCAGTCAGTCAGTCGGTCAGTCCTGTCCAGTCAGTTAGTCAGTCAAGCAGTCAGTCAGGTAGTCAAGCAGTCAGTCAGTCAGTGTCAGTCAGTCATTTAGTCATTCAGTCAGTCAGTGAAATAGCCAGTCAGAGAGTCAAGCAGTCAGTCAGTCAGTCTCAGTCAGTCAGTTAGTCAGTCAGTCAGTCAGTCAGTCAGTCAGTCCAGTCTCAGTCAGTCAGGCAGTTAGTCAGTCAGTCTCGGTCAGTCAGTGAGTCAGTCAGTCAGTATCAGTCAGTCAGTGAGTCAGTCTGTCAGTCAGGCAGTCAGTCAGTCGGTCAGCCTTATTCAGTCAGTCTGTCAGTCAGTCAGTCAGTCAGCCTTATTCAGTCAGTCTGTCAGTCATCCTTATTCAGTCAGTCTGTCAGTCAGTCAGTCGGTCAGTCCTGTCCAGTCAGTTAGTCAGTCAAGCAGTCAGTCAGGTAGTCAAGCAGTCAGTCAGTCAGTGTCAGTCAGTCATTTAGTCATTCAGTCAGTCAGTCAGTCTCAGTCAGTCAGTTAGTCAGTCAGTCAGTCAGTCAGTCAGTCAGTCAGTCCAGTCTCAGTCAGTCAGGCAGTTAGTCAGTCAGTCTCGGTCAGTCAGTGAGTCAGTCAGTCAGTATCAGTCAGTCAGTGAGTCAGTCTGTCAGTCAGGCAGTATCAGTCAGGCAGTAAGACTCCGCTCGACAGAACTCCGATACCCTAATGGCTAGACCGCTGGTCTTCCAAGCGAGTGGCCTGGGTTCGAGTCCCAGCCGGAGCGAATATCTTCAATGTATATATTTCTTTTCTAATTTGAAAATTCTTTTTTTTTTCAATTTCTTTCCTTTGCAATTATTGATTATTTATGTAGGGAAGAAAATTCTGAGTCAGTTTAATTTTTCGACACGAAGATTTCAAAGTGTTTAAATAAACAATTACCAAGGTGCATTTTTTGTTTTTATTATATTTAAAACTCCCACCAACAGAGCTCCCATAGACTAATGGCTAGAGTGTTAGGCTTCCAAGCGAGTGGCCCTGGGTTCGAGTCCCAGCCTGAACGAAAATCTTCAATGTATACTTTTAGTTTCTAATTTGAAATTTCTTCTTCTTTTTTTTTTTAATTTTTCTCTTTTGCGAATATTGATTATTTATGTAGAGAGAAAAATTCTGAGTCAGTTTAATTATTCGACCTGTAAATTTCAAAGTGTTTGAATCAATAATTACCAAGGTGCATTTTTTGTTTTTATTATATTTAAGACTTCCATCGACAGAGCTCCGATAGCCTAATCTCTAGACCGTTGGGTTCCTAGCGCGTGGTACTCGGTTCGAGTCCCGGCCGGAAAGGAAATCTTAAATGCAAATATTTTTTTCTAATTTTATAATTCTTTTTTTTTTATTTTTCCCTTTTGCGAAGTCAGTCAGTCAGTCTGAGAGTCAATCAGTCAAGCACTCAGTCATTCAGTCTCAGTCAGTCAATCCAATCAGTCAGTCACTCAGTCAGTCAGTTAGTCCTTCAGCCAGTCAGTCAAGCAGTCAGTCATTTAGTCTCAGTCAGTCAGTCATTCAGTCAGTCAGTCAGTCAGGCAGTCAGTCAGTCAGTCAGTCGGTCAGTCCTGTGCAGTCAGTTAGTCACTAAAGCAGTCAGTCAGTCTCAGTCAGTCAGTCAGTCAGTCAGTCAGTCCAGTCCAGTCTCAGTCAGTCAGTCAGTCAGTCTCGGTCAGTCAGTCAGTCAGTCATTCAGTCAGTCAGTCAGTCAGGCAGTCAGTCAGTCGGTCAGCCTTATTCAGTCAGTCTGTCAGTCAGTCAGTCAGTCAGCCTTATTCAGTCAGTCTGTCAGTCATCCTTATTCAGTCAGTCTGTCAGTCAGTCAGTCGGTCAGTCCTGTCCAGTCAGTTAGTCAGTCAAGCAGTCAGTCAGGTAGTCAAGCAGTCAGTCAGGTAGTCAAGCAGTCAGTCAGTCAGTGTCAGTCAGTCATTTAGTCATTCAGTCAGTCAGTGAAATAGCCAGTCAGAGAGTCAAGCAGTCAGTCAGTCAGTCTCAGTCAGTCAGTTAGTCAGTCAGTCAGTCAGTCAGTCAGTCAGTCCAGTCTCAGTCAGTCAGGCAGTTAGTCAGTCAGTCTCGGTCAGTCAGTGAGTCAGTCAGTCAGTATCAGTCAGTCAGTGAGTCAGTCTGTCAGTCAGGCAGTATCAGTCAGGCAGTAAGACTCCGCTCGACAGAACTCCGATAGCCTAATGGCTAGACCACTGGTCTTCCAAGCGAGTGGCCTGGGTTCGAGTCCCAGCCGGAGCGAATATCTTCAATGTATATATTTCTTTTCTAATTTGAAAATTCTTTTTTTTTTTCAATTTCTTTCCTTTGCAATTATTGATTATTTATGTAGGGAAGAAAATTCTGAGTCAGTTTAATTTTTCGACACAAAGATTTCAAAGTGTTTAAATAAACAATTACCAAGGTGCATTTTTTGTTTTTATTATATTTAAAACTCCCACCGACAGAGCTCCCATAGACTAATGGCTAGAGTGTTAGGCTTCCAAGCGAGTGGCCCTGGGTTCGAGTCCCAGCCTGAAAGAAAATCTTCAATGTGTACTTTTAGTTTCTAATTTGAAATTTCTTCTTCTTTTTTTTTTTTTAATTTTTCTCTTTTGCGAATATTGATTATTTATGTAGGGAGAAAAATTCTGAGTCAGTTTAATTATTCGACCTGTAAATTTCAAAGTGTTTGAATCAATAATTACCAAGGTGCATTTTTTGTTTTTATTATATTTAAGACTTCCATCGACAGAGCTCCGATAGCCTAATGGCTAGACCGTTGGGTTCCTAGCGCGTGGTACTGGGTTCGAGTCCCGGCCGGAAAGGAAATCTTAAATGCAAATATTTCTTTATAATTTTATAATTCTTTTTTTTTTATTTTTCCCTTTTGCGAAGTCAGTCAGTCAGTCTGACAGTCAATCAGTCAAGCACTCAGTCATTCAGTCTCAGTCAGTCAGTCCAGTCAGTCAGTCACTCAGTCAGTCAGTTAGTCCTTCAGCCAGTCAGTCAAGCAGTCAGTCATTTAGTCTCAGTCAGTCAGTCATTCAGTCAGTCAGTCAGTCAGTCAGTCAGTCAGTCAGTCAGTCAGTCGGTCAGTCCTGTGCAGTCAGTTAGTCACTAAAGCAGTCAGTCAGTCTCAGTCAGTCAGTCAGTCAGTCAGTCCAGTCCAGTCTCAGTCAGTCAGTCAGTCAGTCTCGGTCAGTCAGTCAGTCAGTCATTCAGTCAGTCAGTCAGTCAGGCAGTCAGTCAGTCGGTCAGCCTTATTCAGTCAGTCAGTCAGTCAGTCAGCCTTATTCAGTCAGTCTGTCAGTCATCCTTATTCAGTCAGTCTGTCAGTCAGTCAGTCGGTCAGTCCTGTCCAGTCAGTTAGTCAGTCAAGCAGTCAGTCAGGTAGTCAAGCAGTCAGTCAGTCAGTGTCAGTCAGTCATTTAGTCATTCAGTCAGTCAGTGAAATAGCCAGTCAGAGAGTCAAGCAGTCAGTCAGTCAGTCTCAGTCAGTCAGTTAGTCAGTCAGTCAGTCAGTCAGTCAGTCCGTCAGGCAGTTAGTCAGTCAGTCTCGGTCAGTCAGTGAGTCAGTCAGTCAGTATCAGTCAGTATCAGTCAGTCAGTGAATCAGTCTGTCAGACAGGCAGTATCAGTCAGGCAGTAAGATTCCGCTCGACAGAACTCCGATAGCCTAATGGCTAGACCGCTGGTCTTCCAAGCGAGTGGCCTGGGTTCGAGTCCCAGCCGGAGCGAATATCTTCAATGTATATATTTCTTTTCTAATTTGAAAATTCTTTTTTTTTCAATTTCTTTCCTTTGCAATTATTGATTATTTATGTAGGGAAGAAAATTCTGAGTCAGTTTAATTTTTCGACACGAAGATTTCAAAGTGTTTAAATAAACAATTACCAAGGTGCATTTTTTGTTTTTATTATATTTAAAACTCCCACCGACAGAGCTCCCATAGACTAATGGCTAGAGTGTTAGGCTTCCAAGCGAGTGGCCCTGGGTTCGAGTCCCAGCCTGAACGAAAATCTTCAATGTATACTTTTAGTTTCTAATTTGAAATTTCTTCTTTTTTTTTTAATTTTTCTCTTTTGCGAATATTGATTATTTATGTAGAGAGAAAAATTCTGAGTCAGTTTAATTATTCGACCTGTAAATTTCAAAGTGTTTGAATCAATAATTACCAAGGTGCATTTTTTGTTTTTATTATATTTAAGACTTCCATCGACAGAGCTCCGATAGCCTAATCTCTAGACCGTTGGGTTCCTAGCGCGTGGTACTCGGTTCGAGTCCCGGCCGGAAAGGAAATCTTAAATGCAAATATTTTTTTCTAATTTTATAATTCTTTTTTTTTTATTTTTCCCTTTTGCGAAGTCAGTCAGTCAGTCTGAGAGTCAATCAGTCAAGCACTCAGTCATTCAGTCTCAGTCAGTCAATCCAATCAGTCAGTCACTCAGTCAGTCAGTTAGTCCTTCAGCCAGTCAGTCAAGCAGTCAGTCATTTAGTCTCAGTCAGTCAGTCATTCAGTCAGTCAGTCAGTCAGGCAGTCAGTCAGTCAGTCAGTCGGTCAGTCCTGTGCAGTCAGTTAGTCACTAAAGCAGTCAGTCAGTCTCAGTCAGTCAGTCAGTCAGTCAGTCCAGTCCAGTCTCAGTCAGTCAGTCAGTCAGTCTCGGTCAGTCAGTCAGTCAGTCATTCAGTCAGTCAGTCAGTCAGGCAGTCAGTCAGTCGGTCAGCCTTATTCAGTCAGTCTGTCAGTCAGTCAGTCAGTCAGCCTTATTCAGTCAGTCTGTCAGTCATCCTTATTCAGTCAGTCTGTCAGTCAGTTAGTCAGTCAAGCAGTCAGTCAGGTAGTCAAGCAGTCAGTCAGGTAGTCAAGCAGTCAGTCAGTCAGTGTCAGTCAGTCATTTAGTCATTCAGTCAGTCAGTGAAATAGCCAGTCAGAGAGTCAAGCAGTCAGTCAGTCAGTCTCAGTCAGTCAGTTAGTCAGTCAGTCAGTCAGTCAGTCAGTTAGTCCAGTCTCAGTCAGTCAGGCAGTTAGTCAGTCAGTCTCGGTCAGTCAGTGAGTCAGTCAGTCAGTATCAGTCAGTCAGTGAGTCAGTCTGTCAGTCAGGCAGTATCAGTCAGGCAGTAAGACTCCGCTCGACAGAACTCCGATACCCTAATGGCTAGACCGCTGGTCTTCCAAGCGAGTGGCCTGGGTTCGAGTCCCAGCCGGAGCGAATATCTTCAATGTATATATTTCTTTTCTAATTTGAAAATTCTTTTTTTTTTCAATTTCTTTCCTTTGCAATTATTGATTATTTATGTAGGGAAGAAAATTCTGAGTCAGTTTAATTTTTCGACACGAAGATTTCAAAGTGTTTAAATAAACAATTACCAAGGTGCATTTTTTGTTTTTATTATATTTAAAACTCCCACCGACAGAGCTCCCATAGACTAATGGCTAGAGTGTTAGGCTTCCAAGCGAGTGGCCCTGGGTTCGAGTCCCAGCCTGAACGAATATCTTAAATGTATTCTTTTAGTTTCTAATTTGAAATTTCTTCTTCTTTTTTTTTTTTAATTTTTCTCTTTTGCGAATATTGATTATTTATGTAGGGAGAAAAATTCTGAGTCAGTTTAATTATTCGACCTGTAAATTTCAAAGTGTTTGAATCAATAATTACCAAGGTGCATTTTTTGTTTTTATTATATTTAAGACTTCCATCGACAGAGCTCCGATAGCCTAATGGCCAGACCGTTGGGTTCCTAGCGCGTGGTACTGGGTTCGAGTCCCGGCCGGAAAGGAAATCTTAAATGCGAATATTTTTTTCTAATTTTATAATTCTTTTTTTTTTATTTTTCCCTTTTGCGAAGTCAGTCAGTCAGTCTGACAGTCAATCAGTCAAGCACTCAGTCATTCAGTCTCAGTCAGTCAGTCCAGTCAGTCAGTCACTCAGTCAGTCAGTTAGTCCTTCAGCCAGTCAGTCAAGCAGTCAGTCATTTAGTCTCAGTCAGTCAGTCATTCAGTCAGTCAGTCAGTCAGGCAGTCAGTCAGTCAGTCAGTCGGTCAGTCCTGTGCAGTCAGTTAGTCACTAAAGCAGTCAGTCAGTCAGTCCAGTCCAGTCTCAGTCAGTCAGTCAGTCAGTCTCGGTCAGTCAGTCAGTCAGTCATTCAGTCAGTCAGTCAGTCAGGCAGTCAGTCAGTCGGTCAGCCTTATTCAGTCAGTCTGTCAGTCAGTCAGTCAGTCAGCCTTATTCAGTCAGTCTGTCAGTCAGTCAGTCGGTCAGTCCTGTCCAGTCAGTTAGTCAGTCAAGCAGTCAGTCAGGTAGTCAAGCAGTCAGTCAGTCAGTGTCAGTCAGTCATTTAGTCATTCAGTCAGTCAGTGAAATAGCCAGTCAGAGCGTCAAGCAGTCAGTCAGTCAGTCTCAGTCAGTCAGTTAGTCAGTCAGTCAGTCAGTCAGTCAGTCAGTCCAGTCTCAGTCAGTCAGGCAGTTAGTCAGTCAGTCTCGGTCAGTCAGTGAGTCAGTCAGTCAGTATCAGTCAGTCAGTGAGTCAGTCTGTCAGTCAGGCAGTAAGACTCCGCTCGACAGAACTCCGATAGCCTAATGGCTAGACCGCTGGTCTTCCAAGCGAGTGGCCTGGGTTCGAGTCCCAGCCGGAGCGAATATCTTCAATGTATATATTTCTTTTCTAATTTGAAAATTCTTTTTTTTTCAATTTCTTTCCTTTGCAATTATTGATTATTTATGTAGGGAAGAAAATTCTGAGTCAGTTTAATTTTTCGACACGAAGATTTCAAAGTGTTTAAATAAACAATTACCAAGGTGCATTTTTTGTTTTTATTATATTTAAAACTCCCACCGACAGAGCTCCCATAGACTAATGGCTAGAGTGTTAGGCTTCCAAGCGAGTGACCCTGGGTTCGAGTCCCAGCCTGAACGAAAATCTTCAATGTATACTTTTAGTTTCTAATTTGAAATTTCTTCTTCTTTTTTTTTTAATTTTTCTCTTTTGCGAATATTGATTATTTATGTAGAGAGAAAAATTCTGAGTCAGTTTAATTATTCGACCTGTAAATTTCAAAGTGTTTGAATCAATAATTAACAAGGTGCATTTTTTGTTTTTATTATATTTAAGACTTCCATCGACAGAGCTCCGATAGCCTAATGGCTAGACCGCTGGGTTCCTAGCGCGTGGTACTGGGTTCGAGTCCCGGCCGGAAAGGAAATCTTAAATGCAAATATTTTTTTCTAATTTTATAATTCTTTTTTTTTATTTTTCCCTTTTGCGAAGTCAGTCTGACAGTCAATCAGTCAAGCACTCAGTCATTCAGTCTCAGTCAGTCAGTCCAGTCAGTCAGTCACTCAGTCAGTCAGTTAGTCCTTCAGCCAGTCAGTCAAGCAGTCAGTCATTTAGTCTCAGTCAGTCAGTCATTCAGTCAGTCAGTCAGTCAGGCAGTCAGTCAGTCAGTCAGTCGGTCAGTCCTGTGCAGTCAGTTAGTCACTAAAGCAGTCAGTCAGTCTCAGTCAGTCAGTCAGTCAGTCAGTCCAGTCCAGTCTCAGTCAGTCAGTCAGTCAGTCTCGGTCAGTCAGTCAGTCAGTCATTCAGTCAGTCAGTCAGTCAGGCAGTCAGTCAGTCGGTCAGCCTTATTCAGTCAGTCTGTCAGTCAGTCAGTCAGTCAGCCTTATTCAGTCAGTCTGTCAGTCAGTCAGTCGGTCAGTCCTGTCCAGTCAGTTAGTCAGTCAAGCAGTCAGTCAGGTAGTCAAGCAGTCAGTCAGTCAGTGTCAGTCAGTCATTTAGTCATTCAGTCAGTCAGTGAAATAGCCAGTCAGAGAGTCAAGCAGTCAGTCAGTCAGTCTCAGTCAGTCAGTTAGTCAGTCAGTCAGTCAGTCAGTCAGTCAGTCCAGTCTCAGTCAGTCAGGCAGTTAGTCAGTCAGTCTCGGTCAGTCAGTGAGTCAGTCAGTCAGTATCAGTCAGTCAGTGAGTCAGTCTGTCAGTCAGGCAGTAAGACTCCGCTCGACAGAACTCCGATAGCCTAATGGCTAGACCGCTGGTCTTCCAAGCGAGTGGCCTGGGTTCGAGTCCCAGCCGGAGCGAATATCTTCAATGTATATATTTCTTTTCTAATTTGAAAATTCTTTTTTTTTTCAATTTCTTTCCTTTGCAATTATTGATTATTTATGTAGGGAAGAAAATTCTGAGTCAGTTTAATTTTTCGACACGAAGATTTCAAAGTGTTTAAATAAACAATTACCAAGGTGCATTTTTTGTTTTTATTATATTTAAAACTCCCACCGACAGAGCTCCCATAGACTAATGGCTAGAGTGTTAGGCTTCCAAGCGAGTGGCCCTGGGTTCGAGTCCCAGCCTGAACGAAAATCTTCAATGTATACTTTTAGTTTCTAATTTGAAATTTCTTCTTCTTTTTTTTTTAATTTTTCTCTTTTGCGAATATTGATTATTTATGTAGAGAGAAAAATTCTGAGTCAGTTTAATTATTCGACCTGTAAATTTCAAAGTGTTTGAATCAATAATTAACAAGGTGCATTTTTTGTTTTTATTATATTTAAGACTTCCATCGACAGAGCTCCGATAGCCTAATGGCTAGACCGCTGGGTTCCTAGCGCGTGGTACTGGGTTCGAGTCCCGGCCGGAAAGGAAATCTTAAATGCAAATATTTTTTTCTAATTTTATAATTCTTTTTTTTTATTTTTCCCTTTTGCGAAGTCAGTCAGTCAGTCTGACAGTCAATCAGTCAAGCACTCAGTCATTCCGTCTCAGTCAGTCAGTCCAGTCAGTCAGTCACTCAGTCAGTCAGTTAGTCCTTCAGCCAGTCAGTCAAGCAGTCAGTCATTTTGTCGCAGTCAGTCAGTCATTCAGTCAGTCAGTCAGTCAGTCAGTCAGGCAGTCAGTCAGTCAGTCAGTCGGTCAGTCCTGTGCAGTCAGTTAGTCACTAAAGCAGTCAGTCAGTCTCAGTCAGTCAGTCAGTCAGTCAGTCAGTCCAGTCCAGTCTCAGTCAGTCAGTCAGTCAGTCTCGGTCAGTCAGTCAGTCAGTCATTCAGTCAGTCAGTCAGTCAGGCAGTCAGTCAGTCGGTCAGCCTTATTCAGTCAATCTGTCAGTCAGTCAGTCAGTCAGCCTTATTCAGTCAGTCTGTCAGTCATCCTTATTCAGTCAGTCTGTCAGTCAGTCAGTCGGTCAGTCCTGTCCAGTCAGTTAGTCAGTCAAGCAGTCAGTCAGGTAGTCAAGCAGTCAGTCAGTCAGTGTCAGTCAGTCATTTAGTCATTCAGTCAGTCAGTGAAATAGCCAGTCAGAGAGTCAAGCAGTCAGTCAGTCAGTCTCAGTCAGTCAGTTAGTCAGTCAGTCAGTCAGTCAGTCAGTCAGTCCAGTCTCAGTCAGTCAGGCAGTCAGTCAGTCTCGGTCAGTCAGTGAGTCAGTCAGTCAGTATCAGTCAGTCAGTGAGTCAGTCTGTCAGTCAGGCAGTATCAGTCAGGCAGTAAGACTCCGCTCGACAGAACTCCGATAGCCTAATGGCTAGACCGCTGGTCTTCCAAGCGAGTGGCCTGGGTTCGAGTCCCAGCCGGAGCGAATATCTTCAATGTATATATTTCTTTTCTAATTTGAAAATTCTTTTTTTTTCAATTTCTTTCCTTTGCAATTATTGATTATTTATGTAGGGAAGAAAATTCTGAGTCAGTTTAATTTTTCGACACGAAGATTTCAAAGTGTTTAAATAAACAATTACCAAGGTGCATTTTTTGTTTTTATTATATTTAAAACTCCCACCGACAGAGCTCCCATAGACTAATGGCTAGAGTGTTAGGCTTCCAAGCGAGTGGCCCTGGGTTCGAGTCCCAGCCTGAACGAAAATCTTCAATGTATACTTTTAGTTTCTAATTTGAAATTTCTTCTTCTTTTTTTTTTAATTTTTCTCTTTTGCGAATATTGATTATTTATGTAGGGAGAAAAATTCTGAGTCAGTTTAATTATTCGACCTGTAAATTTCAAAGTGTTTGAATCAATAATTACCAAGGTGCATTTTTTGTTTTTATTATATTTAAGACTTCCATCGACAGAGCTCCGATAGCCTAATGGCTAGACCGTTGGGTTCCAAGCGCGTGGTACTGGGTTCGAGTCCCGGCCGGAACGAAAATCTTCCATGTATATATTTCTCTTCTAATTTGAAGATTCTTTTTTTTTTTCAATTTCTTTCTTTTGCAAATATGGATTATTTATGTACGGAAGAAAATTCTGAGTCAGTTTAATCATTCGACCTTTAGATTTCAAAGATTTTAGATCAATAATTACTAAGGTGCATTTTTTGTTTTTATTATAATTAAGACACCGATCAACAGAGATCCGATAGTATATTGGCGAGAGCGTTGGGCTTCCATGAGTGTCGCCCTGGGTTCAAATCCCAGCCGGAAAGGAAATCTTAAATGCAAATATTTTTTTCTAATTTTATAATTCTTTTTTTTTTATTTTTCCCTTTTGCGAAGTCAGTCAGTCAGTCTGACAGTCAATCAGTCAAGCACTCAATCATTCAGTCTCAGTCAGTCAGTCCAGTCAGTCAGTCACTCAGTCAGTCAGTTAGTCCTTCAGCCAGTCAGTCAAGCAGTCAGTCATTTAGTCTCAGTCAGTCAGTCATTCAGTCAGTCAGTCAGTCAGGCAGTCAGTCAGTCAGTCAGTCGGTCAGTCCTGTGCAGTCAGTTAGTCACTAAAGCAGTCAGTCAGTCTCAGTCAGTCAGTCAGTCCAGTCCAGTCTCAGTCAGTCAGTCAGTCAGTCTCGGTCAGTCAGTCAGTCAGTCATTCAGTCAGTCAGTCAGTCAGGCAGTCAGTCAGTCGGTCAGCCTTATTCAGTCAGTCTGTCAGTCAGTCAGTCAGTCAGCCTTATTCAGTCAGTCTGTCAGTCATCCTTATTCAGTCAGTCTGTCAGTCAGTCCTGTCCAGTCAGTTAGTCAGTCAAGCAGTCAGTCAGTCAGTGTCAGTCAGTCATTTAGTCATTCAGTCAGTCAGTGAAATAGCCAGTCAGAGAGTCAAGCAGTCAGTCAGTCAGTCTCAGTCAGTCAGTTAGTCAGTCAGTCAGTCCAGTCTCAGTCAGTCAGGCAGTTAGTCAGTCAGTCTCGGTCAGTCAGTGAGTCAGTCAGTCAGTATCAGTCAGTCAGTGAGTCAGTCTGTCAGTCAGGCAGTATCAGTCAGGCAGTAAGACTCCGCTCGACAGAACTCCGATAGCCTAATGGCTAGACCGCTGGTCTTCCAAGCGAGTGGCCTGGGTTCGAGTCCCAGCCGGAGCGAATATCTTCAATGTATATATTTCTTTTCTAATTTGAAAATTCTTTTTTTTTCAATTTCTTTCCTTTGCAATTATTGATTATTTATGTAGGGAAGAAAATTCTGAGTCAGTTTAATTTTTCGACACGAAGATTTCAAAGTGTTTAAATAAACAATTACCAAGGTGCATTTTTTGTTTTTATTATATTTAAAACTCCCACCGACAGAGCTCCCATAGACTAATGGCTAGAGTGTTAGGCTTCCAAGCGAGTGGCCCTGGGTTCGAGTCCCAGCCTGAACGAAAATCTTCAATGTATACTTTTAGTTTCTAATTTGAAATTTCTTCTTCTTTTTTTTTTAATTTTTCTCTTTTGCGAATATTGATTATTTATGTAGGGAGAAAAATTCTGAGTCAGTTTAATTATTCGACCTGTAAATTTCAAAGTGTTTGAATCAATAATTACCAAGGTGCATTTTTTGTTTTTATTATATTTAAGACTTCCATCGACAGAGCTCCGATAGCCTAATGGCTAGACCGTTGGGTTCCAAGCGCGTGGTACTGGGTTCGAGTCCCGGCCGGAACGAAAATCTTCCATGTATATATTTCTTTTCTAATTTGAAAATTCTTTTTTTTTTCAATTTCTTTCCTTTGCAATTATTGATTATTTATGTAGGGAAGAAAATTCTGAGTCAGTTTAATTTTTCGACACGAAGATTTCAAAGTGTTTAAATAAACAATTACCAAGGTGCATTTTTTGTTTTTATTATATTTAAAACTCCCACCGACAGAGCTCCCATAGACTAATGGCTAGAGTGTTAGGCTTCCAAGCGAGTGGCCCTGGGTTCGAGTCCCAGCCTGAACGAAAATCTTCAATGTATACTTTTAGTTTCTAATTTGAAATTTCTTCTTCTTTTTTTTTTAATTTTTCTCTTTTGCGAATATTGATTATTTATGTAGGGAGAAAAATTCTGAGTCAGTTTAATTATTCGACCTGTAAATTTCAAAGTGTTTGAATCAATAATTACCAAGGTGCATTTTTTGTTTTTATTATATTTAAGACTTCCATCGACAGAGCTCCGATAGCCTAATGGCTAGACCGTTGGGTTCCAAGCGCGTGGTACTGGGTTCGAGTCCCGGCCGGAACGAAAATCTTCCATGTATATATTTCTCTTCTAATTTGAAGATTCTTTTTTTTTTTCAATTTCTTTCTTTTGCAAATATGGATTATTTATGTACGGAAGAAAATTCTGAGTCAGTTTAATCATTCGACCTTTAGATTTCAAAGATTTTAGATCAATAATTACTAAGGTGCATTTTTTGTTTTTATTATAATTAAGACACCGATCAACAGAGATCCGATAGTATATTGGCGAGAGCGTTGGGCTTCCATGAGTGTCGCCCTGGGTTCAAATCCCAGCCGGAAAGGAAATCTTAAATGCAAATATTTTTTTCTAATTTTATAATTCTTTTTTTTTTATTTTTCCCTTTTGCGAAGTCAGTCAGTCAGTCTGACAGTCAATCAGTCAAGCACTCAATCATTCAGTCTCAGTCAGTCAGTCCAGTCAGTCAGTCACTCAGTCAGTCAGTTAGTCCTTCAGCCAGTCAGTCAAGCAGTCAGTCATTTAGTCTCAGTCAGTCAGTCATTCAGTCAGTCAGTCAGTCAGGCAGTCAGTCAGTCAGTCAGTCGGTCAGTCCTGTGCAGTCAGTTAGTCACTAAAGCAGTCAGTCAGTCTCAGTCAGTCAGTCAGTCCAGTCCAGTCTCAGTCAGTCAGTCAGTCAGTCTCGGTCAGTCAGTCAGTCAGTCATTCAGTCAGTCAGTCAGTCAGGCAGTCAGTCAGTCGGTCAGCCTTATTCAGTCAGTCTGTCAGTCAGTCAGTCAGTCAGCCTTATTCAGTCAGTCTGTCAGTCATCCTTATTCAGTCAGTCTGTCAGTCAGTCCTGTCCAGTCAGTTAGTCAGTCAAGCAGTCAGTCAGTCAGTGTCAGTCAGTCATTTAGTCATTCAGTCAGTCAGTGAAATAGCCAGTCAGAGAGTCAAGCAGTCAGTCAGTCAGTCTCAGTCAGTCAGTTAGTCAGTCAGTCAGTCCAGTCTCAGTCAGTCAGGCAGTTAGTCAGTCAGTCTCGGTCAGTCAGTGAGTCAGTCAGTCAGTATCAGTCAGTCAGTGAGTCAGTCTGTCAGTCAGGCAGTATCAGTCAGGCAGTAAGACTCCGCTCGACAGAACTCCGATAGCCTAATGGCTAGACCGCTGGTCTTCCAAGCGAGTGGCCTGGGTTCGAGTCCCAGCCGGAGCGAATATCTTCAATGTATATATTTCTTTTCTAATTTGAAAATTCTTTTTTTTTTCAATTTCTTTCCGTTGCAATTATTGATTATTTATGTAGGGAAGAAAATTCTGAGTCAGTTTAATTTTTCGACACGAAGATTTCAAAGTGTTTAAATAAACAATTACTAAGGTGCATTTTTTGTTTTTATTATATTTAAAACTCCCACCGACAGAGCTCCCATAGACTAATGGCTAGAGTGTTAGGCTTCCAAGCGAGTGGCCCTGGGTTCGAGTCCCAGCCTGAACGAAAATCTTCAATGTATACTTTTAGTTTCTAATTTGAAATTTCTTCTTCTTTTTTTTTTAAATTTTTCTCTTTTGCGAATATTGATTATTTATGTAGGGAGAAAAATTCTGAGTCAGTTTAATTATTCGACCTGTAAATTTCAAAGTGTTTGAATCAATAATTACCAAGGTGCATTTTTTGTTTTTATTATATTTAAGACTTCCATCGACAGAGCTCCGATAGCCAAATGGCTAGACCGTTGGGTTCCTAGCGCGTGGTACTGGGTTCGAGTCCCGGCCGGAAAGGAAATCTTAAATGCAAATATTTTTTTCTAATTTTATAATTCTTTTTTTTTATTTTTCCCTTTTGCGAAGTCAGTCAGTCAGTCTGACAGTCAATCAGTCAAGCACTCAGTCATTCAGTCTCAGTCAGTCAGTCCAGTCAGTCAGTCACTCAGTCAGTCAGTTAGTCCTTCAGCCAGTCAGTCAAGCAGTCAGTCATTTAGTCGCAGTCAGTCAGTCATTCAGTCAGTCAGTCAGTCAGGCAGTCAGTCAGTCAGTCAGTCGGTCAGTCCTGTGCAGTCAGTTAGTCACTAAAGCAGTCAGTCAGTCTCAGTCAGTCAGTCAGTCAGTCAGTCCAGTCCAGTCTCAGTCAGTCCAGTCCAGTCTCAGTCAGTCAGTCAGTCAGTCTCGGTCAGTCAGTCAGTCAGTCATTCAGTCAGTCAGTCAGTCAGGCAGTCAGTCAGTCGGTCAGCCTTATTCAGTCAGTCTGTCAGTCAGTCAGTCAGTCAGCCTTATTCAGTCAGTCTGTCAGTCATCCTTATTCAGTCAGTCTGTCAGTCAGTCAGTCGGTCAGTCCTGTCCAGTCAGTTAGTCAGTCAAGCAGTCAGTCAGGTAGTCAAGCAGTCAGTCAGTCAGTGTCAGTCAGTCATTTAGTCATTCAGTCAGTCAGTGAAATAGCCAGTCAGAGAGTCAAGCAGTCAGTCAGTCAGTCTCAGTCAGTCAGTTAGTCAGTCAGTCAGTCAGTCAGTCAGTCAGTCCAGTCTCAGTCAGTCAGGCAGTTAGTCAGTCAGTCTCGGTCAGTCAGTGAGTCAGTCAGTCAGTATCAGTCAGTCAGTGAGTCAGTCTGTCAGTCAGGCAGTATCAGTCAGGCAATAAGACTCCGCTCGACAGAACTCCTATAGCCTAATGGGTAGACCGCTGGTCTTCCAAGCGAGTGGCCTGGGTTCGAGTCCCAGCCGGAGCGAATATCTTCAATGTATATATTTCTTTTCTAATTTGAAAATTCTTTTTTTTTTCAATTTCTTTCCTTTGCAATTATTGATTATTTATGTAGGGAAGAAAATTCTGAGTCAGTTTAATTTTTCGACACGAAGATTTCAAAGTGTTTAAATAAACAATTACCAAGGTGCATTTTTTGTTTTTATTATATTTAAAACTCCCACCGACAGAGCTCCCATAGACTAATGGCTAGAGTGTTAGGCTTCCAAGCGAGTGGCCCTGGGTTCGAGTCCCAGCCTGAACGAAAATCTTCAATGTATACTTTTAGTTTCTAATTTGAAATTTCTTCTTCTTTTTTTTTAATTTTTCTCTTTTGCGAATATTGATTATTTATGTAGGGAGAAAAATTCTGAGTCAGTTTAATTATTCGACCAGTAAATTTCAAAGTGTTTGAATCAATAATTACCAAGGTGCATTTTTTGTTTTTATTATATTTAAGACTTCCATCGACAGAGCTCCGATAGCCTAATGGCTAGACCGTTGGGTTCCAAGCGCGTGGTACTGGGTTCGAGTCCCGGCCGGAACGAAAATCTTCCATGTATATATTTCTCTTCTAATTTGAAGATTCTTTTTTTTTTCAATTTCTTTCTTTTGCAAATATGGATTATTTATGTACGGAAGAAAATTCTGAGTCAGTTTAATCATTCGACCTTTAGATTTCAAAGATTTTAGATCAATAATTACTAAGGTGCATTTTTTGTTTTTATTATAATTAAGACACCGATCAACAGAGATCCGATAGTATATTGGCGAGAGCGTTGGGCTTCCATGAGTGTCGCCCTGGGTTCAAATCCCAGCCGGAAAGGAAATCTTAAATGCAAATATTTTTTTCTAATTTTATAATTCTTTTTTTTTATTTTTCCCTTTTGCGAAGTCAGTCAGTCAGTCTGACAGTCAATCAGTCAAGCACTCAGTCATTCAGTCTCAGTCAGTCAGTCACTCAGTTAGTCAGTTAGTCCTTCAGCCAGTCAGTCAAGCAGTCAGTCATTTAGTCTCAGTCAGTCAGTCGTTCAGTCAGTCAGTCAGTCAGGCAGTCAGTCAGTCAGTCAGTCGGTCAGTCCTGTGCAGTCAGTTAGTCACTAAAGCAGTCAGTCAGTCTCAGTCAGTCAGTCAGTCAGTCAGTCCAGTCCAGTCTCAGTCAGTCAGTCAGTCAGTCTCGGTCAGTCAGTCAGTCAGTCATTCAGTCAGTCAGTCAGTCAGGCAGTCAGTCAGTCGGTCAGCCTTATTCAGTCAGTCTGTCAGTCAGTCAGTCAGTCAGCCTTATTCAGTCAGTCTGTCAGTCATCCTTATTCAGTCAGTCTGTCAGTCAGTCAGTCGGTCAGTCCTGTCCAGTCAGTTAGTCAGTCAAGCAGTCAGTCAGGTAGTCAAGCAGTCAGTCAGTCAGTGTCAGTCAGTCATTTAGTCATTCAGTCAGTCAGTGAAATAGCCAGTCAGAGAGTCAAGCAGTCAGTCAGTCAGTCTCAGTCAGTCAGTTAGTCAGTCAGTCAGTCAGTTAGTCAGTCAGTCAGTCAGTCAGGCAGTTAGTCAGTCAGTCTCGGTCAGTCAGTGAGTCAGTCAGTCAGTATCAGTCAGTCAGTGAGTCAGTCTGTCAGTCAGGCAGTATCAGTCAGGCAGTAAGACTCCGCTCGACAGAACTCCGATAGCCTAATGGCTAGACCGCTGGTCTTCCAAGCGAGTGTCCTGGGTTCGAGTCCCAGCCGGAGCGAATATCTTCAATGTATATATTTCTTTTCTAATTTGAAAATTCTTTTTTTTTCAATTTCTTTCCTTTGCAATTATTGATTATTTATGTAGGGAAGAAAATTCTGAGTCAGTTTAATTTTTCGACACGAAGATTTCAAAGTGTTTAAATAAACAATTACCAAGGTGCATTTTTTGTTTTTATTATATTTAAAACTCCCACCGACAGAGCTCCCATAGACTAACGGCTAGAGTGTTAGGCTTCCAAGCGAGTGGCCCTGGGTTCGAGTCCCAGCCTGAACGAAAATCTTCAATGTATACTTTTAGTTTCTAATTTGAAATTTCTTCTTCTTTTTTTTTTAAATTTTTCTCTTTTGCGAATATTGATTATTTATGTAGGGAGAAAAATTCTGAGTCAGTTTAATTATTCGACCTGTAAATTTCAAAGTGTTTGAATCAATAATTACCAAGGTGCATTTTTTGTTTTTATTATATTTAAGACTTCCATCGACAGAGCTCCGATAGCCTAATGGCTAGACCGTTGGGTTCCTAGCGCGTGGTACTGGGTTCGAGTCCCGGCCGGAAAGGAAATCTTAAATGCAAATATTTTTTTCTAATTTTATAATTCTTTTTTTTTTATTTTTCCCTTTTGCGAAGTCAGTCAGTCAGTCTGACAGTCAATCAGTCAAGCACTCAGTCATTCAGTCTCAGTCAGTCAGTCCAGTCAGTCAGTTAGTCCTTCAGCCAGTCAGTCAAGCAGTCAGTCATTTAGTCGCAGTCAGTCAGTCATTCAGTCAGTCAGTCAGTCAGGCAGTCAGTCAGTCAGTCGGTCAGTCCTGTGCAGTCAGTTAGTCACTAAAGCAGTCAGTCAGTCTCAGTCAGTCAGTCAGTCCAGTCCAGTCTCAGTCAGTCCAGTCCAGTCTCAGTCAGTCAGTCAGTCAGTCTCGGTCAGTCAGTCAGTCAGTCATTCAGTCAGTCAGTCAGGCAGTCAGTCAGTCAGTCGGTCAGCCTTATTCAGTCAGTCTGTCAGTCAGTCAGTCAGTCAGCCTTATTCAGTCAGTCTGTCAGTCATCCTTATTCAGTCAGTCTGTCAGTCAGTCAGTCGGTCAGTCCTGTCCAGTCAGTTAGTCAGTCAAGCAGTCAGTCAGGTAGTCAAGCAGTCAGTCAGTCAGTGTCAGTCAGTCATTTAGTCATTCAGTCAGTCAGTGAAATAGCCAGTCAGAGAGTCAAGCAGTCAGTCAGTCAGTCTCAGTCAGTCAGTTAGTCAGTCAGTCAGTCAGTCAGTCAGTCAGTCCAGTCTCAGTCAGTCAGTCAGTGAGTCAGTCAGTCAGTATCAGTCAGTCAGTGAGTCAGTCAGTCAGTATCAGTCAGTCAGTGAGTCAGTCTGTCAGTCAGGCAGTATCAGTCAGGCAGTAAGACTCCGCTCGACAGAACTCCTATAGCCTAATGGCTAGACCGCTGGTCTTCCAAGCGAGTGGCCTGGGTTCGAGTCCCAGCCGGAGCGAATATCTTCAATGTATATATTTCTTTTCTAATTTGAAAATTCTTTTTTTTTCAATTTCTTTCCTTTGCAATTATTGATTATTTATGTAGGGAAGAAAATTCTGAGTCAGTTTAATTTTTCGACACGAAGATTTCAAAGTGTTTAAATAAACAATTACCAAGGTGCATTTTTTGTTTTTATTATATTTAAAACTCCCACCGACAGAGCTCCCATAGACTAATGGCTAGAGTGTTAGGCTTCCAAGCGAGTGGCCCTGGGTTCGAGTCCCAGCCTGAACGAAAATCTTCAATGTATACTTTTAGTTTCTAATTTGAAATTTCTTCTTCTTTTTTTTTAATTTTTCTCTTTTGCGAATATTGATTATTTATGTAGGGAGAAAAATTCTGAGTCAGTTTAATTATTCGACCTGTAAATTTCAAAGTGTTTGAATCAATAATTACCAAGGTGCATTTTTTGTTTTTATTATATTTAAGACTTCCATCGACAGAGCTCCGATAGCCTAATGGCTAGACCGTTGGGTTCCTAGCGCGTGGTACTGGGTTCGAGTCCCGGCCGGAAAGGAAATCTTAAATGCAAATATTTTTTTCTAATTTTATAATTCTTTTTTTTTTATTTTTCCCTTTTGCGAAGTCAGTCAGTCAGTCTGACAGTCAATCAGTCAAGCACTCAGTCATTCAGTCTCAGTCAGTCAGTCCAGTCAGTCAGTTAGTCCTTCAGCCAGTCAGTCAAGCAGTCAGTCATTTAGTCGCAGTCAGTCAGTCATTCAGTCAGTCAGTCAGTCAGGCAGTCAGTCAGTCAGTCGGTCAGTCCTGTGCAGTCAGTTAGTCACTAAAGCAGTCAGTCAGTCTCAGTCAGTCAGTCAGTCCAGTCCAGTCTCAGTCAGTCCAGTCCAGTCTCAGTCAGTCAGTCAGTCAGTCTCGGTCAGTCAGTCAGTCAGTCATTCAGTCAGTCAGTCAGGCAGTCAGTCAGTCAGTCGGTCAGCCTTATTCAGTCAGTCTGTCAGTCAGTCAGTCAGTCAGCCTTATTCAGTCAGTCTGTCAGTCATCCTTATTCAGTCAGTCTGTCAGTCAGTCAGTCGGTCAGTCCTGTCCAGTCAGTTAGTCAGTCAAGCAGTCAGTCAGGTAGTCAAGCAGTCAGTCAGTCAGTGTCAGTCAGTCATTTAGTCATTCAGTCAGTCAGTGAAATAGCCAGTCAGAGAGTCAAGCAGTCAGTCAGTCAGTCTCAGTCAGTCAGTTAGTCAGTCAGTCAGTCAGTCAGTCAGTCAGTCCAGTCTCAGTCAGTCAGTCAGTGAGTCAGTCAGTCAGTATCAGTCAGTCAGTGAGTCAGTCAGTCAGTATCAGTCAGTCAGTGAGTCAGTCTGTCAGTCAGGCAGTATCAGTCAGGCAGTAAGACTCCGCTCGACAGAACTCCTATAGCCTAATGGCTAGACCGCTGGTCTTCCAAGCGAGTGGCCTGGGTTCGAGTCCCAGCCGGAGCGAATATCTTCAATGTATATATTTCTTTTCTAATTTGAAAATTCTTTTTTTTTCAATTTCTTTCCTTTGCAATTATTGATTATTTATGTAGGGAAGAAAATTCTGAGTCAGTTTAATTTTTCGACACAAAGATTTCAAAGTGTTTAAATAAACAATTACCAAGGTGCATTTTTTGTTTTTATTATATTTAAAACTCCCACCGACAGAGCTCCCATAGACTAATGGCTAGAGTGTTAGGCTTCCAAGCGAGTGGCCCTGGGTTCGAGTCCCAGCCTGAACGAAAATCTTCAATGTATACTTTTAGTTTCTAATTTGAAATTTCTTCTTCTTTTTTTTTAATTTTTCTCTTTTGCGAATATTGATTATTTATGTAGGGAGAAAAATTCTGAGTCAGTTTAATTATTCGACCAGTAAATTTCAAAGTGTTTGAATCAATAATTACCAAGGTGCATTTTTTGTTTTTATTATATTTAAGACTTCCATCGACAGAGCTCCGATAGCCTAATGGCTAGACCGTTGGGTTCCAAGCGCGTGGTACTGGGTTCGAGTCCCGGCCGGAACGAAAATCTTCCATGTATATATTTCTCTTCTAATTTGAAGATTCTTTTTTTTTTCTATTTCTTTCTTTTGCAAATATGGATTATTTATGTACGGAAGAAAATTCTGAGTCAGTTTAATCATTCGACCTTTAGATTTCAAAGATTTTAGATCAATAATTACTAAGGTGCATTTTTTGTTTTTATTATAATTAAGACACCGATCAACAGAGATCCGATGGTATATTGCCGAGAGCGTTGGGCTTCCATGAGTGTCGCCCTGGGTTCAAATCCCAGCCGGAAAGGAAATCTTAAATGCAAATATTTTTTTCTAATTTTATAATTCTTTTTTTTTTATTTTTCCCTTTTGCGAAGTCAGTCAGTCAGTCTGACAGTCAATCAGTCAAGCACTCAGTCATTCAGTCTCAGTCAGTCAGTCCAGTCAGTCAGTCACTCAGTCAGTCAGTTAGTCCTTCAGCCAGTCAGTCAAGCAGTCAGTCATTTAGTCTCAGTCAGTCAGTCATTCAGTCAGTCAGTCAGTCAGGCAGTCAGTCAGTCAGTCAGTCGGTCAGTCCTGTGCAGTCAGTTAGTCACTAAAGCAGTCAGTCAGTCTCAGTCAGTCAGTCAGTCAGTCAGTCCAGTCCAGTCTCAGTCAGTCAGTCAGTCTCGGTCAGTCAGTCAGTCAGTCATTCAGTCAGTCAGTCAGTCAGGCAGTCAGTCAGTCGGTCAGCATTATTCAGTCAGTCTGTCAGTCAGTCAGTCAGTCAGCCTTATTCAGTCAGTCTGTCAGTCATCCTTATTCAGTCAGTCTGTCAGTCAGTCAGTCGGTCAGTCCTGTCCAGTCAGTTAGTCAGTCAAGCAGTCAGTCAGGTAGTCAAGCAGTCAGTCAGTCAGTGTCAGTCAGTCATTTAGTCATTCAGTCAGTCAGTGAAATAGCCAGTCAGAGAGTCAAGCAGTCAGTCAGTCAGTCTCAGCCAGTCAGTTAGTCAGTCAGTCAGTCAGTCAGTCAGTCAGGCAGTTAGTCAGTCAGTCTCGGTCAGTCAGTGAGTCAGTCAGTCAGTATCAGTCAGTCAGTGAGTCAGTCTGTCAGTCAGGCAGTATCAGTCAGGCAGTAAGACTCCGCTCGACAGAACTCCGATAGCCTAATGGCTAGACCGCTGGTCTTCCAAGCGAGTGGCCTGGGTTCGAGTCCCAGCCGGAGCGAATATCTTCAATGTATATATTTCTTTTCTAATTTGAAAATTCTTTTTTTTTTTTCAATTTCTTTCCTTTGCAATTATTGATTATTTATGTAGGGAAGAAAATTCTGAGTCAGTTTAATTTTTCGACACGAAGATTTCAAAGTGTTTAAATAAACAATTACCAAGGTGCATTTTTTGTTTTTATTATATTTAAAACTCCCACCGACAGAGCTCCCATAGACTAATGGCTAGAGTGTTAGGCTTCCAAGCGAGTGGCCCTGGGTTCGAGTCCCAGCCTGAACGAAAAGCTTCAATGTATACTTTTAGTTTCTAATTTGAAATTTCTTCTTCTTTTTTTTTTAATTTTTCTCTTTTGCGAATATTGATTATTTATGTAGGGAGAAAAATTCTGAGTCAGTTTAATTATTCGACCTGTAAATTTCAAAGTGTTTGAATCAATAATTACCAAGGTGCATTTTTTGTTTTTATTATATTTAAGACTTCCATCGACAGAGCTCCGATAGCCTAATGGCTAGACCGTTGGGTTCCAAGCGCGTGGTACTGGGTTCGAGGCCCGGCCGGAACGAAAATCTTCCATGTATATATTTCTCTTCTAATTTGAAGATTCTTTTTTTTTTTTCAATTTCTTTCTTTTGCAAATATGGATTATTTATGTACGGAAGAAAATTCTGAGTCAGTTTAATCATTCGACCTTTAGATTTCAAAGATTTTAGATCAATAATTACTAAGGTGCATTTTTTGTTTTTATTATAATTAAGACACCGATCAACAGAGATCCGATAGTATATTGGCGAGAGCGTTGGGCTTCCATGAGTGTCGCCCTGGGTTCAAATCCCAGCCGGAAAGGAAATCTTAAATGCAAATATTTTTTTCTAATTTTATAATTCTTTTTTTTTTATTTTTCCCTTTTGCGAAGTCAGTCAGTCAGTCTGACAGTCAATCAGTCAAGCACTCAGTCATTCAGTCTCAGTCAGTCAGTCCAGTCAGTCAGTCACTCAGTCAGTCAGTTAGTCCTTCAGCCAGTCAGTCAAGCAGTCAGTCATTTAGTCTCAGTCAGTCAGTCATTCAGTCAGTCAGTCAGGCAGTCAGTCAGTCAGTCAGTCGGTCAGTCCTGTGCAGTCAGTTAGTCACTAAAGCAGTCAGTCAGTCTCAGTCAGTCAGTCAGTCCAGTCGAGTCTCAGTCAGTCAGTCAGTCTCGGTCAGTCAGTCAGTCAGTCATTCAGTCAGTCAGTCAGTCTGGCTGTCAGTCAGTCGGTCAGCCTTATTCAGTCAGTCTGTCAGTCAGTCAGTCAGTCAGCCTTATTCAGTCGGTCTGTCAGTCATCCTTATTCAGTCAGTCTGTCAGTCAGTCAGTCGGTCAGTCCTGTCCAGTCAGTTAGTCAGTCAAGCAGTCAGTCAGGTAGTCAAGCAGTCAGTCAGTCAGTGTCAGTCAGTCATTTAGTCATTCAGTCAGTCAGTGAAATAGCCAGTCAGAGAGTCAAGCAGTCAGTCAGTCAGTCTCAGTCAGTCAGTTAGTCAGTCAGTCAGTCAGTCAGTCCAGTCTCAGTCAGTCAGGCAGTTAGTCAGTCAGTCTCGGTCAGTCAGTGAGTCAGTCAGTCAGTATCAGTCAGTCAGTGAGTCAGTCTGTCAGTCAGGCAGTATCAGTCAGGCAGTAAGACTCCGCTCGACAGAACTCCGATAGCCTAATGGCTAGACCGCTGGTCTTCCAAGCGAGTGGCCTGGGTTCGAGTCCCAGCCGGAGCGAATATCTTCAATGTATATATTTCTTTTCTAATTTGAAAATTCTTTTTTTTTTCAATTTCTTTCCTTTGCAATTATTGATTATTTATGTAGGGAAGAAAATTCTGAGTCAGTTTAATTTTTCGACACGAAGATTTCAAAGTGTTTAAATAAACAATTACCAAGGTGCATTTTTTGTTTTTATTATATTTAAAACTCCTACCGACAGAGCTCCCATAGACTAATGGCTAGACCGTTGGGTTCCTAGCGCGTGGTACTGGGTTCGAGTCCCGGCCGGAAAGGAAATCTTAAATGCAAATATTTTTTTCTAATTTTATAATTCTTTTTTTTTATTTTTCCCTTTTGCGAAGTCAGTCAGTCAGTCTGACAGTCAATCAGTCAAGCACTCAGTCATTCAGTCTCAGTCAGTCAGTCCAGTCAGTCAGTCCCTCAGTCAGTCAGTTAGTCCTTCAGCCAGTCAGTCAAGCAGTCAGTCATTTAGTCTCAGTCAGTCAGTCATTCAGTCAGTCAGTCAGTCAGGCAGTCAGTCAGTCAGTCAGTCGGTCAGTCCTGTGCAGTCAGTTAGTCACTAAAGCAGTCAGTCAGTCTCAGTCAGTCAGTCAGTCAGTCAGTCCAGTCCAGTCTCAGTCAGTCAGTCAGTCAGTCTCGGTCAGTCAGTCAGTCAGTCAGTCAGTCAGTCAGGCAGTCAGTCAGTCGGTCAGCCTTATTCAGTCAGTCTGTCAGTCAGTCTGTCAGTCATCCTTATTCAGTCAGTCTGTCAGTCAGTCAGTCGGTCAGTCCTGTCCAGTCAGTTAGTCAGTCAAGCAGTCAGTCAGGTAGTCAAGCAGTCAGTCAGTGTCAGTCAGTCATTTAGTCATTCAGTCAGTCAGTGAAATAGCCAGTCAGAGAGTCAAGCAGTCAGTCAGTCAGTCTCAGTCAGTCAGTTAGTCAGTCAGTCAGTCAGTCAGTCAGTCAGTCCAGTCTCAGTCAGTCAGGCAGTTAGTCAGTCAGTCTCGGTCAGTCAGTGAGTCAGTCAGTCAGTATCAGTCAGTCAGTGAGTCAGTCTGTCAGTCAGTCAGTCCAGTCTCAGTCAGTCAGGCAGTTAGTCAGTCAGTCTCGGTCAGTCAGTGAGTCAGTCAGTCAGTATCAGTCAGTCAGTGAGTCAGTCTGTCAGTCAGGCAGTATCAGTCAGGCAGTAAGACTCCGCTCGACAGAACTCCGATAGCCTAATGGCTAGACCGCTGGTCTTCCAAGCGAGTGGCCAGGGTTCGAGTCCCAGCCGGAGCGAATATCTTCAATGTATATATTTCTTTTCTAATTTGAAAATTCTTTTTTTTTTTTCAATTTCTTTCCTTTGCAATTATTGATTATTTATGTAGGGAAGAAAATTCTGAGTCAGTTTAATTTTTCGACACGAAGATTTCAAAGTGTTTAAATAAACAATTACCAAGGTGCATTTTTTGTTTTTATTATATTTAAAACTCCCACCGACAGAGCTCCCATAGACTAATGGCTAGAGTGTTAGGCTTCCAAGCGAGTGGCCCTGGGTTCGAGTCCCAGCCTGAACGAAAATCTTCAATGTATACTTTTAGTTTCTAATTTGAAATTTCTTCTTCTTTTTTTTTTAATTTTTCTCTTTTGCGAATATTGATTATTTATGTAGGGAGAAAAATTCTGAGTCAGTTTAATTATTCGACCTGTAAATTTCAAAGTGTTTGAATCAATAATTACCAAGGTGCATTTTTTGTTTTTATTATATTTAAGACTTCCATCGACAGAGCTCCGATAGCCTAATGGCTAGACCGTTGGGTTCCAAGCGCGTGGTACTGGGTTCGAGTCCCGGCCGGAACGAAAATCTTCCATGTATATATTTCTCTTCTAATTTGAAGATTCTTTTTTTTTTTTCAATTTCTTTCTTTTGCAAATATGGATTATTTATGTACGGAAGAAAATTCTGAGTCAGTTTAATCATTCGACCTTTAGATTTCAAAGATTTTAGATCAATAATTACTAAGGTGCATTTTTTGTTTTTATTATAATTAAGACACCGATCAACAGAGATCCGATAGTATATTGGCGAGAGCGTTGGGCTTCCATGAGTGTCGCCCTGGGTTCAAATCCCAGCCGGAAAGGAAATCTTAAATGCAAATATTTTTTTCTAATTTTATAATTCTTTTTTTTTTATTTTTCCCTTTTGCGAAGTCAGTCAGTCAGTCTGACAGTCAATCAGTCAAGCACTCAATCATTCAGTCTCAGTCAGTCAGTCCAGTCAGTCAGTCACTCAGTCAGTCAGTTAGTCCTTCAGCCAGTCAGTCAAGCAGTCAGTCATTTAGTCTCAGTCAGTCAGTCATTCAGTCAGTCAGTCAGTCAGGCAGTCAGTCAGTCAGTCAGTCGGTCAGTCCTGTGCAGTCAGTTAGTCACTAAAGCAGTCAGTCAGTCTCAGTCAGTCAGTCAGTCCAGTCCAGTCTCAGTCAGTCAGTCAGTCAGTCTCGGTCAGTCAGTCAGTCAGTCATTCAGTCAGTCAGTCAGTCAGGCAGTCAGTCAGTCGGTCAGCCTTATTCAGTCAGTCTGTCAGTCAGTCAGTCAGTCAGCCTTATTCAGTCAGTCTGTCAGTCATCCTTATTCAGTCAGTCAGTCAGCCTTATTCAGTCAGTCCTGTCCAGTCAGTTAGTCAGTCAAGCAGTCAGTCAGTCAGTGTCAGTCAGTCATTTAGTCATTCAGTCAGTCAGTGAAATAGCCAGTCAGAGAGTCAAGCAGTCAGTCAGTCAGTCTCAGTCAGTCAGTTAGTCAGTCAGTCAGTCCAGTCTCAGTCAGTCAGGCAGTTAGTCAGTCAGTCTCGGTCAGTCAGTGAGTCAGTCAGTCAGTATCAGTCAGTCAGTGAGTCAGTCTGTCAGTCAGGCAGTATCAGTCAGGCAGTAAGACTCCGCTCGACAGAACTCCGATAGCCTAATGGCTAGACCGCTGGTCTTCCAAGCGAGTGGCCTGGGTTCGAGTCCCAGCCGGAGCGAATATCTTCAATGTATATATTTCTTTTCTAATTTGAAAATTCTTTTTTTTTTCAATTTCTTTCCTTTGCAATTATTGATTATTTATGTAGGGAAGAAAATTCTGAGTCAGTTTAATTTTTCGACACGAAGATTTCAAAGTGTTTAAATAAACAATTACCAAGGTGCATTTTTTGTTTTTATTATATTTAAAACTCCCACCGACAGAGCTCCCATAGACTAATGGCTAGAGTGTTAGGCTTCCAAGCGAGTGGCCCTGGGTTCGAGTCCCAGCCTGAACGAAAATCTTCAATGTATACTTTTAGTTTCTAATTTGAAATTTCTTCTTCTTTTTTTTTTAAATTTTTCTCTTTTGCGAATATTGATTATTTATGTAGGGAGAAAAATTCTGAGTCAGTTTAATTATTCGACCTGTAAATTTCAAAGTGTTTGAATCAATAATTACCAAGGTGCATTTTTTGTTTTTATTATATTTAAGACTTCCATCGACAGAGCTCCGATAGCCAAATGGCTAGACCGTTGGGTTCCTAGCGCGTGGTACTGGGTTCGAGTCCCGGCCGGAAAGGAAATCTTAAATGCAAATATTTTTTTCTAATTTTATAATTCTTTTTTTTTATTTTTCCCTTTTGCGAAGTCAGTCAGTCAGTCTGACAGTCAATCAGTCAAGCACTCAGTCATTCAGTCTCAGTCAGTCAGTCCAGTCAGTCAGTCACTCAGTCAGTCAGTTAGTCCTTCAGCCAGTCAGTCAAGCAGTCAGTCATTTAGTCGCAGTCAGTCAGTCATTCAGTCAGTCAGTCAGTCAGGCAGTCAGTCAGTCAGTCAGTCGGTCAGTCCTGTGCAGTCAGTTAGTCACTAAAGCAGTCAGTCAGTCTCAGTCAGTCAGTCAGTCAGTCAGTCCAGTCCAGTCTCAGTCAGTCCAGTCCAGTCTCAGTCAGTCAGTCAGTCAGTCTCGGTCAGTCAGTCAGTCAGACATTCAGTCAGTCAGTCAGTCAGGCAGTCAGTCAGTCGGTCAGCCTTATTCAGTCAGTCTGTCAGTCAGTCAGTCAGTCAGCCTTATTCAGTCAGTCTGTCAGTCATCCTTATTCAGTCAGTCTGTCAGTCAGTCAGTCGGTCAGTCCTGTCCAGTCAGTTAGTCAGTCAAGCAGTCAGTCAGGTAGTCAAGCAGTCAGTCAGTCAGTGTCAGTCAGTCATTTAGTCATTCAGTCAGTCAGTGAAATAGCCAGTCAGAGAGTCAAGCAGTCAGTCAGTCAGTCTCAGTCAGTCAGTTAGTCAGTCAGTCAGTCCAGTCTCAGTCAGTCAGGCAGTTAGTCAGTCAGTCTCGGTCAGTCAGTGAGTCAGTCAGTCAGTATCAGTCAGTCAGTGAGTCAGTCTGTCAGTCAGGCAGTATCAGTCAGGCAGTAAGACTCCGCTCGACAGAACTCCGATAGCCTAATGGCTAGACCGCTGGTCTTCCAAGCGAGTGGCCTGGGTTCGAGTCCCAGCCGGAGCGAATATCTTCAATGTATATATTTCTTTTCTAATTTGAAAATTCTTTTTTTTTTTCAATTTCTTTCCTTTGCAATTATTGATTATTTATGTAGGGAAGAAAATTCTGAGTCAGTTTAATTTTTCGACACGAAGATTTCAAAGTGTTTAAATAAACAATTACCAAGGTGCATTTTTTGTTTTTATTATATTTAAAACTCCCACCGACAGAGCTCCCATAGACTAATGGCTAGAGTGTTAGGCTTCCAAGCGAGTGGCCCTGGGTTCGAGTCCCAGCCTGAACGAAAATCTTCAATGTATACTTTTAGTTTCTAATTTGAAATTTCTTCTTCTTTTTTTTTAATTTTTCTCTTTTGCGAATATTGATTATTTATGTAGGGAGAAAAATTCTGAGTCAGTTTAATTATTCGACCAGTAAATTTCAAAGTGTTTGAATCAATAATTACCAAGGTGCATTTTTTGTTTTTATTATATTTAAGACTTCCATCGACAGAGCTCCGATAGCCTAATGGCTAGACCGTTGGGTTCCAAGCGCGTGGTACTGGGTTCGAGTCCCGGCCGGAACGAAAATCTTCCATGTATATATTTCTCTTCTAATTTGAAGATTCTTTTTTTTTTCAATTTCTTTCTTTTGCAAATATGGATTATTTATGTACGGAAGAAAATTCTGAGTCAGTTTAATCATTCGACCTTTAGATTTCAAAGATTTTAGATCAATAATTACTAAGGTGCATTTTTTGTTTTTATTATAATTAAGACACCGATCAACAGAGATCCGATAGTATATTGGCGAGAGCGTTGGGCTTCCATGAGTGTCGCCCTGGGTTCAAATCCCAGCCGGAAAGGAAATCTTAAATGCAAATATTTTTTTCTAATTTTATAATTCTTTTTTTTTATTTTTCCCTTTTGCGAAGTCAGTCAGTCAGTCTGACAGTCAATCAGTCAAGCACTCAGTCATTCAGTCTCAGTCAGTCAGTCCAGTCAGTCAGTCACTCAGTTAGTCAGTTAGTCCTTCAGCCAGTCAGTCAAGCAGTCAGTCATTTAGTCTCAGTCAGTCAGTCGTTCAGTCAGTCAGTCAGTCAGGCAGTCAGTCAGTCAGTCAGTCGGTCAGTCCTGTGCAGTCAGTTAGTCACTAAAGCAGTCAGTCAGTCTCAGTCAGTCAGTCAGTCAGTCAGTCCAGTCCAGTCTCAGTCAGTCAGTCAGTCAGTCTCGGTCAGTCAGTCAGTCAGTCATTCAGTCAGTCAGTCAGTCAGGCAGTCAGTCAGTCGGTCAGCCTTATTCAGTCAGTCTGTCAGTCAGTCAGTCAGTCAGCCTTATTCAGTCAGTCTGTCAGTCATCCTTATTCAGTCAGTCTGTCAGTCAGTCAGTCGGTCAGTCCTGTCCAGTCAGTTAGTCAGTCAAGCAGTCAGTCAGGTAGTCAAGCAGTCAGTCAGTCAGTGTCAGTCAGTCATTTAGTCATTCAGTCAGTCAGTGAAATAGCCAGTCAGAGAGTCAAGCAGTCAGTCAGTCAGTCTCAGTCAGTCAGTTAGTCAGTCAGTCAGTCAGTTAGTCAGTCAGTCAGTCAGTCAGGCAGTTAGTCAGTCAGTCTCGGTCAGTCAGTGAGTCAGTCAGTCAGTATCAGTCAGTCAGTGAGTCAGTCTGTCAGTCAGGCAGTATCAGTCAGGCAGTAAGACTCCGCTCGACAGAACTCCGATAGCCTAATGGCTAGACCGCTGGTCTTCCAAGCGAGTGTCCTGGGTTCGAGTCCCAGCCGGAGCGAATATCTTCAATGTATATATTTCTTTTCTAATTTGAAAATTCTTTTTTTTTTCAATTTCTTTCCTTTGCAATTATTGATTATTTATGTAGGGAAGAAAATTCTGAGTCAGTTTAATTTTTCGACACGAAGATTTCAAAGTGTTTAAATAAACAATTACCAAGGTGCATTTTTTGTTTTTATTATATTTAAAACTCCCACCGACAGAGCTCCCATAGACTAACGGCTAGAGTGTTAGGCTTCCAAGCGAGTGGCCCTGGGTTCGAGTCCCAGCCTGAACGAAAATCTTCAATGTATACTTTTAGTTTCTAATTTGAAATTTCTTCTTCTTTTTTTTTTAATTTTTCTCTTTTGCGAATATTGATTATTTATGTAGGGAGAAAAATTCTGAGTCAGTTTAATTATTCGACCTGTAAATTTCAAAGTGTTTGAATCAATAATTACCAAGGTGCATTTTTTGTTTTTATTATATTTAAGACTTCCATCGACAGAGCTCCGATAGCCTAATGGCTAGACCGTTGGGTTCCTAGCGCGTGGTACTGGGTTCGAGTCCCGGCCGGAAAGGAAATCTTAAATGCAAATATTTTTTTCTAATTTTATAATTCTTTTTTTTTTATTTTTCCCTTTTGCGAAGTCAGTCAGTCAGTCTGACAGTCAATCAGTCAAGCACTCAGTCATTCAGTCTCAGTCAGTCAGTCCAGTCAGTCAGTCACTCAGTCAGTCAGTTAGTCCTTCAGCCAGTCAGTCAAGCAGTCAGTCATTTAGTCTCAGTCAGTCAGTCATTCAGTCAGTCAGTCAGTCAGGCAGTCAGTCAGTCAGTCAGTCGGTCAGTCCTGTGCAGTCAGTTAGTCACTAAAGCAGTCAGTCAGTCAGTCCAGTCCAGTCTCAGTCAGTCAGTCAGTCAGTCTCGGTCAGTCAGTCAGTCAGTCATTCAGTCAGTCAGTCAGTCAGGCAGTCAGTCAGTCGGTCAGCCTTATTCAGTCAGTCTGTCAGTCAGTCAGTCAGTCAGCCTTATTCAGTCAGTCTGTCAGTCATCCTTATTCAGTCAGTCTGTCAGTCAGTCCTGTCCAGTCAGTTAGTCAGTCAAGCAGTCAGTCAGTCAGTGTCAGTCAGTCATTTAGTCATTCAGTCAGTCAGTGAAATAGCCAGTCAGAGAGTCAAGCAGTCAGTCAGTCAGTCTCAGTCAGTCAGTTAGTCAGTCAGTCAGTCCAGTCTCAGTCAGTCAGGCAGTTAGTCAGTCAGTCTCGGTCAGTCAGTGAGTCAGTCAGTCAGTATCAGTCAGTCAGTGAGTCAGTCTGTCAGTCAGGCAGTATCAGTCAGGCAGTAAGACTCCGCTCGACAGAACTCCGATAGCCTAATGGCTAGACCGCTGGTCTTCCAAGCGAGTGGCCTGGGTTCGAGTCCCAGCCGGAGCGAATATCTTCAATGTATATATTTCTTTTCTAATTTGAAAATTCTTTTTTTTTTCAATTTCTTTCCTTTGCAATTATTGATTATTTATGTAGGGAAGAAAATTCTGAGTCAGTTTAATTTTTCGACACGAAGATTTCAAAGTGTTTAAATAAACAATTACCAAGGTGCATTTTTTGTTTTTATTATATTTAAAACTCCCACCGACAGAGCTCCCATAGACTAATGGCTAGAGTGTTAGGCTTCCAAGCGAGTGGCCCTGGGTTCGAGTCCCAGCCTGAACGAAAATCTTCAATGTATACTTTTAGTTTCTAATTTGAAATTTCTTCTTCTTTTTTTTTTAAATTTTTCTCTTTTGCGAATATTGATTATTTATGTAGGGAGAAAAATTCTGAGTCAGTTTAATTATTCGACCTGTAAATTTCAAAGTGTTTGAATCAATAATTACCAAGGTGCATTTTTTGTTTTTATTATATTTAAGACTTCCATCGACAGAGCTCCGATAGCCTAATGGCTAGACCGTTGGGTTCCAAGCGCGTGGTACTGGGTTCGAGTCCCGGCCGGAACGAAAATCTTCCATGTATATATTTCTCTTCTAATTTGAAGATTCTTTTTTTTTTCAATTTCTTTCTTTTGCAAATATGGATTATTTATGTACGGAAGAAAATTCTGAGTCAGTTTAATCAATCGACCTTTAGATTTCAAAGATTTTAGATCAATAATTACTAAGGTGCATTTTTTGTTTTTATTATAATTAAGACACCGATCAACAGAGATCCGATGGTATATTGCCGAGAGCGTTGGGCTTCCATGAGTGTCGCCCTGGGTTCAAATCCCAGCCGGAAAGGAAATCTTAAATGCAAATATTTTTTTCTAATTTTATAATTCTTTTTTTTTTATTTTTCCCTTTTGCGAAGTCAGTCAGTCAGTCCGACAGTCAATCAGTCAAGCACTCAGTCATTCAGTCTCAGTCAGTCAGTCCAGTCAGTCAGTCACTCAGTCAGTCAGTTAGTCCTTCAGCCAGTCAGTCAAGCAGTCAGTCATTTAGTCTCAGTCAGTCAGTCATTCAGTCAGTCAGTCAGTCAGGCAGTCAGTCAGTCAGTCGGTCAGTCCTGTGCAGTCAGTTAGTCACTAAAGCAGTCAGTCAGTCTCAGTCAGTCAGTCAGTCAGTCAGTCCAGTCCAGTCTCAGTCAGTCAGTCAGTCTCGGTCAGTCAGTCAGTCAGTCATTCAGTCAGTCAGTCAGTCAGGCAGTCAGTCAGTCGGTCAGCATTATTCAGTCAGTCTGTCAGTCAGTCAGTCAGTCAGCCTTATTCAGTCAGTCTGTCAGTCATCCTTATTCAGTCAGTCTGTCAGTCAGTCAGTCGGTCAGTCCTGTCCAGTCAGTTAGTCAGTCAAGCAGTCAGTCAGGTAGTCAAGCAGTCAGTCAGTCAGTGTCAGTCAGTCATTTAGTCATTCAGTCAGTCAGTGAAATAGCCAGTCAGAGAGTCAAGCAGTCAGTCAGTCAGTCTCAGCCAGTCAGTTAGTCAGTCAGTCAGTCAGTCAGTCAGTCAGGCAGTTAGTCAGTCAGTCTCGGTCAGTCAGTGAGTCAGTCAGTCAGTATCAGTCAGTCAGTGAGTCAGTCTGTCAGTCAGGCAGTATCAGTCAGGCAGTAAGACTCCGCTCGACAGAACTCCGATAGCCTAATGGCTAGACCGCTGGTCTTCCAAGCGAGTGGCCTGGGTTCGAGTCCCAGCCGGAGCGAATATCTTCAATGTATATATTTCTTTTCTAATTTGAAAATTCTTTTTTTTTTCAATTTCTTTCCTTTGCAATTATTGATTATTTATGTAGGGAAGAAAATTCTGAGTCAGTTTAATTTTTCGACACGAAGATTTCAAAGTGTTTAAATAAACAATTACCAAGGTGCATTTTTTGTTTTTATTATATTTAAAACTCCCACCGACAGAGCTCCCATAGACTAATGGCTAGAGTGTTAGGCTTCCAAGCGAGTGGCCCTGGGTTCGAGTCCCAGCCTGAACGAAAAGCTTCAATGTATACTTTTAGTTTCTAATTTGAAATTTCTTCTTCTTTTTTTTTTAATTTTTCTCTTTTGCGAATATTGATTATTTATGTAGGGAGAAAAATTCTGAGTCAGTTTAATTATTCGACCTGTAAATTTCAAAGTGTTTGAATCAATAATTACCAAGGTGCATTTTTTGTTTTAATTATATTTAAGACTTCCATCGACAGAGCTCCGATAGCCTAATGGCTAGACCGTTGGGTTCCAAGCGCGTGGTACTGGGTTCGAGGCCCGGCCGGAACGAAAATCTTCCATGTATATATTTCTCTTCTAATTTGAAGATTCTTTTTTTTTTCAATTTCTTTCTTTTGCAAATATGGATTATTTATGTACGGAAGAAAATTCTGAGTCAGTTTAATCATTCGACCTTTAGATTTCAAAGATTTTAGATCAATAATTACTAAGGTGCATTTTTTGTTTTTATTATAATTAAGACACCGATCAACAGAGATCCGATAGTATATTGGCGAGAGCGTTGGGCTTCCATGAGTGTCGCCCTGGGTTCAAATCCCAGCCGGAAAGGAAATCTTAAATGCAAATATTTTTTTCTAATTTTATAATTCTTTTTTTTTTATTTTTCCCTTTTGCGAAGTCAGTCAGTCAGTCTGACAGTCAATCAGTCAAGCACTCAGTCATTCAGTCTCAGTCAGTCAGTCCAGTCAGTCAGTCACTCAGTCAGTCAGTTAGTCCTTCAGCCAGTCAGTCAAGCAGTCAGTCATTTAGTCTCAGTCAGTCAGTCATTCAGTCAGTCAGTCAGGCAGTCAGTCAGTCAGTCAGTCGGTCAGTCCTGTGCAGTCAGTTAGTCACTAAAGCAGTCAGTCAGTCTCAGTCAGTCAGTCAGTCCAGTCGAGTCTCAGTCAGTCAGTCAGTCTCGGTCAGTCAGTCAGTCAGTCATTCAGTCAGTCAGTCAGTCTGGCTGTCAGTCAGTCGGTCAGCCTTATTCAGTCAGTCTGTCAGTCAGTCAGTCAGTCAGCCTTATTCAGTCGGTCTGTCAGTCATCCTTATTCAGTCAGTCTGTCAGTCAGTCAGTCGGTCAGTCCTGTCCAGTCAGTTAGTCAGTCAAGCAGTCAGTCAGGTAGTCAAGCAGTCAGTCAGTCAGTGTCAGTCAGTCATTTAGTCATTCAGTCAGTCAGTGAAATAGCCAGTCAGAGAGTCAAGCAGTCAGTCAGTCAGTCTCAGTCAGTCAGTTAGTCAGTCAGTCAGTCAGTCAGTCCAGTCTCAGTCAGTCAGGCAGTTAGTCAGTCAGTCTCGGTCAGTCAGTGAGTCAGTCAGTCAGTATCAGTCAGTCAGTGAGTCAGTCTGTCAGTCAGGCAGTATCAGTCAGGCAGTAAGACTCCGCTCGACAGAACTCCGATAGCCTAATGGCTAGACCGCTGGTCTTCCAAGCGAGTGGCCTGGGTTCGAGTCCCAGCCGGAGCGAATATCTTCAATGTATATATTTCTTTTCTAATTTGAAAATTCTTTTTTTTTTTCAATTTCTTTCCTTTGCAATTATTGATTATTTATGTAGGGAAGAAAATTCTGAGTCAGTTTAATTTTTCGACACGAAGATTTCAAAGTGTTTAAATAAACAATTACCAAGGTGCATTTTTTGTTTTTATTATATTTAAAACTCCTACCGACAGAGCTCCCATAGACTAATGGCTAGACCGTTGGGTTCCTAGCGCGTGGTACTGGGTTCGAGTCCCGGCCGGAAAGGAAATCTTAAATGCAAATATTTTTTTCTAATTTTATAATTCTTTTTTTTTATTTTTCCCTTTTGCGAAGTCAGTCAGTCAGTCTGACAGTCAATCAGTCAAGCACTCAGTCATTCAGTCTCAGTCAGTCAGTCCAGTCAGTCAGTCCCTCAGTCAGTCAGTTAGTCCTTCAGCCAGTCAGTCAAGCAGTCAGTCATTTAGTCTCAGTCAGTCAGTCATTCAGTCAGTCAGTCAGTCAGGCAGTCAGTCAGTCAGTCAGTCGGTCAGTCCTGTGCAGTCAGTTAGTCACTAAAGCAGTCAGTCAGTCTCAGTCAGTCAGTCAGTCAGTCAGTCCAGTCCAGTCTCAGTCAGTCAGTCAGTCAGTCTCGGTCAGTCAGTCAGTCAGTCAGTCAGTCAGTCAGGCAGTCAGTCAGTCGGTCAGCCTTATTCAGTCAGTCTGTCAGTCAGTCTGTCAGTCATCCTTATTCAGTCAGTCTGTCAGTCAGTCAGTCGGTCAGTCCTGTCCAGTCAGTTAGTCAGTCAAGCAGTCAGTCAGGTAGTCAAGCAGTCAGTCAGTGTCAGTCAGTCATTTAGTCATTCAGTCAGTCAGTGAAATAGCCAGTCAGAGAGTCAAGCAGTCAGTCAGTCAGTCTCAGTCAGTCAGTTAGTCAGTCAGTCAGTCAGTCAGTCAGTCAGTCCAGTCTCAGTCAGTCAGGCAGTTAGTCAGTCAGTCTCGGTCAGTCAGTGAGTCAGTCAGTCAGTATCAGTCAGTCAGTGAGTCAGTCTGTCAGTCAGGCAGTATCAGTCAGGCAGTAAGACTCCGCTCGACAGAACTCCGATAGCCTAATGGCTAGACCGCTGGTCTTCCAAGCGAGTGGCCTGGGTTCGAGTCCCAGCCGGAGCGAATATCTTCAATGTATATATTTCTTTTCTAATTTGAAAATTCTTTTTTTTTTTTTCAATTTCTTTCCTTTGCAATTATTGATTATTTATGTAGGGAAGAAAATTCTGAGTCAGTTTAATTTTTCGACACGAAGATTTCAAAGTGTTTAAATAAACAATTACCAAGGTGCATTTTTTGTTTTTATTATATTTAAAACACCCACCGACAGAGCTCCCATAGACTAATGGCTAGAGTGTTAGGCTTCCAAGCGAGTGGCCCTGGGTTCGAGTCAAAGCCTAAACGAAAATCTTCAATGTATACTTTTAGTTTCTAATTTCAAATTTCTTCTTCTTTTTTTTTAATTTTTCTCTTTTGCGAATATTGATTATTTATGTAGGGAGAAAAATTCTGAGTCAGTTTAATTATTCGACCTGTAAATTTCAAAGTGTTTGAATCAATAATTACCAAGGTGCATTTTTTGTTTTTATTATATTTAAGACTTCCATCGACAGAGCTCCGATAGCCTAATGGCTACACCGTTGGGTTCCTAGCGCGTGGTACTGGGTTCGAGTCCCGGCCGGAAAGGAAATCTTAAATGCAAATATTTTTTTCTAATTTTATAATTCTTTTTTTTTTATTTTTCCCTTTTGCGAAGTCAGTCAGTCAGTCTGACAGTCAATCAGTCAAGCACTCAGTCATTCAGTCTCAGTCAGTCAGTCACTCAGTCAGTCAGTTAGTCCTTCAGCCAGTCAGTCAAGCAGTCAGTCATTTAGTCTGTCAGTCAGTCATTCAGTCAGTCAGTCAGTCAGGCCGTCAGTCAGTCAGTCAGTCGGTCAGTCCTGTGCAGTCAGTTAGTCACTAAAGCAGTCAGTCAGTCAGTCAGTCAGTCAGTCAGTCAGTCCAGTCCAGTCTCAGTCAGTCAGTCAGTCAGTCTCGGTCAGTCAGTCAGTCAGTCATTCAGTCAGTCAGTCAGTCAGGCAGTCAGTCAGTCGGTCAGCCTTATTCAGTCAGTCTGTCAGTCAGTCAGTCAGTCAGCCTTATTCAGTCAGTCTGTCAGTCATCCTTATTCAGTCAGTCTGTCAGTCAGTCTGTCAGTCAGTCAGTCGGTCAGTCCTGTCCAGTCAGTTAGTCAGTCAAGCAGTCAGTCAGGTAGTCAAGCAGTCAGTCAGTCAGTGTCAGTCAGTCATTTAGTCATTCAGTCAGTCAGTGAAATAGCCAGTCAGAGAGTCAAGCAGTCAGTCAGTCAGTCTCAGTCAGTCAGTTAGTCAGTCAGTCAGTCAGTCAGTCAGTCAGTCCAGTCTCAGTCAGTCAGGCAGTTAGTCAGTCAGTCTCGGTCAGTCAGTGAGTCAGTCAGTCAGTATCAGTCAGTGAGTCAGTCTGTCAGTCAGGCAGTATCAGTCAGGCAGTAAGACTCCGCTCGACAGAACTCCGATAGCCTAATGGCTAGACCGCTGGTCTTCCAAGCGAGTGGCCTGGGTTCGAGTCTCAGCCGGAGCGAATATCTTCAATGTATATATTTCTTTTCTAATTTGAAAATTCTTTTTTTTTTTCAATTTCTTTCCTTTGCAATTATTGATTATTTATGTAGGGAAGAAAATTCTGAGTCAGTTTAATTTTTCGACACAAAGATTTCAAAGTGTTTAAATAAACAATTACCAAGGTGCATTATTTGTTTTTATTATATTTAAAACTCCCACCGACAGAGCTCCCATAGACTAATGGCTAGAGTGTTAGGCTTCCAAGCGAGTGGCCCTGGGTTCGAGTCCCAGCCTGAACGAAAATCTTCAATGTATACTTTTAGTTTCTAATTTGAAATTTCTTCTTCTTTTTTTTTTTAATTTTTCTCTTTTGCGAATATTGATTATTTATGTAGGGAGAAAAATTCTGAGTCAGTTTAATTATTCGACCTGTAAATTTCAAAGTGTTTGAATCAATAATTACCAAGGTGCATTTTTTGTTTTTATTATATTTAAGACTTCCATCGACAGAGCTCCGATAGCCTAATGGCTAGACCGTTGGGTTCCTAGCGCGTGGTACTGGGTTCGAGTCCCGGCCGGAAAGGAAATCTTAAATGCAAATATTTTTTTCTAATTTTATAATTCTTTTTTTTTTATTTTTCCCTTTTGCGAAGTCAGTCAGTCAGTCTGACAGTCAATCAGTCAAGCACTCAGTCATTCAGTCTCAGTCAGTCAGTCCAGTCAGTCAGTCACTCAGTCAGTCAGTTAGTCCTTCAGCCAGTCAGTCAAGCAGTCAGTCATTTAGTCTCAGTCAGTCAGTCATTCAGTCAGTCAGTCAGTCAGGCCGTCAGTCATTCAGTCAGTCGGTCAGTCCTGTGCAGTCAGTTAGTCACTAAAGCAGTCAGTCAGTCTCAGTCAGTCAGTCAGTCCAGTCCAGTCTCAGTCAGTCAGTCAGTCAGTCTCGGTCAGTCAGTCAGTCAGTCATTCAGTCAGTCAGTCAGTCAGGCAGTCAGTCAGTCGGTCAGCCTTATTCAGTCAGTCAGTCAGTCAGTCAGTCAGTCAGCCTTATTCAGTCAGTCTGTCAGTCATCCTTATTCAGTCAGTCTGTCAGTCAGTCAGTCGGTCAGTCCTGTCCAGTCAGTTAGTCAGTCAAGCAGTCAGTCAGGTAGTCAAGCAGTCAGTCAGTCAGTGTCAGTCAGTCATTTAGTCATTCAGTCAGTCAGTGAAATAGCCAGTCAGAGAGTCAAGCAGTCAGTCAGTCAGTCTCAGTCAGTCAGTTAGTCAGTCAGTCAGTCAGTCAGTCAGTCAGTCCAGTCTCAGTCAGTCAGGCAGTTAGTCAGTGAGTCTCGGTCAGTCAGTGAGTCAGTCTGTCAGTCAGGCAGTACCAGTCAGGCAGTAAGACTCCGCTCGACAGAACTCCGATAGCCTAATGGCTAGACCGCTGGTCTTCCAAGCGAGTGGCCTGGGTTCGAGTCCCAGCCGGAGCGAATATCTTCAATGTATATATTTCTTTTCTAATTTGAAAATTCTTTTTTTTTTTTCAATTTCTTTCCTTTGCAATTATTGATTATTTATGTAGGGAAGAAAATTCTGAGTCAGTTTAATTTTTCGACACGAAGATTTCAAAGTGTTTAAATAAACAATTACCAAGGTGCATTATTTGTTTTTATTACATTTAAAACTCCCACCGACAGAGCTCCCATAGACTAATGGCTAGAGTGTTAGGCTTCCAAGCGAGTGGCCCTGGGTTCGAGTCCCAGCCTAAACGAAAATCTTCAATGTATACTTTTAGTTTCTAATTTCAAATTTCTTCTTCTTTTTCTTTTAATTTTTCTCTTTTGCGAATATTGATTATTTATGTAGGGAGAAAAATTCTGAGTCAGTTTAATTATTCGACCTGTAAATTTCAAAGTGTTTGAATCAATAATTACCAAGGTGCATTTTTTGTTTTTATTATATTTAAGACTTCCACCGACAGAGCTCCGATAGCCTAATGGCTACACCGTTGGGTTCCTAGCGCGTGGTACTGGGTTCGAGTCCCGGCCGGAAAGGAAATCTTAAATGCAAATATTTTTTTCTAATTTTATAATTCTTTTTTTTTATTTTTCCCTTTTGCGAAGTCAGTCAGTCAGTCTGACAGTCAATCAGTCAAGCACTCAGTCATTCAGTCTCAGTCAGTCAGTCCAGTCAGTCAGTCACTCAGTCAGTCAGTTAGTCCTTCAGCCAGTCAGTCAAGCAGTCAGTCATTTAGTCTGTCAGTCAGTCATTCAGTCAGTCAGTCAGTCAGGCCGTCAGTCAGTCAGTCAGTCGGTCAGTCCTGTGCAGTCAGTTAGTCACTAAAGCAGTCAGTCAGTCTCAGTCAGTCAGTCTCAGTCAGTCAGTCCAGTCCAGTCTCAGTCAGTCAGTCAGTCAGTCTCGGTCAGTCAGTCAGTCAGTCATTCAGTCAGTCAGTCAGTCAGGCAGTCAGTCAGTCGGTCAGCCTTATTCAGTCAGTCTGTCAGTCAGTCAGTCAGTCAGCCTTATTCAGTCAGTCTGTCAGTCAGTCAGTCGGTCAGTCCTGTCCAGTCAGTTAGTCAGTCAAGCAGTCAGTCAGGTAGTCAAGCAGTCAGTCAGTCAGTGTCAGTCAGTCATTTAGTCATTCAGTCAGTCAGTGAAATAGCCAGTCAGAGAGTCAAGCAGTCAGTCAGTCAGTCTCAGTCAGTCAGTTAGTCAGTCAGTCAGTCAGTCAGTCAGTCAGTCCAGTCTCAGTCAGTCAGGCAGTTAGTCAGTCAGTCTCGGTCAGTCAGTGAGTCAGTCAGTCAGTATCAGTCAGTGAGTCAGTCTGTCAGTCAGGCAGTATCAGTCAGGCAGTAAGACTCCGCTCGACAGAACTCCGATAGCCTAATGGCTAGACCGCTGGTCTTCCAAGCGAGTGGCCTGGGTTCGAGTCTCAGCCGGAGCGAATATCTTCAATGTATATATTTCTTTTCTAATTTGAAAATTCTTTTTTTTTCAATTTCTTTCCTTTGCAATTATTGATTATTTATGTAGGGAAGAAAATTCTGAGTCAGTTTAATTTTTCGACACGAAGATTTCAAAGTGTTTAAATAAACAATTACCAAGGTGCATTTTTTGTTTTTATTATATTTAAAACTCCCACCGACAGAGCTCCCATAGACTAATGGCTAGAGTGTTAGGCTTCCAAGCGAGTGGCCCTGGGTTCGAGTCCCAGCCTGAACGAAAATCTTCAATGTATACTTTTAGTTTCTAATTTGAAATTTCTTCTTCTTTTTTTTTTTAATTTTTCTCTTTTGCGAATATTGATTATTTATGTAGGGAGAAAAATTCTGAGTCAGTTTAATTATTCGACCTGTAAATTTCAAAGTGTTTGAATCAATAATTACCAAGGTGCATTTTTTGTTTTTATTATATTTAAGACTTCCATCGACAGAGCTCCGATAGCCTAATGGCTAGACCGTTGGGTTCCTAGCGCGTGGTACTGGGTTCGAGTCCCGGCCGGAAAGGAAATCTTAAATGCAAATATTTTTTTCTAATTTTATAATTCTTTTTTTTTTATTTTTCCCTTTTGCGAAGTCAGTCAGTCAGTCTGACAGTCAATCAGTCAAGCACTCAGTCATTCAGTCTCAGTCAGTCAGTCAGTCACTCAGTCAGTCAGTTAGTCCTTCAGCCAGTCAGTCAAGCAGTCAGTCATTTAGTCTCAGTCAGTCAGTCATTCAGTCAGTCAGTCAGTCAGGCAGTCAGGCAGTCAGTCAGTCGGTCAGTCCTGTGCAGTCAGTTAGTCACTAAAGCAGTCAGTCAGTCTCAGTCAGTCAGTCAGTCAGTCAGTCCAGTCCAGTCTCAGTCAGTCAGTCAGTTAGTCTCGGTCAGTCAGTCAGTCATTCAGTCAGTCAGTCAGTCAGTCAGTCAGTCCAGTCTCAGTCAGTCAGGCAGTTAGTCAGTCAGTCTCGTCAGTCAGTGAGTCAGTCAGTCAGTATCAGTCAGTCAGTGAGTCAGTCTGTCAGTCAGGCAGTATCAGTCAGGCAGTAAGACTCCGCTCGACAGAACTCCGATAGCCTAATGGCTAGACCGCTGGTCTTCCAAGCGAGTGGCCTGGGTTCGAGTCCCAGCCGGAGCGAATATCTTCAATGTATATATTTCTTTTCTAATTTGAAAATTCTTTTTTTTTTTCAATTTCTTTCCTTTGCAATTATTGATTATTTATGTAGGGAAGAAAATTCTGAGTCAGTTTAATTTTTCGACACGAAGATTTCAAAGTGTTTAAATAAACAATTACCAAGGTGCATTTTTTGTTTTTATTATATTTAAAACTCCCACCGACAGAGCTCCCATAGACTAATGGCTAGAGTGTTAGGCTTCCAAGCGAGTGGCCCTGGGTTCGAGTCCCAGCCTGAACGAAAATCTTCAATGTATACTTTTAGTTTCTAATTTGAAATTTCTTCTTCTTTTTTTTTTATTTTTCTCTTTTGCGAATATTGATTATTTATGTAGGGAGAAAAATTCTGAGTCAGTTTAATTATTCGACCTGTAAATTTCAAAGTGTTTGAATCAATAATTACCAAGGTGCATTTTTTGTTTTTATTATATTTAAGACTTCCATCGACAGAGCTCCGATAGCCTAATGGCTAGACCGTTGGGTTCCTAGCGCGTGGTACTGGGTTCGAGTCCCGGCCGGAAAGGAAATCTTAAATGCAAATATTTTTTTCTATTTTTATAATTCTTTTTTTTTATTTTTCCCTTTTGCGAAGTCAGTCAGTCAGTCTGACAGTCAATTTGTCAAGCACTCAGTCATTCAGTCTCAGTCAGTCAGTCCAGTCAGTCAGTCACTCAGTCAGTCAGTTAGTCCTTCAGCCAGTCAGTCAAGCAGTCAGTCATTTAGTCTCAGTCAGTCAGTCATTCAGTCAGTCAGTCAGTCAGGCAGTCAGTCAGTCAGTCAGTCGGTCAGTCCTGTGCAGTCAGTTAGTCACTAAAGCAGTCAGTCAGTCTCAGTCAGTCAGTCAGTCAGTCAGTCCAGTCCAGTCTCAGTCAGTCAGTCAGTCAGTCTCGGTCAGTCAGTCAGTCAGTCATTCAGTCAGTCAGTCAGTCAGGCAGTCAGTCAGTCGGTCAGCCTTATTCAGTCAGTCTGTCAGTCAGTCAGTCAGCCTTATTCAGTCAGTCTGTCAGTCATCCTTATTCAGTCAGTCTGTCAGTCAGTCAGTCGGTCAGTCCTGTCCAGTCAGTTAGTCAGTCAAGCAGTCAGTCAGGTAGTCAAGCAGTCAGTCAGTCAGTGTCAGTCAGTCATTTAGTCATTCAGTCAGTCAGTGAAATAGCCAGTCAGAGAGTCAAGCAGTCAGTCAGTCAGTCTCAGTCAGTCAGTTAGTCAGTCAGTCAGTCAGTCAGTCAGTCAGTCCAGTCTCAGTCAGTCAGGCAGTTAGTCAGTCAGTCTCGGTCAGTCAGTGAGTCAGTCAGTCAGTATCAGTCAGTCAGTGAGTCAGTCTGTCAGTCAGGCAGTATCAGTCAGGCAGTAAGACTCCGCTCGACAGAACTCCAAAAGCCTAATGGCTAGACCGCTGGTCTTCCAAGCGAGTGGCCTGGGTTCGAGTCCCAGCCGGAGCGAATATCTTCAATGTATATATTTCTTTTCTAATTTGAAAATTCTTTTTTTTTTCAATTTCTTTCCTTTGCAATTATTGATTATTTATGTAGGGAAGAAAATTCTGAGTCAGTTTAATTTTTCGACACGAAGATTTCAAAGTGTTTGAATCAATAATTACCAAGGTGCATTTTTTGTTTTTATTATAATTAAGACTTCCATCGACAGAGCTCCGATAGCCTAATGGCTAGACCGTTGGGTTCCTAGCGCGTGGTACTGGGTTCGAGTCCCGGCCGGAAAGGAAATCTTAAATGCAAATATTTTTTTCTAATTTTATAATTCTTTTTTTTTTATTTTTCACTTTTGCGAAGTCAGTCAGTCAGTCTGACAGTCAATCAGTCAAGCACTCAGTCATTCAGTCTCAGTCAGTCAGTCCAGTCAGTCAGTCACTCAGTCAGTCAGTTAGTCCTTCAGCCAGTTAGTCAAGCAGTCAGTCATTTAGTCTCAGTCAGTCAGTCATTCAGTCAGTCAGTCAGTCAGGCAGTCAGTCAGTCAGTCAGTCGGTCAGTCCTGTGCAGTCAGTTAGTCACTAAAGCAGTCAGTCAGTCTCAGTCAGTCAGTCAGTCAGTCAGTCCAGTCCAGTCTCAGTCAGTCAGTCAGTCAGTCTCGGTCAGTCAGTCAGTCAGTCATTCAGTCAGTCAGTCAGTCAGGCAGTCAGTCAGTCAGTCAGTCGGTCAGTCCTGTGCAGTCAGTTAGTCACTAAAGCAGTCAGTCAGTCTCAGTCAGTCAGTCAGTCAGTCAGTCCAGTCCAGTCTCAGTCAGTCAGTCAGTCAGTCTCGGTCAGTCAGTCAGTCAGTCATTCAGTCAGTCAGTCAGTCAGGCAGTCAGTCAGTCGGTCAGCCTTATTCAGTCAGTCTGTCAGTCAGTCAGTCAGTCAGCCTTATTCAGTCAGTCTGTCAGTCATCCTTATTCAGTCAGTCTGTCAGTCAGTCAGTCAGTCAGCCTTATTCAGTCAGTCTGTCAGTCATCCTTATTCAGTCAGTCTGTCAGTCAGTCAGTCAGTCAGCCTTATTCAGTCAGTCTGTCAGTCATCCTTATTCAGTCAGTCTGTCAGTCAGTCAGTCAGTCAGTGAAATAGCCAGTCAGAGAGTCAAGCAGTCAGTCAGTCAGTCTCAGTCAGTCAGTTAGTCAGTCAGTCAGTCAGTCAGTCAGTCAGTCCAGTCTCAGTCAGTCAGGCAGTTAGTCAGTCAGTCTCGGTCAGTCAGTGAGTCAGTCAGTCAGTATCAGTCAGTCAGTGAGTCAGTCTGTCAGTCAGGCAGTATCAGTCAGGCAGTAAGACTCCGCTCGACAGAACTCCGATAGCCTAATGGCTAGACCGCTGGTCTTCCAAGCGAGTGGCCTGGGTTCGAGTCCCAGCCGGAGCGAATATCTTCAATGTATATATTTCTTTTCTAATTTGAAAATTCTTTTTTTTTCAATTTCTTTCCTTTGCAATTATTGATTATTTATGTAGGGAAGAAAATTCTGAGTCAGTTTAATTTTTCGACACGAAGATTTCAAAGTGTTTAAATAAACAATTACCAAGGTGCATTTTTTGTTTTTATTATATTTAAAACTCCCACCGACAGAGCTCCCATAGACTAATGGCTAGAGTGTTAGGCTTCCAAGCGAGTGGCCCTGGGTTCGAGTCCCAGCCTGAACGAAAATCTTCAATGTATACTTTTAGTTTCTAATTTGAAATTTCTTCTTCTTTTTTTTTTTAAATTTTTCTCTTTTGCGAATATTGATTATTTATGTAGGGAGAAAAATTCTGAGTCAGTTTAATTATTCGACCTGTAAATTTCAAAGTGTTTGAATCAATAATTACCAAGGTGCATTTTTTGTTTTTATTATATTTAAGACTTCCATCGACAGAGCTCCGATAGCCTAATGGCTAGACCGTTGGGTTCCAAGCGCGTGGTACTGGGTTCGAGTCCCGGCCGGAACGAAAATCTTCCATGTATATATTTCTCTTCTAATTTGAAGATTCTTTTTTTTTTCAATTTCTTTCTTTTGCAAATATGGATTATTTATGTACGGAAGAAAATTCTGAGTCAGTTTAATCATTCGACCTTTAGATTTCAAAGATTTTAGATCAATAATTACTAAGGTGCATTTTTTGTTTTTATTATAATTAAGACACCGATCAACAGAGATCCGATAGTATATTGGCGAGAGCGTTGGGCTTCCATGAGTGTCGCCCTGGGTTCAAATCCCAGCCGGAAAGGAAATCTTAAATGCAAGTATTTTTTTCTAATTTTATAATTCTTTTTTTTTATTTTTCCCTTTTGCGAAGTCAGTCAGTCAGTCTGACAGTCAATCAGTCAAGCACTCAGTCATTCAGTCTCAGTCAGTCAGTCCAGTCAGTCAGTCACTCAGTCAGTCAGTTAGTCCTTCAGCCAGTCAGTCAAGCAGTCAGTCATTTAGTCTCAGTCAGTCAGTCATTCAGTCAGTCAGTCAGTCAGGCAGTCAGTCAGTCAGTCAGTCGGTCAGTCCTGTGCAGTCAGTTAGTCACTAAAGCAGTCAGTCAGTCTCAGTCAGTCAGTCAGTCCAGTCCAGTCTCAGTCAGTCAGTCAGTCAGTCTCGGTCAGTCAGTCAGTCAGTCATTCAGTCAGTCAGTCAGTCAGGCAGTCAGTCAGTCGGTCAGCCTTATTCAGTCAGTCTGTCAGTCAGTCAGTCAGTCAGCCTTATTCAGTCAGTCTGTCAGTCATCCTTATTCAGTCAGTCTGTCAGTCAGTCAGCCTTATTCAGTCAGTCTGTCAGTCAGTCAGTCAGTCAGCCTTATTCAGTCAGTCTGTCAGTCATCCTTATTCAGTCAGTCTGTCAGTCAGTCAGTCAGTCAGTGAAATAGCCAGTCAGAGAGTCAAGCAGTCAGTCAGTCAGTCTCAGTCAGTCAGTTAGTCAGTCAGTCAGTCAGTCAGTCAGTCAGTCCAGTCTCAGTCAGTCAGGCAGTTAGTCAGTCAGTCTCGGTCAGTCAGTGAGTCAGTCAGTCAGTATCAGTCAGTCAGTGAGTCAGTCTGTCAGTCAGGCAGTATCAGTCAGGCAGTAAGACTCCGCTCGACAGAACTCCGACAGCCTAATGGCTAGACCGCTGGTCTTCCAAGCGAGTGGCCTGGGTTCGAGTCCCAGCCGGAGCGAATATCTTCAATGTATATATTTCTTTTCTAATTTGAAAATTCTTTTTTTTTTTCAATTTCTTTCCTTTGCAATTATTGATTATTTATGTAGGGAAGAAAATTCTGAGTCAGTTTAATTTTTCGACACGAAGATTTCAAAGTGTTTAAATAAACAATTACCAAGGTGCATTTTTTGTTTTTATTATATTTAAAACTCCCACCGACAGAGCTCCCATAGACTAATGGCTAGAGTGTTAGGCTTCCAAGCGAGGGGCCCTGGGTTCGAGTCCCAGCCTGAACGAAAATCTTCAATGTATACTTTTAGTTTCTAATTTGAAATTTCTTCTTCTTTTTTTTTTAATTTTTCTCTTTTGCGAATATTGATTATTTATGTAGGGAGAAAAATTCTGAGTCAGTTTAATTATTCGACCTGTAAATTTCAAAGTGTTTGAATCAATAATTACCAAGGTGCATTTTTTGTTTTTATTATATTTAAGACTTCCATCGACAGAGCTCCGATAGCCTAATGGCTAGACCGTTGGGTTCCTAGCGCGTGGTACTGGGTTCGAGTCCCGGCCTGAAAGGAAATCTTAAATGCAAATATTTTTTTCTAATTTTATAATTCTTTTTTTTTTATTTTTCCCTTTTGCGAAGTCAGTCAGTCAGTCTGACAGTCAATCAGTCAAGCACTCAGTCATTCAGTCTCAGTCAGTCAGTCCAGTCAGTCAGTCACTCAGTCAGTCAGTTAGTCCTTCAGCCAGTCAGTCAAGCAGTCAGTCATTTAGTCTCAGTCAGTCAGTCATTCAGTCAGGCAGTCAGTCAGTCGGTCAGCCTTATTCAGTCAGTCTGTCAGTCAGTCAGTCAGTCAGCCTTATTCAGTCAGTCTGTCAGTCATCCTTATTCAGTCAGTCTGTCAGTCAGTCAGTCGGTCAGTCCTGTCCAGTCAGTTAGTCAGTCAAGCAGTCAGTCAGGTAGTCAAGCAGTCAGTCAGTCAGTGTCAGTCAGTCATTTAGTCATTCAGTCAGTCAGTGAAATAGCCAGTCAGAGAGTCAAGCAGTCAGTCAGTCTCAGTCAGTCAGTTAGTCAGTCAGTCAGTCAGTCAGTCAGTCAGTCCAGTCTCAGTCAGTCAGGCAGTTAGTCAGTCAGTCTCGGTCAGTCAGTGAGTCAGTCAGTCAGTATCAGTCAGTCAGTGAGTCAGTCTGTCAGTCAGGCAGTATCAGTCAGGCAGTAAGACTCCGCTCGACAGAACTCCAAAAGCCTAATGGCTAGACCGCTGGTCTTCCAAGCGAGTGGCCTGGGTTCGAGTCCCAGCCGGAGCGAATATCTTCAATGTATATATTTCTTTTCTAATTTGAAAATTCTTTTTTTTTCAATTTCTTTCCTTTGCAATTATTGATTATTTATGTAGGGAAGAAAATTCTGAGTCAGTTTAATTTTTCGACACGAAGATTTCAAAGTGTTTAAATAAACAATTACCAAGGTGCATTTTTTGTTTTTATTATATTTAAAACTCCCACCGACAGAGCTCCCATAGACTAATGGCTAGAGTGTTAGGCTTCCAAGCGAGTGGCCCTGGGTTCGAGTCCCAGCCTGAACGAAAATCTTCAATGTATACTTTTAGTTTCTAATTTGAAATTTCTTCTTCTTTTTTTTTTAATTTTTCTCTTTTGCGAATATTGATTATTTATGTAGGGAGAAAAATTCTGCGTCAGTTTAATTATTCGACCTGTAAATTTCAAAGTGTTTGAATCAATAATTACCAAGGTGCATTTTTTGTTTTTATTATATTTAAGACTTCCATCGACAGAGCTCCGATAGCCTAATGGCTAGACCGTTGGGTTCCTAGCGCGTGGTACTGGGTTCGAGTCACGGCCGGAAAGGAAATCTTAAATGCAAATATTTTTTTCTAATTTTATAATTCTTTTTTTTTTATTTTTCCCTTTTGCGAAGTCAGTCAGTCAGTCTGACAGTCAATCAGTCAAGCACTCAGTCATTCAGTCTCAGTCAGTCAGTCCAGTCAGTCAGTCACTCAGTCAGTCAGTTAGTCCTTCAGCCAGTCAGTCAAGCAGTCAGTCATTTAGTCTCAGTCAGTCAGTCATTCAGTCAGTCAGTCAGTCAGGCAGTCAGTCAGTCAGTCAGTCGGTCAGTCCTGTGCAGTCAGTTAGTCACTAAAGCAGTCAGTCAGTCTCAGTCAGTCAGTCAGTCAGTCAGTCCAGTCCAGTCTCAGTCAGTCAGTCAGTCAGTCTCGGTCAGTCAGTCAGTCAGTCATTCAGTCAGTCAGTCAGTCAGGCAGTCAGTCAATCGGTCAGCCTTATTCAGTCAGTCTGTCAGTCAGTCAGTCAGTCAGCCTTATTCAGTCAGTCTGTCAGTCATCCTTATTCAGTCAGTCTGTCAGTCAGTCAGTCGGTTAGTCCTGTCCAGTCAGTTAGTCAGTCAAGCAGTCAGTCAGGTAGTCAAGCAGTCAGTCAGTCAGTGTCAGTCAGTCATTTAGTCATTCAGTCAGTCAGTGAAATAGCCAGTCAGAGAGTCAAGCAGTCAGTCAGTCAGTCTCAGTCAGTCAGTTAGTCAGTCAGTCAGTCAGTCAGTCTGTCAGTCAGTCAGTCCAGTCTCAGTCAGTCAGTCTCGGTCAGTCAGTGAGTCAGTCAGTCAGTATCAGTCAGTCAGTGAGTCAGTCTGTCAGTCAGGCAGTATCAGTCAGGCAGTAAGACTCCGCTCGACAGAACTCCGATAGCCTAATGGGTAGACCGCTGGTCTTCCAAGCGAGTGGCCTGGGTTCGAGTCCCAGCCGAAGCGAATATCGTCAATGTATATATTTCTTTTCTAATTTGAAAATTCTTTTTTTTTCAATTTCTTTCCTTTGCAATTATTGATTATTTATGTAGGGAAGAAAATTCTGAGTCAGTTTAATTTTTCGACACGAAGATTTCAAAGTGTTTAAATAAACAATTACCAAGGTGCATTTTTTGTTTTTATTATATTTAAAACTCCCACCGACAGAGCTCCCATAGACTAATGGCTAGAGTGTTAGGCTTCCAAGCGAGTGGCCCTGGGTTCGAGTCCCAGCCTGAACGAAAATCTTCAATGTATACTTTTAGTTTCTAATTTGAAATTTCTTCTTCTTTTTTTTTTAATTTTTCTCTTTTGCGAATATTGATTATTTATGTAGGGAGAAAAATTCTGCGTCACTTTAATTATTCGACCTGTAAATTTCAAAGTGTTTGAATCAATAATTACCAAGGTGCATTTTTTGTTTTTATTATATTTAAGACTTCCATCGACAGAGCTCCGATAGCCTAATGGCTAGACCGTTGGGTTCCTAGCGCGTGGTAATGGGTTCGAGTCACGGCCGGAAAGGAAATCTTAAATGCAAATATTTTTTTCTAATTTTATAATTCTTTTTTTTTATTTTTCCCATTTGCGAAGTCAGTCAGTCAGTCTGACAGTCAATCAGTCAAGCACTCAGTCATTCAGTCTCAGTCAGTCAGTCCAGTCAGTCAGTCACTCAGTCAGTCAGTTAGTCCTTCAGCCAGTCAGTCAAGCAGTCAGTCATTTAGTCTCAGTCAGTCAGTCATTCAGTCAGTCAGTCAGTCAGGCAGTAAGTCAGTCAGTCAGTCGGTCAGTCCTGTGCAGTCAGTTAGTCACTAAAGCAGTCAGTCAGTCTCAGTCAGTCAGTCAGTCCAGTCCAGTCTCAGTCAGTCAGTCAGTCAGTCTCGGTCAGTCAGTCAGTCAGTCATTCAGTCAGTCAGTCAGTCAGGCAGTCAGTCAATCGGTCAGCCTTATTCAGTCAGTCTGTCAGTCAGTCAGTCAGTCAGCCTTATTCAGTCAGTCTGTCAGTCATCCTTATTCAGTCAGTCTGTCAGTCAGTCAGTCGGTCAGTCCTGTCCAGTCAGTTAGTCAGTCAAGCAGTCAGTCAGGTAGTCAAGCAGTCAGTCAGTCAGTGTCAGTCAGTCATTTAGTCATTCAGTCAGTCAGTGAAATAGCCAGTCAGAGAGTCAAGCAGTCAGTCAGTCAGTCTCAGTCAGTCAGTTAGTCAGTCAGTCAGTCAGTCAGTCAGTCAGTCAGTCCAGTCTCAGTCAGTCAGTCTCGGTCAGTCAGTGAGTCAGTCAGTCAGTATCAGTCAGTCAGTGAGTCAGTCTGTCAGTCAGGCAGTATCAGTCAGGCAGTAAGACTCCGCTCGACGGAACTCCGATAGCCTAATGGGTAGACCGCTGGTCTTCCAAGCGAGTGGCCTGGGTTCGAGTCCCAGCCGGAGCGAATATCTTCAATGTATATATTTCTTTTCTAATTTGAAAATTCTTTTTTTTTTCAATTTCTTTCCTTTGCAATTATTGATTATTTATGTAGGGAAGAAAATTCTGAGTTAGTTTAATTTTTCGACACGAAGATTTCAAAGTGTTTAAATAAACAATTACCAAGGTGCATTTTTTGTTTTTATTATATTTAAAACTCCCACCGACAGAGCTCCCATAGACTAATGGCTAGAGTGTTAGGCTTCCAAGCGAGTGGCCCTGGGTTCGAGTCCCAGCCTGAACGAAAATCTTCAATGTATACTTTTAGTTTCTAATTTGAAATTTCTTCTTCTTTTTTTTTAATTTTTCTCTTTTGCGAATATTGATTATTTATGTAGGGAGAAAAATTCTGAGTCAGTTTAATTATTCGACCTGTAAATTTCAAAGTGTTTGAATCAATAATTACCAAGGTGCATTTTTTGTTTTTATTATATTTAAGACTTCCATCGACAGAGCTCCGATAGCCTAATGGCTAGACCGTTGGGTTCCTTGCGCGTGGTACTGGGTTCGAGTCCCGGCCGGAAAGGAAATCTTAAATGCAAATATTTTTTTCTAATTTTATAATTCTTTTTTTTTATTTTTCCCTTTTGCGAAGTCAGTCAGTCAGTCTGACAGTCAATCAGTCAAGCACTCAGTCAGTCAGTCTCAGTCAGTCAGTCCAGTCAGTCAGTCACTCAGTCAGTCAGTTAGTCCTTCAGCCAGTCAGTCAAGCAGTCAGTCATTTAGTCTCAGTCAGTCAGTCATTCAGTCAGTCAGTCAGTCAGGCAGTCAGTCAGTCAGTCAGTCCAGTCCAGTCTCAGTCAGTCAGTCAGTCAGTCTCGGTCAGTCAGTCAGTCAGTCATTCAGTCAGTCAGTCAGTCATCCTTATTCAGTCAGTCTGTCAGTCAGTCAGTCGGTCAGTCCTGTCCAGTCAGTTAGTCAGTCAAGCAGTCAGTCAGGTAGTCAAGCAGTCAGTCAGTCAGTGTCAGTCAGTCATTTAGTCATTCAGTCAGTCAGTGAAATAGCCAGTCAGAGAGTCAAGCAGTCAGTCAGTCAGTCTCAGTCAGTCAGTTAGTCAGTCAGTCAGTCAGTCAGTCCAGTCTCAGTCAGTCAGGCAGTTAGTCAGTCAGTCTCGGTCAGTCAGTGAGTCAGTCAGTCAGTATCAGTCAGTCAGTGAGTCAGTCTGTCAGTCAGGCAGTATCAGTCAGGCAGTAAGACTCCGCTCGACAGAACTCCGATAGCCTAATGGGTAGACCGCTGGTCTTCCAAGCGAGTGGCCTGGGTTCGAGTCCCAGCCGGAGCGAATATCTTCAATGTATATATTTCTTTTCTAATTTGAAAATTCTTTTTTTTTCAATTTCTTTCCTTTGCAATTATTGATTATTTATGTAGGGAAGAAAATTCTGAGTCAGTTTAATTTTTCGACACGAAGATTTCAAAGTGTTTAAATAAACAATTACCAAGGTGCATTTTTTGTTTTTATTATATTTAAAACTCCCACCGACAGAGCTCCCATAGACTAATGGCTAGAGTGTTAGGCTTCCAAGCGAGTGGCCCTGGGTTCGAGTCCCAGCCTGAACGAAAATCTTCAATGTATACTTTTAGTTTCTAATTTGAAATTTCTTCTTCTTTTTTTTTTAATTTTTCTCTTTTGCGAATATTGATTATTTATGTAGGGAGAAAAATTCTGCGTCAGTTTAATTATTCGACCTGTAAATTTCAAAGTGTTTGAATCAATAATTACCAAGGTGCATTTTTTGTTTTTATTATATTTAAGACTTCCATCGACAGAGCTCCGATAGCCTAATGGCTAGACCGTTGGGTTCCTAGCGCGTGGTACTGGGTTCGAGTCACGGCCGGAAAGGAAATCTTAAATGCAAATATTTTTTTCTAATTTTATAATTCTTTTTTTTTTATTTTTCCCTTTTGCGAAGTCAGTCAGTCAGTCTGACAGTCAATCAGTCAAGCACTCAGTCATTCAGTCTCAGTCAGTCAGTCCAGTCAGTCAGTCACTCAGTCAGTCAGTTAGTCCTTCAGCCAGTCAGTCAAGCAGTCAGTCATTTAGTCTCAGTCAGTCAGTCATTCAGTCAGTCAGTCAGTCAGGCAGTCAGTCAGTCAGTCAGTCGGTCAGTCCTGTGCAGTCAGTTAGTCACTAAAGCAGTCAGTCAGTCTCAGTCGGTCAGTCAGTCAGTCATTCAGTCAGTCAGTCAGTCAGGCAGTCAGTCAATCGGTCAGCCTTATTCAGTCAGTCTGTCAGTCAGTCAGTCAGTCAGCCTTATTCAGCCAGTCTGTCAGTCATCCTTATTCAGTCAGTCTGTCAGTCAGTCAGTCGGTCAGTCCTGTCCAGTCAGTTAGTCAGTCAAGCAGTCAGTCAGGTAGTCAAGCAGTCAGTCAGTCATTTAGTCATTCAGTCAGTCAGTGAAATAGCCAGTCAGAGAGTCAAGCAGTCAGTCAGTCAGTCTCAGTCAGTCAGTTAGTCAGTCAGTCAGTCAGTCAGTCAGTCCAGTCTCAGTCAGTCAGTCTCGGTCAGTCAGTGAGTCAGTCAGTCAGTATCAGTCAGTCAGTGAGTCAGTCTGTCAGTCAGGCAGTATCAGTCAGGCAGTAAGACTCCGCTCGACGGAACTCCGATAGCCTAATGGGTAGACCGCTGGTCTTCCAAGCGAGTGGCCTGGGTTCGAGTCCCAGCCGGAGCGAATATCTTCAATGTATATATTTCTTTTTTAATTTGAAAATTCTTTTTTTTTTTCAATTTCTTTCCTTTGCAATTATTGATTATTTATGTAGGGAAGAAAATTCTGAGTTAGTTTAATTTTTCGACACGAAGATTTCAAAGTGTTTAAATAAACAATTACCAAGGTGCATTTTTTGTTTTTATTATATTTAAAACTCCCACCGACAGAGCTCCCATAGACTAATGGCTAGAGTGTTAGGCTTCCAAGCGAGTGGCTCTGGGTTCGAGTCCCAGCCTGAACGAAAATCTTCAATGTATACTTTTAGTTTCTAATTTGAAATTTCTTCTTCTTTTTTTTTAATTTTTCTCTTTTGCGAATATTGATTATTTATGTAGGGAGAAAAATTCTGAGTCAGTTTAATTATTCGACCTGTAAATTTCAAAGTGTTTGAATCAATAATTACCAAGGTGCATTTTTTGTTTTTATTATATTTAAGACTTCCATCGACAGAGCTCCGATAGCCTAATGGCTAGACCGTTGGGTTCGTTGCGCGTGGTACTGGGTTCGAGTCCCGGCCGGAAAGGAAATCTTAAATGCAAATATTTTTTTCTAATTTTATAATTCTTTTTTTTTATTTTTCCCTTTTGCGAAGTCAGTCAGTCAGTCTGACAGTCAATCAGTCAAGCACTCAGTCATTCAGTCTCAGTCAGTCAGTCCAGTCAGTCAGTCACTCAGTCAGTCAGTTAGTCCTTCAGCCAGTCAGTCAAGCAGTCAGTCATTTAGTCTCAGTCAGTCAGTCATTCAGTCAGTCAGTCAGTCAGGCAGTCAGTCAGTCAGTCAGTCGGTCAGTCCTGTGCAGTCAGTTAGTCACTAAAGCAGTCAGTCAGTCTCAGTCAGTCAGTCAGTCAGTCATTCAGTCAGTCAGTCAGTCAGGCAGTCAGTCAATCGGTCAGCCTTATTCAGTCAGTCTGTCAGTCAGTCAGTCAGTCAGCCTTATTCAGCCAGTCTGTCAGTCATCCTTATTCAGTCAGTCTGTCAGTCAGTCAGTCGGTCAGTCCTGTCCAGTCAGTTAGTCAGTCAAGCAGTCAGTCAGGTAGTCAAGCAGTCAGTCAGTCATTTAGTCATTCAGTCAGTCAGTGAAATAGCCAGTCAGAGAGTCAAGCAGTCAGTCAGTCAGTCTCAGTCAGTCAGTTAGTCAGTCAGTCAGTCAGTCAGTCAGTCCAGTCTCAGTCAGTCAGTCTCGGTCAGTCAGTGAGTCAGTCAGTCAGTATCAGTCAGTCAGTGAGTCAGTCTGTCAGTCAGGCAGTATCAGTCAGGCAGTAAGACTCCGCTCGACGGAACTCCGATAGCCTAATGGGTAGACCGCTGGTCTTCCAAGCGAGTGGCCTGGGTTCGAGTCCCAATCGGAGCGAATATCTTCAATGTATATATTTCTTTTTTAATTTGAAAATTCTTTTTTTTTTCAATTTCTTTCCTTTGCAATTATTGATTATTTATGTAGGGAAGAAAATTCTGAGTTAGTTTAATTTTTCGACACGAAGATTTCAAAGTGTTTAAATAAACAATTACCAAGGTGCATTTTTTGTTTTTATTATATTTAAAACTCCCACCGACAGAGCTCCCATAGACTAATGGCTAGAGTGTTAGGCTTCCAAGCGAGTGGCTCTGGGTTCGAGTCCCAGCCTGAACGAAAATCTTCAATGTATACTTTTAGTTTCTAATTTGAAATTTCTTCTTCTTTTTTTTTAATTTTTCTCTTTTGCGAATATTGATTATTTATGTAGGGAGAAAAATTCTGAGTCAGTTTAATTATTCGACCTGTAAATTTCAAAGTGTTTGAATCAATAATTACCAAGGTGCATTTTTTGTTTTTATTATATTTAAGACTTCCATCGACAGAGTTCCGATAGCCTAATGGCTAGACCGTTGGGTTCCTTGCGCGTGGTACTGGGTTCGAGTCCCGGCCGGAAAGGAAATCTTAAATGCAAATATTTTTTTCTAATTTTATAATTCTTTTTTTTTATTTTTCCCTTTTGCGAAGTCAGTCAGTCAGTCTGACAGTCAATCAGTCAAGCACTCAGTCATTCAGTCTCAGTCAGTCAGTCCAGTCAGTCAGTCACTCAGTCAGTCAGTTAGTCCTTCAGCCAGTCAGTCAAGCAGTCAGTCATTTAGTCTCAGTCAGTCAGTCATTCAGTCAGTCAGTCAGTCAGGCAGTCAGTCAGTCAGTCAGTCCAGTCCAGTCTCAGTCAGTCAGTCAGTCAGTCTCGGTCAGTCAGTCAGTCATTCAGTCAGTCAGTCAGTCAGGCAGTCAGTCAGTCGGTCAGCCTTATTCAGTCAGTCTGTCAGTCAGTCAGTCAGTCAGCCTTATTCAGTCAGTCTGTCAGTCATCCTTATTCAGTCAGTCTGTCAGTCAGTCAGTCGGTCAGTCCTGTCCAGTCAGTTAGTCAGTCAAGCAGTCAGTCAGGTAGTCAAGCAGTCAGTCAGTCAGTGTCAGTCAGTCATTTAGTCATTCAGTCAGTCAGTGAAATAGCCAGTCAGAGAGTCAAGCAGTCAGTCAGTCAGTCTCAGTCAGTCAGTTAGTCAGTCAGTCAGTCAGTCAGTCCAGTCTCAGTCAGTCAGGCAGTTAGTCAGTCAGTCTCGGTCAGTCAGTGAGTCAGTCAGTCAGTATCAGTCAGTCAGTGAGTCAGTCTGTCAGTCAGGCAGTATCAGTCAGGCAGTAAGACTCCGCTCGACAGAACTCCGATAGCCTAATGGGTAGACCGCTGGTCTTCCAAGCGAGTGGCCTGGGTTCGAGTCCCAGCCGGAGCGAATATCTTCAATGTATATATTTCTTTTCTTATTTGAAAATTCTTTTTTTTTCAATTTCTTTCCTTTGCAATTATTGATTATTTATGTAGGGAAGAAAATTCTGAGTCAGTTTAATTTTTCGACACGAAGATTTCAAAGTGTTTAAATAAACAATTACCAAGGTGCATTTTTTGTTTTTATTATATTTAAAACTCCCACCGACAGAGCTCCCATAGACTAATGGCTAGAGTGTTAGGCTTCCAAGCGAGTGGCCCTGGGTTCGAGTCCCAGCCTGAACGAAAATCTTCAATGTATACTTTTAGTTTCTAATTTGAAATTTCTTCTTCTTTTTTTTTTTTTTAAATTTTTCTCTTTTGCGAATATTGATTATTTATGTAGGGAGAAAAATTCTGAGTCAGTTTAATTATTCGACCTGTAAATTTCAAAGTGTTTGAATCAATAATTACCAAGGTGCATTTTTTGTTTTTATTATATTTAAGACTTCCATCGACAGAGCTCCGATAGCCTAATGGCTAGACCGTTGGGTTCCTAGCGCGTGGTACTGGGTTCGAGTCCCGGCCGGAAAGGAAATCTTAAATGCAAATATTTTTTTCTAATTTTATAATTCTTTTTTTTTATTTTTCCCTTTTGCGAAGTCAGTCAGTCAGTCTGACAGTCAATCAGTCAAGCACTCAGTCATTCAGTCTCAGTCAGTCAGTCCAGTCAGTCAGTCACTCAGTCAGTCAGTTAGTCCTTCAGCCAGTCAGTCAAGCAGTCAGTCATTTAGTCTCAGTCAGTCAGTCATTCAGTCAGTCAGTCAGTCAGGCAGTCAGTCAGTCAGTCAGTCCAGTCCAGTCTCAGCAGTCAGTCAGTCAGTCAGTCAGTCAGTCAGTCAGTCCAGTCCAGTCAGTCAGTCAGTCAGTCAGTCTCCGTCAGTCAGTCAGTCAGTCATTCAGTCAGTCAGTCAGTCAGGCAGTCAGTCAATCGGTCAGCCTTATTCAGTCAGTCTGTCAGTCAGTCAGTCAGTCAGCCTTATTCAGTCAGTCTGTCAGTCATCCTTATTCAGTCAGTCTGTCAGTCAGTCAGTCGGTCAGTCCTGTCCAGTCAGTTAGTCAGTCAAGCAGTCAGTCAGGTAGTCAAGCAGTCAGTCAGTCAGTGTCAGTCAGTCATTTAGTCATTCAGTCAGTCAGTGAAATAGCCAGTCAGAGAGTCAAGCAGTCAGTCAGTCAGTCTCAGTCAGTCAGTTAGTCAGTCAGTCAGTCAGTCAGTCAGTCAGTCAGTCTCAGTCAGTCAGGCAGTTAGTCAGTCAGTCTCGGTCAGTCAGTGAGTCAGTCAGTCAGTATCAGTCAGTCAGTGAGTCAGTCTGTCAGTCAGGCAGTATCAGTCAGGCAGTAAGACTCCGCTCGACAGAACTCCGATAGCCTAATGGGTAGACCGCTGGTCTTCCAAGCGAGTGGCCTGGGTTCGAGTCCCAGCCGGAGCGAATATCTTCAATGTATATATTTCTTTTCTAATTTGAAAATTCTTTTTTTTTCAATTTCTTTCCTTTGCAATTATTGATTATTTATGTAGGGAAGAAAATTCTGAGTCAGTTTAATTTTTCGACACGAAGATTTCAAAGTGTTTAAATAAACAATTACCAAGGTGCATTTTTTGTTTTTATTATATTTAAAACTCCCACCGACAGAGCTCCCATAGACTAATGGCTAGAGTGTTAGGCTTCCAAGCGAGTGGCCCTGGGTTCGAGTCCCAGCCTGAACGAAAATCTTCAATGTATACTTTTAGTTTCTAATTTGAAATTTCTTCTTCTTTTTTTTTAATTTTTCTCTTTTGCGAATATTGATTATTTATGTAGGGAGAAAAATTCTGAGTCAGTTTAATTATTCGACCTGTAAATTTCAAAGTGTTTGAATCAATAATTACCAAGGTGCATTTTTTGTTTTTATTATATTTAAGACTTCCATCGACAGAGCTCCGATAGCCTAATGGCTAGACCGTTGGGTTCCTTGCGCGTGGCACTGGGTTCGAGTCCCGGCCGGAAAGGAAATCTTAAATGCAAATATTTTTTTCTAATTTTATAATTCTTTTTTTTTATTTTTCCCTTTTGCGAAGTCAGTCAGTCAGTCTGACAGTCAATCAGTCAAGCACTCAGTCAGTCAGTCATTCAGTCAGTCAGTCAGTCAGGCAGTCAGTCAGTCAGTCAGTCAGTCCAGTCCAGTCTCAGTCAGTCAGTCAGTCAGTCTCGGTCAGTCAGTCAGTCAGTCAGTCAGTCAGGCAGTCAGTCAGTCGGTCAGCCTTATTCAGTCAGTCTGTCAGTCAGTCAGTCAGTCAGCCTTATTCAGTCAGTCAGGCAGTCAGTCAGTCGGTCAGCCTTATTCAGTCAGTCTGTCAGTCAGTCAGTCAGTCAGCCTTATTCAGTCAGTCTGTCAGTCAGTCAGTCAGTCAGCCTTATTCAGTCAGTCTGTCAGTCATCCTTATTCAGTCAGTCTGTCAGTCAGTCAGTCGGTCAGACCTGTCCAGTCAGTTAGTCAGTCAAGCAGTCAGTCAGGTAGTCAAGCAGTCAGTCAGTCAGTGTCAGTCAGTCATTTAATCATTTAGTCAGTCAGTGAAATAGCCAGTCAGAGAGTCAAGCAGTCAGTCAGTCAGTCTCAGTCAGTCAGTTAGTCAGTCAGTCAGTCAGTCAGTCAGTCAGTCCAGTCTCAATCAGTCAGGCAGTTAGTCAGTCAGTCTCGGTCAGTCAGTGAGTCAGTCAGTCAGTATCAGTCAGTCAGTGAGTCAGTCTGTCAGTCAGGCAGTATCAGTCAGGCAGTAAGACTCCGCTCGACAGAACTCCGATAGCCTAATGGCTAGACCGCTGGTCTTCCAAGCGAGTGGCCTGGGTTCGCGTCCCAGCCGGAGCGAATATCTTCAATGTATATATTTCTTTTCTAATTTGAAAATTCTTTTTTTTTTTCAATTTCTTGCCTTTGCAATTATTGATTATTTATGTAGGGAAGAAAATTCTGAGTCAGTTTAATTTTTCGACACGAAGATTTCAAAGTGTTTAAATAAACAATTACCAAGGTGCATTTTTTGTTTTTATTATATTTAAAACTCCCACCGACAGAGCTCCCATAGACTAATGGCTAGAGTGTTAGGCTTCCAAGCGAGTGGCCCTGGGTTCGAGTCCCAGCCTGAACGAAAATCTTCAATGTATACTTTTAGTTTCTAATTTGAAATTTCTTCTTCTTTTTTTTTAATTTTTCTCTTTTGCAAATATGGATTATTTATGTACGGAAGAAAATTCTGAGTCAGTTTAATCATTCGACCTTTAGATTTCAAAGATTTTAGATCAATAATTACTAAGGTGCATTTTTTGTTTTTATTATAATTAAGACACCGATCAACAGAGATCCGATAGTATATTGGCGAGAGCGTTGGGCTTCCATGAGTGTCGCCCTGGGTTCAAATCCCAGCCGGAAAGGAAATCTTAAATGCAAATATTTTTTTCTAATTTTATAATTCTTTTTTTTTTATTTTTCCCTTTTGCGAAGTCAGTCAGTCAGTCTGACAGTCAATCAGTCAAGCACTCAGTCATTCAGTCTCAGTCAGTCAGTCCAGTCAGTCAGTCACTCAGTCAGTCAGTTAGTCCTTCAGCCAGTCAGTCAAGCAGTCAGTCATTTAGTCTCAGTCAGTCAGTCATTCAGTCAGTCAGTCAGTCAGGCAGTCAGTCAGTCGGTCAGTCCTGTGCAGTCAGTTAGTCACTAAAGCAGTCAGTCAGTCTCAGTCAGTCAGTCAGTCAGTCAGTCCAGTCCAGTCTCAGTCAGTCAGTCAGTCAGTCTCGGTCAGTCAGTCAGTCAGTCATTCAGTCAGTCAGTCAGTCAGGCAGTCAGTCAGTCGGTCAGCCTTATTCCGTCAGTCTGTCAGTCAGTCAGCCTTATTCAGTCAGTCTGTCAGTCATCCTTATTCAGTCAGTCTGTCAGTCAGTCAGTCAGCCTTATTCAGTCAGTCTGTCAGTCATCCTTATTCAGTCAGTCTGTCAGTCAGTCAGTCTGTCAGTCAGTCAGTCGGTCAGTCCTGTCCAGTCAGTTAGTCAGTCAAGCAGTCAGTCAGGTAGTCAAGCAGTCAGTCAGTCAGTGTCAGTCAGTCATTTAGTCATTCAGTCAGTCAGTGAAATAGCCAGTCAGAGAGTCAAGCAGTCAGTCAGTCAGTCTCAGTCAGTCAGTTAGTCAGTCAGTCAGTCAGTCAGTCAGTCAGTCCAGTCTCAGTCAGTCAGGCAGTTAGTCAGTCAGTCTCGGTCAGTCAGTGAGTCAGTCAGTCAGTAAGTCAGTCTGTCAGTCAGGCAGTATCAGTCAGGCAGTAAGACTCCGCTCGACAGAACTCCGATAGCCTAATGGCTAGACCGCTGGTCTTCCAAGCGAGTGGCCTGGGTTCGAGTCCCAGCCGGAGCAAATATCTTCAATGTATATATTTCTTTTCTAATTTGAAAATTCTTTTTTTTTTTCAATTTCTTTCCTTTGCAATTATTGATTATTTATGTAGGGAAGAAAATTCTGAGTTAGTTTAATTTTTCGACACGAAGATTTCAAAGTGTTTAAATAAACAATTACCAAGGTGCATTTTTTGTTTTTATTATATTTAAAACTCCCACCGACAGAGCTCCCATAGACTAATGGCTAGAGTGTTAGGCTTCCAAGCGAGTGGCCCTGGGTTCGAGTCCCAGCCTGAACGAAAATCTTCAATGTATACTTTTAGTTTCTAATTTGAAATTTCTTCTTCTTTTTTTTTTTAATTTTTCTCTTTTGCGAATATTGATTATTTATGTAGGGAGAAAAATTCTGAGTCAGTTTAATTATTCGACCTGTAAATTTCAAAGTGTTTGAATCAATAATTACCAAGGTGCATTTTTTGTTTTTATTATATTTAAGACTTCCATCGACAGAGCTCCGATAGCCTAATGGCTAGACCGTTGGGTTCCTTGCGCGTGGTACTGGGTTCGAGTCCCGGCCGGAAAGGAAATCTTAAATGCAAATATTTTTTTCTAATTTTATAATTCTTTTTTTTTATTTTTCCCTTTTGCGAAGTCAGTCAGTCAGTCTGACAGTCAATCAGTCAAGCACTCAGTCATTCAGTCTCAGTCAGTCAGTCCAGTCAGTCAGTCACTCAGTCAGTCAGTTAGTCCTTCAGCCAGTCAGTCAAGCAGTGAGTCATTTAGTCTCAGTCAGTCAGTCATTCAGTCAGTCAGTCAGTCAGGCAGTCAGTCCAGTCCAGTCTCAGTCAGTCAGTCAGTCAGTCAGTCAGTCATTCAGTCAGTCAGTCAGTCAGGCAGTCAGTCAGTCGGTCAGCCTTATTCAGTCAGTCTGTCAGTCAGTCAGTCAGTCAGCCTTATTCAGTCAGTCTGTCAGTCATCCTTATTCAGTCAGTCAGTCAGTCGGTCAGTCCTGTCCAGTCAGTTAGTCAGTCAAGCAGTCAGTCAGGTAGTCAAGCAGTCAGTCAGTCAGTGTCAGTCAGTCATTTAGTCATTCAGTCAGTCAGTGAAATAGCCAGTCAGAGAGTCAAGCAGTCAGTCAGTCAGTCTCAGTCAGTCAGTTAGTCAGTCAGTCAGTCAGTCAGTCAGTCCAGTCTCAGTCAGTCAGTCTCGGTCAGTCAGTGAGTCAGTCAGTCAGTATCAGTCAGTCAGTGAGTCAGTCTGTCAGTCAGGCAGTATCAGTCAGGCAGTAAGACTCCGCTCGACGGAACTCCGATAGCCTAATGGGTAGACCGCTGGTCTTCCAAGCGAGTGGCCTGGGTTCGAGTCCCAGCCGGAGCGAATATCTTCAATGTATATATTTCTTTTTTAATTTGAAAATTCTTTTTTTTTTCAATTTCTTTCCTTTGCAATTATTGATTATTTATGTAGGGAAGAAAATTCTGAGTTAGTTTAATTTTTCGACACGAAGATTTCAAAGTGTTTAAATAAACAATTACCAAGGTGCATTTTTTGTTTTTATTATATTTAAAACTCCCACCGACAGAGCTCCCATAGACTAATGGCTAGAGTGTTAGGCTTCCAAGCGAGTGGCTCTGGGTTCGAGTCCCAGCCTGAACGAAAATCTTCAATGTATACTTTTAGTTTCTAATTTGAAATTTCTTCTTCTTTTTTTTTAATTTTTCTCTTTTGCGAATATTGATTATTTATGTAGGGAGAAAAATTCTGAGTCAGTTTAATTATTCGACCTGTAAATTTCAAAGTGTTTGAATCAATAATTACCAAGGTGCATTTTTTGTTTTTATTATATTTAAGACTTCCATCGACAGAGCTCCGATAGCCTAATGGCTAGACCGTTGGGTTCCTTGCGCGTGGTACTGGGTTCGAGTCCCGGCCGGAAAGGAAATCTTAAATGCAAATATTTTTTTCTAATTTTATAATTCTTTTTTTTTATTTTTCCCTTTTGCGAAGTCAGTCAGTCAGTCTGACAGTCAATCAGTCAAGCACTCAGTCATTCAGTCTCAGTCAGTCAGTCCAGTCAGTCAGTCACTCAGTCAGTCAGTTAGTCCTTCAGCCAGTCAGTCAAGCAGTCAGTCATTTAGTCTCAGTCAGTCAGTCATTCAGTCAGTCAGTCAGTCAGGCAGTCAGTCAGTCAGTCAGTCCAGTCCAGTCTCAGTCAGTCAGTCAGTCAGTCTCGGTCAGTCAGTCAGTCAGTCATTCAGTCAGTCAGTCGGTCAGCCTTATTCAGTCAGTCTGTCAGTCAGTCAGTCAGTCAGCCTTATTCAGTCAGTCTGTCAGTCATCCTTATTCAGTCAGTCTGTCAGTCAGTCAGTCGGTCAGTCCTGTCCAGTCAGTTAGTCAGTCAAGCAGTCAGTCAGGTAGTCAAGCAGTCAGTCAGTCAGTGTCAGTCAGTCATTTAGTCATTCAGTCAGTCAGTGAAATAGCCAGTCAGAGAGTCAAGCAGTCAGTCAGTCAGTCTCAGTCAGTCAGTTAGTCAGTCAGTCAGTCAGTCAGTCCAGTCTCAGTCAGTCAGGCAGTTAGTCAGTCAGTCTCGGTTAGTCAGTGAGTCAGTCAGTCAGTATCAGTCAGTCAGTGAGTCAGTCTGTCAGTCAGGCAGTATCAGTCAGGCAGTAAGACTCCGCTCGACAGAACTCCGATAGCCTAATGGGTAGACCGCTGGTCTTCCAAGCGAGTGGCCTGGGTTCGAGTCCCAGCCGGAGCGAATATCTTCAATGTATATATTTCTTTTCTTATTTGAAAATTCTTTTTTTTTCAATTTCTTTCCTTTGCAATTATTGATTATTTATGTAGGGAAGAAAATTCTGAGTCAGTTTAATTTTTCGACACGAAGATTTCAAAGTGTTTAAATAAACAATTACCAAGGTGCATTTTTTGTTTTTATTATATTTAAAACTCCCACCGACAGAGCTCCCATAGACTAATGGCTAGAGTGTTAGGCTTCCAAGCGAGTGGCCCTGGGTTCGAGTCCCAGCCTGAACGAAAATCTTCAATGTATACTTTTAGTTTCTAATTTGAAATTTCTTCTTCTTTTTTTTTTTTTTAAATTTTTCTCTTTTGCGAATATTGATTATTTATGTAGGGAGAAAAATTCTGCGTCAGTTTAATTATTCGACCTGTAAATTTCAAAGTGTTTGAATCAATAATTACCAAATTGCATTTTTTGTTTTTATTATATTTAAGACTTCCATCGACAGAGCTCCGATAGCTTAATGGCTAGACCGTTGGGTTCCTAGCGCGTGGCACTGGGTTCGAGTCACGGCCGGAAAGGAAATCTTAAATGCAAATATTTTTTTCTAATTTTATAATTCTTTTTTTTTATTTTTCCCTTTTGCGAAGTCAGTTAGTCAGTCTGACAGTCAATCAGTCAAGCACTCAGTCATTCAGTCTCAGTCAGTCAGTCCAGTCAGTCAGTCACTCAGTCAGTCAGTTAGTCCTTCAGCCAGTCAGTCAAGCAGTCAGTCATTTAGTCTCAGTCAGTCAGTCATTCAGTCAGTCAGTCAGTCAGGCAGTCAGTCAGTCAGTCAGTCGGTCAGTCCTGTGCAGTCAGTTAGTCACTAAAGCAGTCAGTCAGTCTCAGTCAGTCAGTCAGTCAGTCAGTCCAGTCCAGTCTCAGTCAGTCAGTCAGTCAGTCTCCGTCAGTCAGTCAGTCAGTCATTCAGTCAGTCAGTCAGTCAGGCAGTCAGTCAATCGGTCAGCCTTATTCAGTCAGTCTGTCAGTCAGCCTTATTCAGTCAGTCTGTCAGTCATCCTTATTCAGTCAGTCTGTCAGTCAGTCAGTCGGTCAGTCCTGTCCAGTCAGTTAGTCAGTCAAGCAGTCAGTCAGGTAGTCAAGCAGTCAGTCAGTCAGTGTCAGTCAGTCATTTAGTCATTCAGTCAGTCAGTGAAATAGCCAGTCAGAGAGTCAAGCAGTCAGTCAGTCAGTCTCAGTCAGTCAGTTAGTCAGTCAGTCAGTCAGTCAGTCAGTCAGTCAGTCCAGTCTCAGTCAGTCAGTCTCGGTCAGTCAGTGAGTCAGTCAGTCAGTCAGTATCAGTCAGTCAGTGAGTCAGTCTGTCAGTCAGGCAGTATCAGTCAGGCAGTAAGACTCCGCTCGTCGGAACTCCGATAGCCTAATGGGTAGACCGCTGGTCTTCCAAGCGAGTGGCCTGGGTTCGAGTCCCAGCCGGAGCGAATATCTTCAATGTATATATTTCTTTTCTAATTTGAAAATTCTTTTTTTTTCAATTTCTTTCCTTTGCAATTATTGATTATTTATGTAGGGAAGAAAATTCTGAGTTAGTTTAATTTTTCGACACGAAGATTTCAAAGTGTTTAAATAAACAATTACCAAGGTGCATTTTTTGTTTTTATTATATTTAAAACTCCCACCGACAGAGCTCCCATAGACTAATGGCTAGAGTGTTAGGCTTCCAAGCGAGTGGCCCTGGGTTCGAGTCCCAGCCTGAACGAAAATCTTCAATGTATACTTTTAGTTTCTAATTTGAAATTTCTTCTTCTTTTTTTTTAATTTTTCTCTTTTGCGAATATTGATTATTTATGTAGGGAGAAAAATTCTGAGTCAGTTTAATTATTCGACCTGTAAATTTCAAAGTGTTTGAATCAATAATTACCAAGGTGCATTTTTTGTTTTTATTATATTTAAGACTTCCATCGACAGAGCTCCGATAGCCTAATGGCTAGACCGTTGGGTTCCTTGCGCGTGGTACTGGGTTCGAGTCCCGGCCGGAAAGGAAATCTTAAATGCAAATATTTTTTTCTAATTTTATAATTCTTTTTTTTTATTTTTCCCTTTTGCGAAGTCAGTCAGTCAGTCTGACAGTCAATCAGTCAAGCACTCAGTCAGTCAGTCATTCAGTCAGTCAGTCAGTCAGGCAGTCAGTCAGTCAGTCAGTCAGTCCAGTCCAGTCTCAGTCAGTCAGTCAGTCAGTCTCGGTCAGTCAGTCAGTCAGTCAGTCAGTCAGGCAGTCAGTCAGTCGGTCAGCCTTATTCAGTCAGTCTGTCAGTCAGTCAGTCAGTCAGCCTTATTCAGTCAGTCAGGCAGTCAGTCAGTCGGTCAGCCTTATTCAGTCAGTCTGTCAGTCAGTCAGTCAGTCAGCCTTATTCAGTCAGTCTGTCAGTCAGTCAGTCAGTCAGCCTTATTCAGTCAGTCTGTCAGTCATCCTTATTCAGTCAGTCTGTCAGTCAGTCAGTCGGTCAGACCTGTCCAGTCAGTTAGTCAGTCAAGCAGTCAGTCAGGTAGTCAAGCAGTCAGTCAGTCAGTGTCAGTCAGTCATTTAATCATTTAGTCAGTCAGTGAAATAGCCAGTCAGAGAGTCAAGCAGTCAGTCAGTCAGTCTCAGTCAGTCAGTTAGTCAGTCAGTCAGTCAGTCAGTCAGTCAGTCCAGTCTCAATCAGTCAGGCAGTTAGTCAGTCAGTCTCGGTCAGTCAGTGAGTCAGTCAGTCAGTATCAGTCAGTCAGTGAGTCAGTCTGTCAGTCAGGCAGTATCAGTCAGGCAGTAAGACTCCGCTCGACAGAACTCCGATAGCCTAATGGCTAGACCGCTGGTCTTCCAAGCGAGTGGCCTGGGTTCGCGTCCCAGCCGGAGCGAATATCTTCAATGTATATATTTCTTTTCTAATTTGAAAATTCTTTTTTTTTTTTCAATTTCTTGCCTTTGCAATTATTGATTATTTATGTAGGGAAGAAAATTCTGAGTCAGTTTAATTTTTCGACACGAAGATTTCAAAGTGTTTAAATAAACAATTACCAAGGTGCATTTTTTGTTTTTATTATATTTAAAACTCCCACCGACAGAGCTCCCATAGACTAATGGCTAGAGTGTTAGGCTTCCAAGCGAGTGGCCCTGGGTTCGAGTCCCAGCCTGAACGAAAATCTTCAATGTATACTTTTAGTTTCTAATTTGAAATTTCTTCTTCTTTTTTTTTAATTTTTCTCTTTTGCAAATATGGATTATTTATGTACGGAAGAAAATTCTGAGTCAGTTTAATCATTCGACCTTTAGATTTCAAAGATTTTAGATCAATAATTACTAAGGTGCATTTTTTGTTTTTATTATAATTAAGACACCGATCAACAGAGATCCGATAGTATATTGGCGAGAGCGTTGGGCTTCCATGAGTGTCGCCCTGGGTTCAAATCCCAGCCGGAAAGGAAATCTTAAATGCAAATATTTTTTTCTAATTTTATAATTCTTTTTTTTTTATTTTTCCCTTTTGCGAAGTCAGTCAGTCAGTCTGACAGTCAATCAGTCAAGCACTCAGTCATTCAGTCTCAGTCAGTCAGTCCAGTCAGTCAGTCACTCAGTCAGTCAGTTAGTCCTTCAGCCAGTCAGTCAAGCAGTCAGTCATTTAGTCTCAGTCAGTCAGTCATTCAGTCAGTCAGTCAGTCAGGCAGTCAGTCAGTCGGTCAGTCCTGTGCAGTCAGTTAGTCACTAAAGCAGTCAGTCAGTCTCAGTCAGTCAGTCAGTCAGTCAGTCCAGTCCAGTCTCAGTCAGTCAGTCAGTCAGTCTCGGTCAGTCAGTCAGTCAGTCATTCAGTCAGTCAGTCAGTCAGGCAGTCAGTCAGTCGGTCAGCCTTATTCCGTCAGTCTGTCAGTCAGTCAGCCTTATTCAGTCAGTCTGTCAGTCATCCTTATTCAGTCAGTCTGTCAGTCAGTCAGTCAGCCTTATTCAGTCAGTCTGTCAGTCATCCTTATTCAGTCAGTCTGTCAGTCAGTCAGTCTGTCAGTCAGTCAGTCGGTCAGTCCTGTCCAGTCAGTTAGTCAGTCAAGCAGTCAGTCAGGTAGTCAAGCAGTCAGTCAGTCAGTGTCAGTCAGTCATTTAGTCATTCAGTCAGTCAGTGAAATAGCCAGTCAGAGAGTCAAGCAGTCAGTCAGTCAGTCTCAGTCAGTCAGTTAGTCAGTCAGTCAGTCAGTCAGTCAGTCAGTCCAGTCTCAGTCAGTCAGGCAGTTAGTCAGTCAGTCTCGGTCAGTCAGTGAGTCAGTCAGTCAGTAAGTCAGTCTGTCAGTCAGGCAGTATCAGTCAGGCAGTAAGACTCCGCTCGACAGAACTCCGATAGCCTAATGGCTAGACCGCTGGTCTTCCAAGCGAGTGGCCTGGGTTCGAGTCCCAGCCGGAGCAAATATCTTCAATGTATATATTTCTTTTCTAATTTGAAAATTCTTTTTTTTTTTCAATTTCTTTCCTTTGCAATTATTGATTATTTATGTAGGGAAGAAAATTCTGAGTTAGTTTAATTTTTCGACACGAAGATTTCAAAGTGTTTAAATAAACAATTACCAAGGTGCATTTTTTGTTTTTATTATATTTAAAACTCCCACCGACAGAGCTCCCATAGACTAATGGCTAGAGTGTTAGGCTTCCAAGCGAGTGGCCCTGGGTTCGAGTCCCAGCCTGAACGAAAATCTTCAATGTATACTTTTAGTTTCTAATTTGAAATTTCTTCTTCTTTTTTTTTTAATTTTTCTCTTTTGCGAATATTGATTATTTATGTAGGGAGAAAAATTCTGAGTCAGTTTAATTATTCGACCTGTAAATTTCAAAGTGTTTGAATCAATAATTACCAAGGTGCATTTTTTGTTTTTATTATATTTAAGACTTCCATCGACAGAGCTCCGATAGCCTAATGGCTAGACCGTTGGGTTCCTTGCGCGTGGTACTGGGTTCGAGTCCCGGCCGGAAAGGAAATCTTAAATGCAAATATTTTTTTCTAATTTTATAATTCTTTTTTTTTATTTTTCCCTTTTGCGAAGTCAGTCAGTCAGTCTGACAGTCAATCAGTCAAGCACTCAGTCATTCAGTCTCAGTCAGTCAGTCCAGTCAGTCAGTCACTCAGTCAGTCAGTTAGTCCTTCAGCCAGTCAGTCAAGCAGTGAGTCATTTAGTCTCAGTCAGTCAGTCATTCAGTCAGTCAGTCAGTCAGGCAGTCAGTCCAGTCCAGTCTCAGTCAGTCAGTCAGTCAGTCAGTCAGTCATTCAGTCAGTCAGTCAGTCAGGCAGTCAGTCAGTCGGTCAGCCTTATTCAGTCAGTCTGTCAGTCAGTCAGTCAGTCAGCCTTATTCAGTCAGTCTGTCAGTCATCCTTATTCAGTCAGTCAGTCAGTCGGTCAGTCCTGTCCAGTCAGTTAGTCAGTCAAGCAGTCAGTCAGGTAGTCAAGCAGTCAGTCAGTCAGTGTCAGTCAGTCATTTAGTCATTCAGTCAGTCAGTGAAATAGCCAGTCAGAGAGTCAAGCAGTCAGTCAGTCAGTCTCAGTCAGTCAGTTAGTCAGTCAGTCAGTCAGTCAGTCCAGTCTCAGTCAGTCAGGCAGTTAGTCAGTCAGTCTCGGTCAGTCAGTCAGTATCAGTCAGTCAGTGAGTCAGTCTGTCAGTCAGGCAGTAAGACTCCGCTCGACAGAACTCCGATAGCCTTATGGCTAGACCGCTGGTCTTCCAAGCGAGTGGCCTGGGTTCGAGTCCCAGCCGGAGCGAATATCTTCAATGTATATATTTCTTTTCTAATTTGAAAATTCTTTTTTTTTCAATTTCTTTCCTTTGCAATTATTGATTATTTATGTAGGGAAGAAAATTCTGAGTCAGTTTAATTTTTCGACACGAAGATTTCAAAGTGTTTAAATAAACAATTACCAAGGTGCATTTTTTGTTTTTATTATATTTAAAACTCCCACCGACAGAGCTCCCATAGACTAATGGCTAGAGTGTTAGGCTTCCAAGCGAGTGGCCCTGGGTTCGAGTCCCAGCCTGAACGAAAATCTTCAATGTATACTTTTAGTTTCTAATTTGAAATTTTTTCTTCTTTTTTTTTTAATTTTTCTCTTTTGCGAATATTGATTATTTATGTAGGGAGAAAAATTCTGAGTCAGTTTAATTATTCGACCTGTAAATTTCAAAGTGTTTGAATCAATAATTACCAAGGTGCATTTTTTGTTTTTATTATATTTAAGACTTCCATCGAAAGAGCTCCGATAGCCTAATGGCTAGACCGTTGGGTTCCTAGCGCGTGGTACTGGGTTCGAGTCCCGGCCGGAAAGGAAATCTTAAACGCAAATATTTTTTTCTAATTTTATAATTCTTTTTTTTTTTATTTTTCCCTTTTGCGAAGTCAGTCAGTCAGTCTGACAGTCAATCAGTCAAGCACTCAGTCATTTAGTCTCAGTCAGTCAGTCATTCAGTCAGTCAGTCAGTCAGGCAGTCAGTCAGTCAGTCAGTCGGTCAGTCCTGTGCAGTCAGTTAGTCACTAAAGCAGTCAGTCAGTCTCAGTCAGTCAGTCAGTCAGTCAGTCCAGTCCAGTCTCAGTCAGTCAGTCAGTCAGTCTCGGTCAGTCAGTCAGTCAGTCATTCAGTCAGTCAGGCAGTCAGTCGGTCAGCCTTATTCAGTCAGTCTGTCAGTCAGTCAGTCAGTCAGTCAGCCTTATTCAGTCAGTCTGTCAGTCATCCTTATTCAGTCAGTCTGTCAGTCAGTCAGTCGGTCAGTCCTGTCCAGTCAGTTAGTCAGTCAAGCAGTCAGTCAGGTAGTCAAGCAGTCAGTCAGTCAGTGTCAGTCAGTCATTTAGTCATTCAGTCAGTCAGTGAAATAGCCAGTCAGAGAGTCAAGCAGTCAGTCAGTCAGTCTCAGTCAGTCAGTTAGTCAGTCAGTCAGTCAGTCAGTCAGTCAGTCCAGTCTCAGTCAGTCAGGCAGTTAGTCAGTCAGTCTCGGTCAGTCAGTGAGTCAGTCAGTCAGTATCAGTCAGTCAGTGAGTCAGTCTGTCAGTCAGGCAGTATCAGTCAGGCAGTAAGACTCCGCTCGACAGAACTCCGATAGCCTAATGGCTAGACCGCTGGTCTTCCAAGCGAGTGGCCTGGGTTCGAGTCCCAGCCGGAGCGAATATCTTCAATGTATATATTTCTTTTCTAATTTGAAAATTCTTTTTTTTTTCAATTTCTTTCCTTTGCAATTATTGATTATTTATGTAGGGAAGAAAATTCTGAGTCAGTTTAATTTTTCGACACGAAGATTTCAAAGTGTTTAAATAAACAATTACCAAGGTGCATTTTTTGTTTTTATTATATTTAAAACTCCCACCGACAGAGCTCCCATAGACTAATGGCTAGAGTGTTAGGCTTCCAAGCGAGTGGCCCTGGGTTCGAGTCCCAGCTTGAACGAAAATCTTCAATGTATGCTTTTAGTTTCTAATTTGAAATTTCTTCTTCTTTTTTTTTTAATTTTTCTCTTTTGCGAATATTGATTATTTATGTAGGGAGAAAAATTCTGAGTCAGTTTAATTATTCGACCTGTAAATTTCAAAGTGTTTGAATCAATAATTACCAAGGTGCATTTTTTGTTTTTATTATATTTAAGACTTCCATCGACAGAGCTCCGATAGCCTAATGGCTAGACCGTTGGGTTCCAAGCGCGTGGTACTGGGTTCGAGTCCCGGCCGGAACGAGAATCTTCCATGTATATATTTCTCTTCTAATTTGAAGATTCTTTTTTTTTTTCAATTTCTTTCTTTTGCAAATATGGATTATTTATGTACGGAAGAAAATTCTGAGTCAGTTTAATCATTCGACATTTAGATTTCAAAGATTTTAGATCAATAATTACTAAGGTGCATTTTTTGTTTTTATTATAATTAAGACACCGATCAACAGAGATCCGATAGTATATTGGCGAGAGCGTTGGGCTTCCATGAGTGTCGCCCTGGGTTCAAATCCCAGCCGGAATGGAAATCTTAAATGCAAATATTTTTTTTTAATTTTATAATTCTTTTTTTTTTATTTTTCCCTTTTGCGAAGTCAGTCAGTCAGTCTGACAGTCAATCAGTCAAGCACTCATTCATTCAGTCTCAGTCAGTCAGTCCAGTCACTCAGTCAGTCAGTTAGTCCTTCAGCCAGTCAGTCAAGCAGTCAGTCATTTAGTCTCAGTCAGTCAGTCATTCAGTCAGTCAGTCAGTCAGGCAGTCAGTCAGTCAGTCACTCGGTCAGTCCTGTGCAGTCAGTTAGTCACTAAAGCAGTCAGTCAGTCTCAGTCAGTCAGTCAGTCAGTCCAGTCCAGTCTCAGTCAGTCAGTCAGTCAGTCTCGGTCAGTCAGTCAGTCAGTCATTCAGTCAGTCAGTCAGTCAGGCAGTCTGTCAGTCGGTCAGCCTTATTCAGTCAGTCTGTCAGTCAGTCAGTCAGTCAGCCTTATTCAGTCAGTCTGTCAGTCATCCTTATTCAGTCAGTCTGTCAGTCAGTCAGTCGGTCAGTCCTGTCCAGTCAGTTAGTCAGTCAAGCATTCAGTCAGGTAGTCAAGCAGTCAGTCAGTCATTTAGTCATTCAGTCAGTCAGTGAAATAGCCAGTCAGAGAGTCAAGCAGTCAGTCAGTCAGTCTCAGTCAGTCAGTTAGTCAGTCAGTCAGTCAGTCAGTCAGTCAGTCCAGTCTCAGTCAGTCAGGCAGTTAGTCAGTCAGTCTCGGTCAGTCAGTGAGTCAGTCAGTCAGTATCAGTCAGTCAGTGAGTCAGTCTGTCAGTCAGGCAGTATCGGTTAGGCAGTAAGACTCCGCTCGACAGAACTCCGATAGCCTAATGGCTAGACTGCTGGTCTTCCAAGCGAGTGGCCTGGGTTCGAGTCCCAGCCGGAGCGAATATCTTCAATGTATATATTTCTTTTCTAATTTGAAAATTCTTTTTTTTTTTCAATTTCTTTCCTTTGCAATTATTGATTATTTATGTAGGGAAGAAAATTCTGAGTCAGTTTAATTTTTCGACACGAAGATTTCAAAGTGTTTAAATAAACAATTACCAAGGTGCATTTTTTGTTTTTATTATATTTAAAACTCCCACCGACAGAGCTCCCATAGACTAATGGCTAGAGTGTTAGGCTTCCAAGCGAGTGGCCCTGGGTTCGAGTCCCAGCCTGAACGAAAATCTTCAATGTATACTTTTAGTTTCTAATTTGAAATTTCTTCTTCTTTTTTTTTTAATTTTTCTCTTTTGCGAATATTGATTATTTATGTAGGGAGAAAAATTCTGAGTCAGTTTAATTATTCGACCTGTAAATTTCAAAGTGTTTGAATCAATAATTACCAAGGTGCATTTTTTGTTTTTATTATATTTAAGACTTCCATCGACAGAGCTCCGATAGCCTAATGGCTAGACCGTTGGGTTCCTAGCGCGTGGTACTGGGTTCGAGTCCCGGCCGGAAAGGAAATCTTAAATGCAAATATTTTTTTCTAATTTTATAATTCTTTTTTTTTATTTTTCCCTTTTGCGAAGTCAGTCAGTCAGTCTGACAGTCAATCAGTCAAGCACTCAGTCATTCAGTCTCAGTCAGTCAGTCCAGTCAGTCAGTCACTCAGTCAGTCAGTTAGTCCTTCAGCCAGTCAAGCAGTCAGTCATTTAGTCTCAGTCAGTCAGTCATTCAGTCAGTCAGTCAGTCAGGCCGTCAGTCAGTCAGTCAGTCGGTCAGTCCTGTGCAGTCAGTTAGTCACTAAAGCAGTCAGTCAGTCTCAGTCAGTCAGTCAGTCAGTCAGTCCAGTCCAGTCTCAGTCAGTCAGTCAGTCAGTCTCGGTCAGTCAGTCAGTCAGTCATTCTGTCAGTCAGTCAGTCAGGCAGTCAGTCAGTCGGTCAGCCTTATTCAGTCAGTCTGTCAGTCAGTCAGTCAGTCAGCCTTATTCAGTCAGTCTGTCAGTCATCCTTATTCAGTCAGTCTGTCAGTCAGTCAGTCAGTCAGCCTTATTCAGTCAGTCTGTCAGTCATCCTTATTCAGTCACTGTCAGTCAGTCAGTCGGTCAGTCCTGTCCAGTCAGTTAGTCAGTCAAGCAGTCAGTCAGGTAGTCAAGCAGTCAGTCAGTCAGTGTCAGTCAGTCATTTAGTCATTCAGTCAGTCAGTGAAATAGCCAGTCAGAGAGTCAAGCAGTCAGTCAGTCAGTCTCGGTCAGTCAGTCAGTCAGTCATTCAGTCAGTCAGTCAGTCAGGCAGTCAGTCAGTCGGTCAGCCTTATTCAGTCAGTCTGTCAGTCAGTCAGTCAGTCAGCCTTATTCAGTCAGTCTGTCAGTCATCCTTATTCAGTCAGTCTGTCAGTCAGTCAGTCGGTCAGTCCTGTCCAGTCAGTTAGTCAGTCAAGCAGTCAGTCAGGTAGTCAAGCAGTCAGTCAGTCAGTGTCAGTCAGTCATTTAGTCATTCAGTCAGTCAGTGAAATAGCCAGTCAGAGAGTCAAGCAGTCAGTCAGTCAGTCTCAGTCAGTCAGTTAGTCAGTCAGTCAGTCAGTCAGTCAGTCAGTCCAGTCTCAGTCAGTCAGGCAGTTAGTCAGTCAGTCTCGGTCAGTCAGTGAGTCAGTCAGTCAGTATCAGTCAGTCAGTGAGTCAGTCTGTCAGTCAGGCAGTATCAGTCAGGCAGTAAGACTCCGCTCGACAGAACTCCGATAGCCTAATGGCTAGACCGCTGGTCTTCCAAGCGAGTGGCCTTTGTTCGAGTCCCAGCCGGAGCGAATATCTTCAATGTATATATTTCTTTTCTAATTTGAAAATTCTTTTTTTTTTCAATTTCTTTCCTTTGCAATTATTGATTATTTATGTAGGGAAGAAAATTCTGAGTCAGTTTAATTTTTCGACACGAAGATTTCAAAGTGTTTAAATAAACAATTACCAAGGTGCATTTTTTTTTTATTATATTTAAAACTCCCACCGACAGAGCTCCCATAGACTAATGGCTAGAGTGTTAGGCTTCCAAGCGAGTGGCCCTGGGTTCGAGTCCCAGCCTGAACGAAAATCTTCAATGTATACTTTTAGTTTCTAATTTGAAATTTCTTCTTCTTTTTTTTTTAATTTTTCTCTTTTGCGAATATTGATTATTTATGTAGGGAGAAAAATTCTGAGTCAGTTTAATTATTCGACCTGTAAATTTCAAAGTGTTTGAATCAATAATTACCAAGGTGCATTTTTTGTTTTTATTATATTTAAGACTTCCATCGACAGAGCTCCGATAGCCTAATGGCTAGGCCGTTGGGTTCCTAGCGCGTGGTACTGGGTTCGAGTCCCGGCCGGAAAGAAAATCTTAAATGCAAATATTTTTTTCTAATTTTATAATTCTTTTTTTTTATTTTTCCCTTTTGCGAAGTCAGTCAGTCAGTCTGACAGTCAATCAGTCAAGCACTCAGTCATTCAGTCTCAGTCAGTCAGTCCAGTCAGTCAGTCACTCAGTCAGTCAGTTAGTCCTTCAGCCAGTCAGTCAAGCAGTCAGTCATTTAGTCTCAGTCAGTCAGTCATTCAGTCAGTCAGTCAGTCAGGCCGTCAGTCAGTCAGTCAGTCGGTCAGTCCTGTGCAGTCAGTTAGTCACTAAAGCAGTCAGTCAGTCTCAGTCAGTCAGTCAGTCAGTCAGTCCAGTCCAGTCTCAGTCAGTCAGTCAGTCAGTCTCGGTCAGTCAGTCAGTCAGTCATTCTGTCAGTCAGTCAGTCAGGCAGTCAGTCAGTCGGTCAGCCTTATTCAGTCAGTCTGTCAGTCAGTCAGTCAGTCAGCCTTATTCAGTCAGTCTGTCAGTCATCCTTATTCAGTCAGTCTGTCAGTCAGTCAGTCTGTCAGTCATCCTTATTCAGTCAGTCTGTCAGTCAGTCAGTCAGTCAGCCTTATTCAGTCAGTCTGTCAGTCATCCTTATTCAGTCACTGTCAGTCAGTCAGTCGGTCAGTCCTGTCCAGTCAGTTAGTCAGTCAAGCAGTCAGTCAGGTAGTCAAGCAGTCAGTTAGTAAGTGTCAGTCAGTCATTTAGTCATTCAGTCAGTCAGTGAAATAGCCAGTCAGAGAGTCAAGCAGTCAGTCAGTCAGTCTCGGTCAGTCAGTCAGTCAGTCATTCAGTCAGTCAGTCAGTCAGGCAGTCAGTCAGTCGGTCAGCCTTATTCAGTCAGTCTGTCAGTCAGTCAGTCAGTCAGCCTTATTCAGTCAGTCTGTCAGTCATCCTTATTCAGTCAGTCTGTCAGTCAGTCAGTCGGTCAGTCCTGTCCAGTCAGTTAGTCAGTCAAGCAGTCAGTCAGGTAGTCAAGCAGTCAGTCAGTCAGTGTCAGTCAGTCATTTAGTCATTCAGTCAGTCAGTGAAATAGCCAGTCAGAGAGTCAAGCAGTCAGTCAGTCAGTCTCAGTCAGTCAGTTAGTCAGTCAGTCAGTCAGTCAGTCCAGTCTCAGTCAGTCAGGCAGTTAGTCAGTCAGTCTCGGTCAGTCAGTGAGTCAGTCAGTCAGTATCAGTCAGTCAGTGAGTCAGTCTGTCAGTCAGGCAGTATCAGTCAGGCAGTAAGACTCCGCTCGACAGAACTCCGATAGCCTAATGGCTAGACCGCTGGTCTTCCAAGCGAGTGGCCTGGGTTCGAGTCCCAGCCGCAGCGAATATCTTCAATGTATATATTTCTTTTCTAATTTGAAAATTCTTTTTTTTTCAATTTCTTTCCTTTGCAATTATTGATTATTTATGTAGGGAAGAAAATTCTGAGTCAGTTTAATTTTTCGACACGAAGATTTCAAAGTGTTTAAATAAACAATTACCAAGGTGCATTTTTTGTTTTTATTATATTTAAAACTCCCACCGACAGAGCCCCCATAGACTAATGGCTAGAGTGTTAGGCTTCCAAGCGAGTGGCCCTGGGTTCGAGTCCCAGCCTGAACGAAAATCTTCAATGTATACTTTTAGTTTCTAATTTGAAATTTCTTCTTTTTTTTAATTTTTCTCTTTTGCGAATATTGATTATTTATGTAGGGAGAAAAATTCTGAGTCAGTTTAATTATTCGTCCTGTAAATTTCAAAGTGTTTGAATCAATAATTACCAAGGTGCATTTTTTGTTTTTATTATATTTAAGACTTCCATCGACAGAGCTCCGATAGCCTAATGGCTAGACCGTTTGGTTCCTAGCGCGTGGTACTGGGTTCGAGTCCCGGCCGGAAAGGAAATCATAAATGCAAATATTTTTTTCTAATTTTATAATTCTTTTTTTTTTTATTTTTCCCTTTTGCGAAGTCAGTCAGTCAGTCTGACAGTCAATCAGTCAAGCACTCAGTCATTCAGTCTCAGTCAGTCAGTCCAGTCACTCAGTCAGTCAGTTAGTCCTTCAGCCAGTCAGTCAAGCAGTCAGTCATTTAGTCTCAGTCAGTCAGTCATTCAGTCAGTCAGTCAGTCAGGCAGTCAGTCAGTCAGTCAGTCGGTCAGTCCTGTGCAGTCAGTTAGTCACTAAAGCAGTCAGTCAGTCTCAGTCAGTCAGTCAGTCAGTCAGTCCAGTCCAGTCTCAGTCAGTCAGTCAGTCAGTCATTCAGTCAGTCATTCAGTCAGGCATTCAGTCAGTCAGTCAGTCAGGCAGTCAGTCAGTCGGTCAGCCTTATTCAGTCAGTCTGTCAGTCAGTCAGTCAGTCAGCCTTATTCAGTCAGTCTGTCAGTCATCCTTATTCAGTCAGTCTGTCAGTCAGTCAGTCGGTCAGTCCTGTCCAGTCAGTTAGTCAGTCAAGCAGTCAGTCAGGTAGTCAAGCAGTCAGTGTCAGTCAGTCATTTAGTCATTCAGTCAGTCAGTGAAATAGCCAGTCAGAGAGTCAAGCAGTCAGTCAGTCAGTCTCAGTCAGTCAGTTAGTCAGTCAGTCAGTCAGTCAGTCAGTCAGTCCAGTCTCAGTCAGTCAGGCAGTTAGTCAGTCAGTCTCGGTCAGTCAGTGAGTCAGTCAGTCAGTATCAGTCAGTCAGTGAGTCAGTCTGTCAGTCAGGCAGTATCAGTCAGGCAGTAAGACTCCGCTCGACAGAACTCCGATAGCCTAATGGCTAGACCGCTGGTCTTCCAAGCGAGTGGCCTGGGTTCGAGTCCCAGCCGGAGCGAATATCTTCAATGTATATATTTCTTTTCTAATTTGAAAATTCTTTTTTTTTTCAATTTTTTTCCTTTGCAATTATTGATTATTTATGTAGGGAAGAAAATTCTGAGTCAGTTTAATTTTTCGACACGAAGATTTCAAAGTGTTTAAATAAACAATTACCAAGGTGCATTTTTTGTTTTTATTATATTTAAAACTCCCACCGACAGAGCTCCCATAGACTATTGGCTAGAGTGTTAGGCTTCCAAGCGAGTGGCCCTGGGTTCGAGTCCCAGCCTGAACGAAAATCTTCAATGTATACTTTTAGTTTCTAATTTGAAATTTCTTCTTTTTTTTAATTTTTCTCTTTTGCGAATATTGATTATTTATGTAGGGAGAAAAATTCTGAGTCAGTTTAATTATTCGTCCTGTAAATTTCAAAGTGTTTGAATCAATAATTACCAAGGTGCATTTTTTGTTTTTATTATATTTAAGACTTCCATCGACAGAGCTCCGATAGCCTAATGGCTAGACCGTTTGGTTCCTAGCGCGTGGTACTGGGTTCGAGTCCCGGCCGGAAAGGAAATCATAAATGCAAATATTTTTTCTAATTTTATAATTCTTTTTTTTTTATTTTTCCCTTTTGCGAAGTCAGTCAGTCAGTCTGACAGTCAATCAGTCAAGCACTCAGTCATTCAGTCTCAGTCAGTCAGTCCAGTCACTCAGTCAGTCAGTTAGTCCTTCAGCCAGTCAGTCAAGCAGTCAGTCATTTAGTCTCAGTCAGTCAGTCATTCAGTCAGTCAGTCAGTCAGGCAGTCAGTCAGTCAGTCAGTCAGTCAGGCAGTCAGTCAGTCGGTCAGCCTTATTCAGTCAGTCTGTCAGTCAGTCAGTCAGTCAGCCTTATTCAGTCAGTCTGTCAGTCAGTCAGTCGGTCAGTCCTGTCCAGTCAGTTAGTCAGTCAAGCAGTCAGTCAGGTAGTCAAGCAGTCAGTCAGTCAGTGTCAGTCAGTCATTTAGTCATTCAGTCAGTCAGTGAAATAGCCAGTCAGAGAGTCAAGCAGTCAGTCAGTCAGTCTCAGTCAGTCAGTTAGTCAGTCAGTCAGTCAGTTAGTCAGTCAGTCAGTCAGTCAGTCAGTCAGTCCAGTCTCAGTCAGTCAGGCAGTTAGTCAGTCAGTCTCGGTCAGTCAGTGAGTCAGTCAGTCAGTATCAGTCAGTCAGTGAGTCAGTCTGTCAGTCAGGCAGTATCAGTCAGGCAGTAAGACTCCGCTCGACAGAACTCCGATAGCCTAATGGCTAGACCGCTGGTCTTCCAAGCGAGTGGCCTGGGTTCGAGTCCCAGCCGGAGCGAATATCTTCAATGTATATATTTCTTTTCTAATTTGAAAATTCTTTTTTTTTCAATTTCTTTCCTTTGCAATTATTGATTATTTATGTAGGGAAGAAAATTCTGAGTCAGTTTAATTTTTCGACACGAAGATTTCAAAGTGTTTAAATAAACAATTACCAAGGTGCATTTTTTGTTTTTATTATATTTAAAACTCCCACCGACAGAGCTCCCATAGACTAATGGCTAGAGTGTTAGGCTTCCAAGCGAGTGGCCCTGGGTTCGAGTCCCAGCCTGAACGAAAATCTTCAATGCGTACTTTTAGTTTCTAATTTGAAATTTCTTCCTCTTTTTTTTTAATTTTTCTCTTTTGCGAATATTGATTATTTATGTAGGGAGAAAAATTCTGAGTCAGTTTAATTGTTCGACCTGTAAATTTCAAAGTGTTTGAATCAATAATTACCAAGGTGCATTTTTTGTTTTTATTATATTTAAGACTTCCATCGACAGAGCTCCGATAGCCTAATGGTTAGACCGTTGGGTTCCTAGCGCGTGGTACTGGGTTCGAGTCCCGGCCGGAAAGGAAATCTTAAATGCAAATATTTTTTTCTAATTTTATAATTCTTTTTTTTTATTTTTCCCTTTTGCGAAGTCAGTCAGTCAGTCTGACAGTCAATCAGTCAAGCACTCAGTCATTCAGTCTCAGTCAGTCAGTCCAGTCAGTCAGTCACTCAGTCAGTCAGTTAGTCCTTCAGCCAGTCAGTCAAGCAGTCAGTCATTTAGTCTCAGTCAGTCAGTCATTCAGTCAGTCAGTCAGTCAGGCAGTCAGTCAGTCATTCAGTCGGTCAGTCCTGTGCAGTCAGTTAGTCACTAAAGCAGTCAGTCAGTCTCAGTCAGTCAGTCAGTCAGTCAGTCCAGTCCATTCTCAGTCAGTCAGTCAGTCAGTCTCGGTCAGTCAGTCAGTCAGTCATTCAGTCAGTCAGCCTTATTCAGTCAGTCTGTCAGTCATCCTTATTCAGTCAGTCTGTCAGTCAGTCAGTCGGTCAGTCCTGTCCAGTCAGTTAGTCAGTCAAGCAGTCAGTCAGGTAGTCAAGCAGTCAGTCAGTCAGTGTCAGTCAGTCATTTAGTCATTCAGTCAGTCAGTGAAATAGCCAGTCAGAGAGTCAAGCAGTCAGTCAGTCAGTCTCAGTCAGTCAGTTAGTCAGTCAGTCAGTCAGTCAGTCAGTCAGTCCAGTCTCAGTCAGTCAGGCAGTTAGTCAGTCAGTCTTGGTCAGTCAGTGAGTCAGTCAGTCAGTATCAGTCAGTCAGTATCAGTCAGTCAGTGAGTCAGTCTGTCAGTCAGGCAGTATCAGTCAGGCAGTAAGACTCCGCTCGACAGAACTCCGATAGCCTAATGGCTAGACCGTTGGGTTCCAAGCGCGTGGTACTGGGTTCGAGTCCCGGCCGGAACGAAAATCTTCCATGTATATATTTCTCTTCTAATTTGAAGATTCTTTTTTTTTTCAATTTCTTTCTTTTGCAAATATGGATTATTTATGTACGGAAGAAAATTCTGAGTCAGTTTAATCATTCGACCTTTAGATTTCAAAAATTTTAGATCAATAATTACTAAGGTGCATTTTTTGTTTTTATTATAATTAAGACACCGATCAACAGAGATCCGATAGTATGTTGGCGAGAGCGTTGGGCTTCCATGAGTGTCGCCCTGGGTTCAAATCCCAGCCGGAAAGGAAATCTTGAATGCAAATATTTTTTTCTAATTTTATAATTCTTTTTTTTTATTTTTCCCTTTTGCGAAGTCAGTCAGTCAGTCTGACAGTCAATCAGTCAAGCACTCAGTCATTCAGTCTCAGTCAGTCAGTCCAGTCAGTCAGTCACTCAGTCAGTCAGTTAGTCCTTCAGCCAGTCAGTCAAGCAGTCAGTCATTTAGTCTCAGTCAGTCAGTCATTCAGTCAGTCAGTCAGTCAGGCAGTCAGTCAGTCGGTCAGTCCTGTGCAGTCAGTTAGTCACTAAAGCAGTCAGTCAGTCTCAGTCAGTCAGTCAGTCAGTCAGTCCAGTCCAGTCTCAGTCAGTCAGTCAGTCAGTCTCGGTCAGTCAGTCAGTCAGTCATTCAGTCAGTCAGTCAGTCAGGCAGTCAGTCAGTCGGTCAGCCTTATTCCGTCAGTCTGTCAGTCAGTCAGCCTTATTCAGTCAGTCTGTCAGTCATCCTTATTCAGTCAGTCTGTCAGTCAGTCAGTCAGCCTTATTCAGTCAGTCTGTCAGTCATCCTTATTCAGTCAGTCTGTCAGTCAGTCAGTCTGTCAGTCAGTCAGTCGGTCAGTCCTGTCCAGTCAGTTAGTCAGTCAAGCAGTCAGTCAGGTAGTCAAGCAGTCAGTCAGTCAGTGTCAGTCAGTCATTTAGTCATTCAGTCAGTCAGTGAAATAGCCAGTCAGAGAGTCAAGCAGTCAGTCAGTCAGTCTCAGTCAGTCAGTTAGTCAGTCAGTCAGTCAGTCAGTCAGTCAGTCCAGTCTCAGTCAGTCAGGCAGTTAGTCAGTCAGTCTCGGTCAGTCAGTGAGTCAGTCAGTCAGTAAGTCAGTCTGTCAGTCAGGCAGTATCAGTCAGGCAGTAAGACTCCGCTCGACAGAACTCCGATAGCCTAATGGCTAGACCGCTGGTCTTCCAAGCGAGTGGCCTGGGTTCGAGTCCCAGCCGGAGCAAATATCTTCAATGTATATATTTCTTTTCTAATTTGAAAATTCTTTTTTTTTTTCAATTTCTTTCCTTTGCAATTATTGATTATTTATGTAGGGAAGAAAATTCTGAGTTAGTTTAATTTTTCGACACGAAGATTTCAAAGTGTTTAAATAAACAATTACCAAGGTGCATTTTTTGTTTTTATTATATTTAAAACTCCCACCGACAGAGCTCCCATAGACTAATGGCTAGAGTGTTAGGCTTCCAAGCGAGTGGCCCTGGGTTCGAGTCCCAGCCTGAACGAAAATCTTCAATGTATACTTTTAGTTTCTAATTTGAAATTTCTTCTTCTTTTTTTTTTAATTTTTCTCTTTTGCGAATATTGATTATTTATGTAGGGAGAAAAATTCTGAGTCAGTTTAATTATTCGACCTGTAAATTTTAAAGTGTTTGAATCAATAATTACCAAGGTGCATTTTTTGTTTTTATTATATTTAAGACTTCCATCGACAGAGCTCCGATAGCCTAATGGCTAGACCGTTGGGTTCCTTGCGCGTGGTACTGGGTTCGAGTCCCGGCCGGAAAGGAAATCTTAAATGCAAATATTTTTTTCTAATTTTATAATTCTTTTTTTTTATTTTTCCCTTTTGCGAAGTCAGTCAGTCAGTCTGACAGTCAATCAGTCAAGCACTCAGTCATTCAGTCTCAGTCAGTCAGTCCAGTCAGTCAGTCACTCAGTCAGTCAGTTAGTCCTTCAGCCAGTCAGTCAAGCAGTGAGTCATTTAGTCTCAGTCAGTCAGTCATTCAGTCAGTCAGTCAGTCAGGCAGTCAGTCCAGTCCAGTCTCAGTCAGTCAGTCAGTCAGTCAGTCAGTCATTCAGTCAGTCAGTCAGTCAGGCAGTCAGTCAGTCGGTCAGCCTTATTCAGTCAGTCTGTCAGTCAGTCAGTCAGTCAGCCTTATTCAGTCAGTCTGTCAGTCATCCTTATTCAGTCAGTCAGTCAGTCGGTCAGTCCTGTCCAGTCAGTTAGTCAGTCAAGCAGTCAGTCAGGTAGTCAAGCAGTCAGTCAGTCAGTGTCAGTCAGTCATTTAGTCATTCAGTCAGTCAGTGAAATAGCCAGTCAGAGAGTCAAGCAGTCAGTCAGTCAGTCTCAGTCAGTCAGTTAGTCAGTCAGTCAGTCAGTCAGTCAGTCAGTCCAGTCTCAGTCAGTCAGGCAGTTAGTCAGTCAGTCTCGGTCAGTCAGTCAGTATCAGTCAGTCAGTGAGTCAGTCTGTCAGTCAGGCAGTATCAGTCAGGCAGTAAGACTCCGCTCGACAGAACTCCGATAGCCTTATGGCTAGACCGCTGGTCTTCCAAGCGAGTGGCCTGGGTTCGAGTCCCAGCCGGAGCGAATATCTTCAATGTATATATTTCTTTTCTAATTTGAAAATTCTTTTTTTTTCAATTTCTTTCCTTTGCAATTATTGATTATTTATGTAGGGAAGAAAATTCTGAGTCAGTTTAATTTTTCGACACGAAGATTTCAAAGTGTTTAAATAAACAATTACCAAGGTGCATTTTTTGTTTTTATTATATTTAAAACTCCCACCGACAGAGCTCCCATAGACTAATGGCTAGAGTGTTAGGCTTCCAAGCCAGTGGCCCTGGGTTCGAGTCCCAGCCTGAACGAAAATCTTCAATGTATACTTTTAGTTTCTAATTTGAAATTTTTTCTTCTTTTTTTTTTAATTTTTCTCTTTTGCGAATATTGATTATTTATGTAGGGAGAAAAATTCTGAGTCAGTTTAATTATTCGACCTGTAAATTTCAAAGTGTTTGAATCAATAATTACCAAGGTGCATTTTTTGTTTTTATTATATTTAAGACTTCCATCGAAAGAGCTCCGATAGCCTAATGGCTAGACCGTTGGGTTCCTAGCGCGTGGTACTGGGTTCGAGTCCCGGCCGGAAAGGAAATCTTAAACGCAAATATTTTTTTCTAATTTTATAATTCTTTTTTTTTTTATTTTTCCCTTTTGCGAAGTCAGTCAGTCAGTCTGACAGTCAATCAGTCAAGCACTCAGTCATTTAGTCTCAGTCAGTCAGTCATTCAGTCAGTCAGTCAGTCAGGCAGTCAGTCAGTCAGTCAGTCGGTCAGTCCTGTGCAGTCAGTTAGTCACTAAAGCAGTCAGTCAGTCTCAGTCAGTCAGTCAGTCAGTCAGTCCAGTCCAGTCTCAGTCAGTCAGTCAGTCAGTCTCGGTCAGTCAGTCAGTCAGTCATTCAGTCAGTCAGGCAGTCAGTCGGTCAGCCTTATTCAGTCAGTCTGTCAGTCAGTCAGTCAGTCAGTCAGCCTTATTCAGTCAGTCTGTCAGTCATCCTTATTCAGTCAGTCTGTCAGTCAGTCAGTCGGTCAGTCCTGTCCAGTCAGTTAGTCAGTCAAGCAGTCAGTCAGGTAGTCAAGCAGTCAGTCAGTCAGTGTCAGTCAGTCATTTAGTCATTCAGTCAGTCAGTGAAATAGCCAGTCAGAGAGTCAAGCAGTCAGTCAGTCAGTCTCAGTCAGTCAGTTAGTCAGTCAGTCAGTCAGTCAGTCAGTCAGTCCAGTCTCAGTCAGTCAGGCAGTTAGTCAGTCAGTCTCGGTCAGTCAGTGAGTCAGTCAGTCAGTATCAGTCAGTCAGTGAGTCAGTCTGTCAGTCAGGCAGTATCAGTCAGGCAGTAAGACTCCGCTCGACAGAACTCCGATAGCCTAATGGCTAGACCGCTGGTCTTCCAAGCGAGTGGCCTGGGTTCGAGTCCCAGCCGGAGCGAATATCTTCAATGTATATATTTCTTTTCTAATTTGAAAATTCTTTTTTTTTTCAATTTCTTTCCTTTGCAATTATTGATTATTTATGTAGGGAAGAAAATTCTGAGTCAGTTTAATTTTTCGACACGAAGATTTCAAAGTGTTTAAATAAACAATTACCAAGGTGCATTTTTTGTTTTTATTATATTTAAAACTCCCACCGACAGAGCTCCCATAGACTAATGGCTAGAGTGTTAGGCTTCCAAGCGAGTGGCCCTGGGTTCGAGTCCCAGCTTGAACGAAAATCTTCAATGTATGCTTTTAGTTTCTAATTTGAAATTTCTTCTTCTTTTTTTTTTAATTTTTCTCTTTTGCGAATATTGATTATTTATGTAGGGAGAAAAATTCTGAGTCAGTTTAATTATTCGACCTGTAAATTTCAAAGTGTTTGAATCAATAATTACCAAGGTGCATTTTTTGTTTTTATTATATTTAAGACTTCCATCGACAGAGCTCCGATAGCCTAATGGCTAGACCGTTGGGTTCCAAGCGCGTGGTACTGGGTTCGAGTCCCGGCCGGAACGAGAATCTTCCATGTATATATTTCTCTTCTAATTTGAAGATTCTTTTTTTTTTTTCAATTTCTTTCTTTTGCAAATATGGATTATTTATGTACGGAAGAAAATTCTGAGTCAGTTTAATCATTCGACATTTAGATTTCAAAGATTTTAGATCAATAATTACTAAGGTGCATTTTTTGTTTTTATTATAATTAAGACACCGATCAACAGAGATCCGATAGTATATTGGCGAGAGCGTTGGGCTTCCATGAGTGTCGCCCTGGGTTCAAATCCCAGCCGGAATGGAAATCTTAAATGCAAATATTTTTTTTTAATTTTATAATTCTTTTTTTTTTATTTTTCCCTTTTGCGAAGTCAGTCAGTCAGTCTGACAGTCAATCAGTCAAGCACTCATTCATTCAGTCTCAGTCAGTCAGTCCAGTCACTCAGTCAGTCAGTTAGTCCTTCAGCCAGTCAGTCAAGCAGTCAGTCATTTAGTCTCAGTCAGTCAGTCATTCAGTCAGTCAGTCAGTCAGGCAGTCAGTCAGTCAGTCACTCGGTCAGTCCTGTGCAGTCAGTTAGTCACTAAAGCAGTCAGTCAGTCTCAGTCAGTCAGTCAGTCAGTCCAGTCCAGTCTCAGTCAGTCAGTCAGTCAGTCTCGGTCAGTCAGTCAGTCAGTCATTCAGTCAGTCAGTCAGTCAGGCAGTCTGTCAGTCGGTCAGCCTTATTCAGTCAGTCTGTCAGTCAGTCAGTCAGTCAGCCTTATTCAGTCAGTCTGTCAGTCATCCTTATTCAGTCAGTCTGTCAGTCAGTCAGTCGGTCAGTCCTGTCCAGTCAGTTAGTCAGTCAAGCATTCAGTCAGGTAGTCAAGCAGTCAGTCAGTCATTTAGTCATTCAGTCAGTCAGTGAAATAGCCAGTCAGAGAGTCAAGCAGTCAGTCAGTCAGTCTCAGTCAGTCAGTTAGTCAGTCAGTCAGTCAGTCAGTCAGTCAGTCCAGTCTCAGTCAGTCAGGCAGTTAGTCAGTCAGTCTCGGTCAGTCAGTGAGTCAGTCAGTCAGTATCAGTCAGTCAGTGAGTCAGTCTGTCAGTCAGGCAGTATCGGTTAGGCAGTAAGACTCCGCTCGACAGAACTCCGATAGCCTAATGGCTAGACTGCTGGTCTTCCAAGCGAGTGGCCTGGGTTCGAGTCCCAGCCGGAGCGAATATCTTCAATGTATATATTTCTTTTCTAATTTGAAAATTCTTTTTTTTTTCAATTTCTTTCCTTTGCAATTATTGATTATTTATGTAGGGAAGAAAATTCTGAGTCAGTTTAATTTTTCGACACGAAGATTTCAAAGTGTTTAAATAAACAATTACCAAGGTGCATTTTTTGTTTTTATTATATTTAAAACTCCCACCGACAGAGCTCCCATAGACTAATGGCTAGAGTGTTAGGCTTCCAAGCGAGTGGCCCTGGGTTCGAGTCCCAGCCTGAACGAAAATCTTCAATGTATACTTTTAGTTTCTAATTTGAAATTTCTTCTTCTTTTTTTTTTAATTTTTCTCTTTTGCGAATATTGATTATTTATGTAGGGAGAAAAATTCTGAGTCAGTTTAATTATTCGACCTGTAAATTTCAAAGTGTTTGAATCAATAATTACCAAGGTGCATTTTTTGTTTTTATTATATTTAAGACTTCCATCGACAGAGCTCCGATAGCCTAATGGCTAGACCGTTGGGTTCCTAGCGCGTGGTACTGGGTTCGAGTCCCGGCCGGAAAGGAAATCTTAAATGCAAATATTTTTTTCTAATTTTATAATTCTTTTTTTTTATTTTTCCCTTTTGCGAAGTCAGTCAGTCAGTCTGACAGTCAATCAGTCAAGCACTCAGTCATTCAGTCTCAGTCAGTCAGTCCAGTCAGTCAGTCACTCAGTCAGTCAGTTAGTCCTTCAGCCAGTCAAGCAGTCAGTCATTTAGTCTCAGTCAGTCAGTCATTCAGTCAGTCAGTCAGTCAGGCCGTCAGTCAGTCAGTCAGTCGGTCAGTCCTGTGCAGTCAGTTAGTCACTAAAGCAGTCAGTCAGTCTCAGTCAGTCAGTCAGTCAGTCAGTCCAGTCCAGTCTCAGTCAGTCAGTCAGTCAGTCTCGGTCAGTCAGTCAGTCAGTCATTCTGTCAGTCAGTCAGTCAGGCAGTCAGTCAGTCGGTCAGCCTTATTCAGTCAGTCTGTCAGTCAGTCAGTCAGTCAGCCTTATTCAGTCAGTCTGTCAGTCATCCTTATTCAGTCAGTCTGTCAGTCAGTCAGTCAGTCAGCCTTATTCAGTCAGTCTGTCAGTCATCCTTATTCAGTCACTGTCAGTCAGTCAGTCGGTCAGTCCTGTCCAGTCAGTTAGTCAGTCAAGCAGTCAGTCAGGTAGTCAAGCAGTCAGTCAGTCAGTGTCAGTCAGTCATTTAGTCATTCAGTCAGTCAGTGAAATAGCCAGTCAGAGAGTCAAGCAGTCAGTCAGTCAGTCTCGGTCAGTCAGTCAGTCAGTCATTCAGTCAGTCAGTCAGTCAGGCAGTCAGTCAGTCGGTCAGCCTTATTCAGTCAGTCTGTCAGTCAGTCAGTCAGTCAGCCTTATTCAGTCAGTCTGTCAGTCATCCTTATTCAGTCAGTCTGTCAGTCAGTCAGTCGGTCAGTCCTGTCCAGTCAGTTAGTCAGTCAAGCAGTCAGTCAGGTAGTCAAGCAGTCAGTCAGTCAGTGTCAGTCAGTCATTTAGTCATTCAGTCAGTCAGTGAAATAGCCAGTCAGAGAGTCAAGCAGTCAGTCAGTCAGTCTCAGTCAGTCAGTTAGTCAGTCAGTCAGTCAGTCAGTCAGTCAGTCCAGTCTCAGTCAGTCAGGCAGTTAGTCAGTCAGTCTCGGTCAGTCAGTGAGTCAGTCAGTCAGTATCAGTCAGTCAGTGAGTCAGTCTGTCAGTCAGGCAGTATCAGTCAGGCAGTAAGACTCCGCTCGACAGAACTCCGATAGCCTAATGGCTAGACCGCTGGTCTTCCAAGCGAGTGGCCTTTGTTCGAGTCCCAGCCGGAGCGAATATCTTCAATGTATATATTTCTTTTCTAATTTGAAAATTCTTTTTTTTTTCAATTTCTTTCCTTTGCAATTATTGATTATTTATGTAGGGAAGAAAATTCTGAGTCAGTTTAATTTTTCGACACGAAGATTTCAAAGTGTTTAAATAAACAATTACCAAGGTGCATTTTTTTTTTTATTATATTTAAAACTCCCACCGACAGAGCTCCCATAGACTAATGGCTAGAGTGTTAGGCTTCCAAGCGAGTGGCCCTGGGTTCGAGTCCCAGCCTGAACGAAAATCTTCAATGTATACTTTTAGTTTCTAATTTGAAATTTCTTCTTCTTTTTTTTTTAATTTTTCTCTTTTGCGAATATTGATTATTTATGTAGGGAGAAAAATTCTGAGTCAGTTTAATTATTCGACCTGTAAATTTCAAAGTGTTTGAATCAATAATTACCAAGGTGCATTTTTTGTTTTTATTATATTTAAGACTTCCATCGACAGAGCTCCGATAGCCTAATGGCTAGGCCGTTGGGTTCCTAGCGCGTGGTACTGGGTTCGAGTCCCGGCCGGAAAGAAAATCTTAAATGCAAATATTTTTTTCTAATTTTATAATTCTTTTTTTTTATTTTTCCCTTTTGCGAAGTCAGTCAGTCAGTCTGACAGTCAATCAGTCAAGCACTCAGTCATTCAGTCTCAGTCAGTCAGTCCAGTCAGTCAGTCACTCAGTCAGTCAGTTAGTCCTTCAGCCAGTCAGTCAAGCAGTCAGTCATTTAGTCTCAGTCAGTCAGTCATTCAGTCAGTCAGTCAGTCAGGCCGTCAGTCAGTCAGTCAGTCGGTCAGTCCTGTGCAGTCAGTTAGTCACTAAAGCAGTCAGTCAGTCTCAGTCAGTCAGTCAGTCAGTCAGTCCAGTCCAGTCTCAGTCAGTCAGTCAGTCAGTCTCGGTCAGTCAGTCAGTCAGTCATTCTGTCAGTCAGTCAGTCAGGCAGTCAGTCAGTCGGTCAGCCTTATTCAGTCAGTCTGTCAGTCAGTCAGTCAGTCAGCCTTATTCAGTCAGTCTGTCAGTCATCCTTATTCAGTCAGTCTGTCAGTCAGTCAGTCTGTCAGTCATCCTTATTCAGTCAGTCTGTCAGTCAGTCAGTCAGTCAGCCTTATTCAGTCAGTCTGTCAGTCATCCTTATTCAGTCACTGTCAGTCAGTCAGTCGGTCAGTCCTGTCCAGTCAGTTAGTCAGTCAAGCAGTCAGTCAGGTAGTCAAGCAGTCAGTCAGTCAGTGTCAGTCAGTCATTTAGTCATTCAGTCAGTCAGTGAAATAGCCAGTCAGAGAGTCAAGCAGTCAGTCAGTCAGTCTCGGTCAGTCAGTCAGTCAGTCATTCAGTCAGTCAGTCAGTCAGGCAGTCAGTCAGTCGGTCAGCCTTATTCAGTCAGTCTGTCAGTCAGTCAGTCAGTCAGCCTTATTCAGTCAGTCTGTCAGTCATCCTTATTCAGTCAGTCTGTCAGTCAGTCAGTCGGTCAGTCCTGTCCAGTCAGTTAGTCAGTCAAGCAGTCAGTCAGGTAGTCAAGCAGTCAGTCAGTCAGTGTCAGTCAGTCATTTAGTCATTCAGTCAGTCAGTGAAATAGCCAGTCAGAGAGTCAAGCAGTCAGTCAGTCAGTCTCAGTCAGTCAGTTAGTCAGTCAGTCAGTCAGTCAGTCCAGTCTCAGTCAGTCAGGCAGTTAGTCAGTCAGTCTCGGTCAGTCAGTGAGTCAGTCAGTCAGTATCAGTCAGTCAGTGAGTCAGTCTGTCAGTCAGGCAGTATCAGTCAGGCAGTAAGACTCCGCTCGACAGAACTCCGATAGCCTAATGGCTAGACCGCTGGTCTTCCAAGCGAGTGGCCTGGGTTCGAGTCCCAGCCGCAGCGAATATCTTCAATGTATATATTTCTTTTCTAATTTGAAAATTCTTTTTTTTTCAATTTCTTTCCTTTGCAATTATTGATTATTTATGTAGGGAAGAAAATTCTGAGTCAGTTTAATTTTTCGACACGAAGATTTCAAAGTGTTTAAATAAACAATTACCAAGGTGCATTTTTTGTTTTTATTATATTTAAAACTCCCACCGACAGAGCCCCCATAGACTAATGGCTAGAGTGTTAGGCTTCCAAGCGAGTGGCCCTGGGTTCGAGTCCCAGCCTGAACGAAAATCTTCAATGTATACTTTTAGTTTCTAATTTGAAATTTCTTCTTTTTTTTAATTTTTCTCTTTTGCGAATATTGATTATTTATGTAGGGAGAAAAATTCTGAGTCAGTTTAATTATTCGTCCTGTAAATTTCAAAGTGTTTGAATCAATAATTACCAAGGTGCATTTTTTGTTTTTATTATATTTAAGACTTCCATCGACAGAGCTCCGATAGCCTAATGGCTAGACCGTTTGGTTCCTAGCGCGTGGTACTGGGTTCGAGTCCCGGCCGGAAAGGAAATCATAAATGCAAATATTTTTTTCTAATTTTATAATTCTTTTTTTTTTTATTTTTCCCTTTTGCGAAGTCAGTCAGTCAGTCTGACAGTCAATCAGTCAAGCACTCAGTCATTCAGTCTCAGTCAGTCAGTCCAGTCACTCAGTCAGTCAGTTAGTCCTTCAGCCAGTCAGTCAAGCAGTCAGTCATTTAGTCTCAGTCAGTCAGTCATTCAGTCAGTCAGTCAGTCAGGCAGTCAGTCAGTCAGTCAGTCGGTCAGTCCTGTGCAGTCAGTTAGTCACTAAAGCAGTCAGTCAGTCTCAGTCAGTCAGTCAGTCAGTCAGTCCAGTCCAGTCTCAGTCAGTCAGTCAGTCAGTCATTCAGTCAGTCATTCAGTCAGGCATTCAGTCAGTCAGTCAGTCAGGCAGTCAGTCAGTCGGTCAGCCTTATTCAGTCAGTCTGTCAGTCAGTCAGTCAGTCAGCCTTATTCAGTCAGTCTGTCAGTCATCCTTATTCAGTCAGTCTGTCAGTCAGTCAGTCGGTCAGTCCTGTCCAGTCAGTTAGTCAGTCAAGCAGTCAGTCAGGTAGTCAAGCAGTCAGTGTCAGTCAGTCATTTAGTCATTCAGTCAGTCAGTGAAATAGCCAGTCAGAGAGTCAAGCAGTCAGTCAGTCAGTCTCAGTCAGTCAGTTAGTCAGTCAGTCAGTCAGTCAGTCAGTCAGTCCAGTCTCAGTCAGTCAGGCAGTTAGTCAGTCAGTCTCGGTCAGTCAGTGAGTCAGTCAGTCAGTATCAGTCAGTCAGTGAGTCAGTCTGTCAGTCAGGCAGTATCAGTCAGGCAGTAAGACTCCGCTCGACAGAACTCCGATAGCCTAATGGCTAGACCGCTGGTCTTCCAAGCGAGTGGCCTGGGTTCGAGTCCCAGCCGGAGCGAATATCTTCAATGTATATATTTCTTTTCTAATTTGAAAATTCTTTTTTTTTTCAATTTTTTTCCTTTGCAATTATTGATTATTTATGTAGGGAAGAAAATTCTGAGTCAGTTTAATTTTTCGACACGAAGATTTCAAAGTGTTTAAATAAACAATTACCAAGGTGCATTTTTTGTTTTTATTATATTTAAAACTCCCACCGACAGAGCTCCCATAGACTATTGGCTAGAGTGTTAGGCTTCCAAGCGAGTGGCCCTGGGTTCGAGTCCCAGCCTGAACGAAAATCTTCAATGTATACTTTTAGTTTCTAATTTGAAATTTCTTCTTTTTTTTAATTTTTCTCTTTTGCGAATATTGATTATTTATGTAGGGAGAAAAATTCTGAGTCAGTTTAATTATTCGTCCTGTAAATTTCAAAGTGTTTGAATCAATAATTACCAAGGTGCATTTTTTGTTTTTATTATATTTAAGACTTCCATCGACAGAGCTCCGATAGCCTAATGGCTAGACCGTTTGGTTCCTAGCGCGTGGTACTGGGTTCGAGTCCCGGCCGGAAAGGAAATCATAAATGCAAATATTTTTTCTAATTTTATAATTCTTTTTTTTTTATTTTTCCCTTTTGCGAAGTCAGTCAGTCAGTCTGACAGTCAATCAGTCAAGCACTCAGTCATTCAGTCTCAGTCAGTCAGTCCAGTCACTCAGTCAGTCAGTTAGTCCTTCAGCCAGTCAGTCAAGCAGTCAGTCATTTAGTCTCAGTCAGTCAGTCATTCAGTCAGTCAGTCAGTCAGGCAGTCAGTCAGTCAGTCAGTCAGTCAGGCAGTCAGTCAGTCGGTCAGCCTTATTCAGTCAGTCTGTCAGTCAGTCAGTCAGTCAGCCTTATTCAGTCAGTCTGTCAGTCAGTCAGTCGGTCAGTCCTGTCCAGTCAGTTAGTCAGTCAAGCAGTCAGTCAGGTAGTCAAGCAGTCAGTCAGTCAGTGTCAGTCAGTCATTTAGTCATTCAGTCAGTCAGTGAAATAGCCAGTCAGAGAGTCAAGCAGTCAGTCAGTCAGTCTCAGTCAGTCAGTTAGTCAGTCAGTCAGTCAGTTAGTCAGTCAGTCAGTCAGTCAGTCAGTCAGTCCAGTCTCAGTCAGTCAGGCAGTTAGTCAGTCAGTCTCGGTCAGTCAGTGAGTCAGTCAGTCAGTATCAGTCAGTCAGTGAGTCAGTCTGTCAGTCAGGCAGTATCAGTCAGGCAGTAAGACTCCGCTCGACAGAACTCCGATAGCCTAATGGCTAGACCGCTGGTCTTCCAAGCGAGTGGCCTGGGTTCGAGTCCCAGCCGGAGCGAATATCTTCAATGTATATATTTCTTTTCTAATTTGAAAATTCTTTTTTTTTCAATTTCTTTCCTTTGCAATTATTGATTATTTATGTAGGGAAGAAAATTCTGAGTCAGTTTAATTTTTCGACACGAAGATTTCAAAGTGTTTAAATAAACAATTACCAAGGTGCATTTTTTGTTTTTATTATATTTAAAACTCCCACCGACAGAGCTCCCATAGACTAATGGCTAGAGTGTTAGGCTTCCAAGCGAGTGGCCCTGGGTTCGAGTCCCAGCCTGAACGAAAATCTTCAATGCGTACTTTTAGTTTCTAATTTGAAATTTCTTCCTCTTTTTTTTTAATTTTTCTCTTTTGCGAATATTGATTATTTATGTAGGGAGAAAAATTCTGAGTCAGTTTAATTGTTCGACCTGTAAATTTCAAAGTGTTTGAATCAATAATTACCAAGGTGCATTTTTTGTTTTTATTATATTTAAGACTTCCATCGACAGAGCTCCGATAGCCTAATGGTTAGACCGTTGGGTTCCTAGCGCGTGGTACTGGGTTCGAGTCCCGGCCGGAAAGGAAATCTTAAATGCAAATATTTTTTTCTAATTTTATAATTCTTTTTTTTTATTTTTCCCTTTTGCGAAGTCAGTCAGTCAGTCTGACAGTCAATCAGTCAAGCACTCAGTCATTCAGTCTCAGTCAGTCAGTCCAGTCAGTCAGTCACTCAGTCAGTCAGTTAGTCCTTCAGCCAGTCAGTCAAGCAGTCAGTCATTTAGTCTCAGTCAGTCAGTCATTCAGTCAGTCAGTCAGTCAGGCAGTCAGTCAGTCATTCAGTCGGTCAGTCCTGTGCAGTCAGTTAGTCACTAAAGCAGTCAGTCAGTCTCAGTCAGTCAGTCAGTCAGTCAGTCCAGTCCATTCTCAGTCAGTCAGTCAGTCAGTCTCGGTCAGTCAGTCAGTCAGTCATTCAGTCAGTCAGCCTTATTCAGTCAGTCTGTCAGTCATCCTTATTCAGTCAGTCTGTCAGTCAGTCAGTCGGTCAGTCCTGTCCAGTCAGTTAGTCAGTCAAGCAGTCAGTCAGGTAGTCAAGCAGTCAGTCAGTCAGTGTCAGTCAGTCATTTAGTCATTCAGTCAGTCAGTGAAATAGCCAGTCAGAGAGTCAAGCAGTCAGTCAGTCAGTCTCAGTCAGTCAGTTAGTCAGTCAGTCAGTCAGTCAGTCAGTCAGTCCAGTCTCAGTCAGTCAGGCAGTTAGTCAGTCAGTCTTGGTCAGTCAGTGAGTCAGTCAGTCAGTATCAGTCAGTCAGTATCAGTCAGTCAGTGAGTCAGTCTGTCAGTCAGGCAGTATCAGTCAGGCAGTAAGACTCCGCTCGACAGAACTCCGATAGCCTAATGGCTAGACCGCTGGTCTTCCAAGCGAGTGGCCTGGGTTCGAGTCCCAGCCGGAGCGAATATCTTCAATGTATATATTTCTTTTCTAATTTGAAAATTCTTTTTTTTTTCAATTTCTTTCCTTTGCAATTATTGATTATTTATGTAGGGAAGAAAATTCTGAGTCAGTTTAATTTTTCGACACGAAGATTTCAAAGTGTTTAAATAAACAATTACCATGGTGCATTTTTTGTTTTTATTATATTTAAAACTCCCACCGACAGAGCTCCCATAGACTAATGGCTAGAGTGTTAGGCTTCCAAGCGAGTGGCCCTGGGTTCGAGTCCCAGCCTGAACGAAAATCTTCAATGTATACTTTTAGTTTCTAATTTGATATTTCTTCTTCTTTTTTTTTAATTTTTCTCTTTTGCGAATATTGATTATTTATGTAGGGAGAAAAATTCTGAGTCAGTTTAATTATTCGACCTGTAAATTTCAAAGTGTTTGAATCAATAATTACCAAGGTGCATTTTTTGTTTTTATTATATTTAAGACTTCCATCGACAGAGCTCCGATAGCCTAATGGCTAGACCGTTGGGTTCCAAGCGCGTGGTACTGGGTTCGAGTCCCGGCCGGAACGAAAATCTTCCATGTATATATTTCTCTTCTAATTTGAAGATTCTTTTTTTTTTCAATTTCTTTCTTTTGCAAATATGGATTATTTATGTACGGAAGAAAATTCTGAGTCAGTTTAATCATTCGACCTTTAGATTTCAAAAATTTTAGATCAATAATTACTAAGGTGCATTTTTTGTTTTTATTATAATTAAGACACCGATCAACAGAGATCCGATAGTATGTTGGCGAGAGCGTTGGGCTTCCATGAGTGTCGCCCTGGGTTCAAATCCCAGCCGGAAAGGAAATCTTGAATGCAAATATTTTTTTCTAATTTTATAATTCTTTTTTTTTATTTTTCCCTTTTGCGAAGTCAGTCAGTCAGTCTGACAGTCAATCAGTCAAGCACTCAGTCATTCAGTCTCAGTCAGTCAGTCCAGTCAGTCAGTCACTCAGTCAGTCAGTTAGTCCTTCAGCCAGTCAGTCAAGCAGTCAGTCATTTAGTCTCAGTCAGTCAGTCATTCAGTCAGTCAGTCAGTCAGGCAGTCAGTTAGTCAGTCAGTCGGTCAGTCCTGTGCAGTCAGTTAGTCACTAAAGCAGTCAGTCAGTCTCAGTCAGTCAGTCAGTCAGTCCAGTCCAGTCCAGTCTCAGTCAGTCAGTCAGTCAGTCTCGGTCAGTCAGTCAGTCAGTCAGTCAGTCTCGGTCAGTCAGTCAGTCAGTCATTCAGTCAGTCAGTCAGTCAGGCAGTCAGTCAGTCGGTCAGCCTTATTCAGTCAGTCTGTCAGTCAGTCAGTCAGTCAGCCTTATTCAGTCAGTCTGTCAGTCATCCTTATTCAGTCAGTCTGTCAGTCAGTCAGTCCTGTCCAGTCAGTTAGTCAGTCAAGCAGTCAGTCAGGTAGTCAAGCAGTCAGTCAGTCAGTGTCAGTCAGTCATTTAGTCATTCAGTCAGTCAGTGAAATAGCCAGTCAGAGAGTCAAGCAGTCAGTCAGTCAGTTTCAGTCAGTCAGTTAGCCAGTCAGTCAGTCAGTCAGTCAGTCAGTCCAGTCTCAGTCAGTCAGGCAGTTAGTCAGTCAGTCTCGGTCAGTCAGTGAGTCAGTCAGTCAGTATCAGTCAGTCAGTGAGTCAGTCTGTCAGTCAGGCAGTATCAGTCAGGCAGTAAGACTCCGCTCGACAGAACTCCGATAGCCTAATGGCTAGACCGCTGGTCTTCCAAGCGAGTGGCCTGGGTTCGAGTCCCAGCCGGAGCGAATATCTTTAATGTATATATTTCTTTTCTAATTTGAAAATTCTTTTTTTTTCAATTTCTTTCCTTTGCAATTATTGATTATTTATGTAGTTAAGAAAATTCTGAGTCAGTTTAATTTTTCGACACGAAGATTTCAAAGTGTTTAAATAAACAATTACCAAGGTGCATTTTTTGTTTTTATTATATTTAAAACTCCCACCGGCAGAGCTCCCATAGACTAATGGCTAGAGTGTTAGGCTTCCAAGCGAGTGGCCCTGGGTTCGAGTCCCAAGCTGAACGAAAATCTTCAATGTATACTTTTAGTTTCTAATTTGAAATTTCTTCTTCTTTTTTTTTTAATTTTTCTCTTTTGCGAATATTGATTATTTATGTAGGGAGAAAAATTCTGAGTCAGTTTAATTATTCGACCTGTAAATTTCAAAGTGTTTGAATCAATAATTACCAAGGTGCATTTTTTGTTTTTATTATATTTAAGACTTCCATCGACAGAGCTCCGATAGCCTAATGGCTAGACCGCTGGGTTCCAAGCGCGTGGTACTGGGTTCGAGTCCCGGCCGGAACGAAAATCTTCCATGTATATATTTCTCTTCTAATTTGAAGATTTTTTTTTTTTCAATTTCTTTCTTTTGCAAATATGGATTATTTATGTACGGAAGAAAATTCTGAGTCAGTTTAATCATTCGACCTTTAGATTTCAAAGATTTTAGATCAATAATTACTAAGGTGCATTTTTTGTTTTTATTATAATTAAGACACCGATCAACAGAGATCCGATAGTATATTGGCGAGAGCGTTGGGCTTCCATGAGTGTCGCCCTGGGTTCAAATCCCAGCCGGAAAGGAAATCTTAAATGCAAATATTTTTTTCTAATTTTATAATTCTTTTTTTTTATTTTTCCCTTTTGCGAAGTCAGTCAGTCAGTCTGACAGTCAATCAGTCAAGCACTCAGTCATTCAGTCTCAGTCAGTCAGTCCAGTCAGTCAGTCACTCAGTTAGTCAGTTAGTCCTTCAGCCAGTCAGTCAAGCAGTCAGTCATTTAGTCTCAGTCAGTCAGTCGTTCAGTCAGTCAGTCAGTCAGGCAGTCAGTCAGTCAGTCAGTCGGTCAGTCCTGTGCAGTCAGTTAGTCACTAAAGCAGTCAGTCAGTCTCAGTCAGTCAGTCAGTCAGTCAGTCCAGTCCAGTCTCAGTCAGTCAGTCAGTCAGTCTCGGTCAGTCAGTCAGTCAGTCATTCAGTCAGTCAGTCAGTCAAGCAGTCAGTCAGTCGGTCAGCCTTATTCAGTCAGTCTGTCAGTCAGTCAGTCAGTCAGCCTTATTCAGTCAGTCTGTCAGTCATCCTTATTCAGTCAGTCTGTCAGTCAGTCAGTCGGTCAGTCCTGTCCAGTCAGTTAGTCAGTCAAGCAGTCAGTCAGGTAGTCAAGCAGTCAGTCAGTCAGTGTCAGTCAGTCATTTAGTCATTCAGTCAGTCAGTGAAATAGCCAGTCAGAGAGTCAAGCAGTCAGTCAGTCAGTTAGTCAGTCAGTCAGTCAGTCAGTCAGTCAGTCAGTCCAGTCTCAGTCAGTCAGGCAGTTAGTCAGTCAGTCTCGGTCAGTCAGTGAGTCAGTCAGTCAGTATTAGTCAGTCAGTGAGTCAGTCTGTCAGTCAGGCAGTATCAGTCAGGCAGTAAGACTCCGCTCGACAGAACTCCGATAGCCTAATGGCTAGACCGCTGGTCTTCCAAACGAGTGGCCTGGGTTCGAGTCCCAGCCGGAGCGAATATCTTCAATGTATATATTTCTTTTCTAATTTGAAAATTCTTTTTTTTTTTCAATTTCTTTCCTTTGCAATTATTGATTATTTATGTAGGGAAGAAAATTCTGAGTCAGTTTAATTTTTCGACACGAAGATTTCAAAGTGTTTAAATAAACAATTACCAAGGTGCATTTTTTGTTTTTATTATATTTAAAACTTCCACCGACAGAGCTCCCATAGACTAATGGCTAGAGTGTTAGGCTTCCAAGCGAGTGGCCCTGGGTTCGAGTCCCAGCCTGAACGAAAATCTTCAATGTATACTTTTAGTTTCTAATTTGAAATTTCTTCTTCTTTTTTTTTTTAATTTTTCTCTTTTGCGAATATTGATTATTTATGTAGGGAGAAAAATTCTGAGTCAGTTTAATTATTCGACCTGTAAATTTCAAAGTGTTTGAATAAATAATTACCAAGGTGCATTTTTTGTTTTTATTATATTTAAGACTTCCATCGACAGAGCTCCGATAGCCTAATGGCTAGACCGTTGGGTTCCTAGCGCGTGGTACTGGGTTCGAGTCCCGGCCGGAAAGGAAATCTTAAATGCAAATATTTTTTTCTAATTTTATAATTCTTTTTTTTTTATTTTTCCCTTTTGCGAAGTCAGTCAGTCAGTCTGACAGTCAATCAGTCAAGCACTCAGTCATTCAGTCTCAGTCAGTCAGTCCAGTCAGTCAGTCACTCAGTCAGTCAGTTAGTCCTTCAGCCAGTCAGTCAAGCAGTCAGTCATTTAGTCTCAGTCAGTCAGTCATTCAGTCAGTCAGTCAGTCAGGCAGTCAGTCAGTCAGTCAGTCGGTCAGTCCTGTGCAGTCAGTTAGTCACTAAAGCAGTCAGTCAGTCTCAGTCAGTCAGTCAGTCAGTCAGTCCAGTCCAGTCTCAGTCAGTCAGTCAGTCAGTCTCGGTCAGTCAGTCAGTCAGTCATTCAGTCAGTCAGTCAGTCAGGCAGTCAGTCAGTCGGTCAGCCTTATTCAGTCAGTCTGTCAGTCAGTCAGTCAGTCAGCCTTATTCAGTCAGTCTGTCAGTCATCCTTATTCAGTCAGTCTGTCAGTCAGTCAGTCGGTCAGTCCTGTCCAGTCAGTTAGTCAGTCAAGCAGTCAGTCAGGTAGTCAAGCAGTCAGTCAGTCAGTGTCAGTCAGTCATTTAGTCATTCAGTCAGTCAGTGAAATAGCCAGTCAGAGAGTCAAGCAGTCAGTCAGTCAGTCTCAGTCAGTCAGTTAGTCAGTCAGTCAGTCAGTCAGTCAGTCAGTCCAGTCTCAGTCAGTCAGGCAGTTAGTCAGTCAGTCTCGGTCAGTCAGTGAGTCAGTCAGTCAGTATCAGTCAGTCAGTGAGTCAGTCTGTCAGTCAGGCAGTATCAGTCAGGCAGTAAGACTCCGCTCGACAGAACTCCGATAGCCTAATGGCTAGACCGCTGGTCTTCCAAGCGAGTGGCCTGGGTTCGAGTCCCAGCCGGAGCGAATATCTTCAATGTATATATTTCTTTTCTAATTCGAAAATTCTTTTTTTTTTCAATTTCTTTCCTTTGCAATTATTGATTATTTATGTAGGGAAAAAAATTCTGAGTCAGTTTAATTTTTCGACACGAAGATTTCAAAGTGTTTAAATAAACAATTACCAAGGTGCATTTTTTGTTTTTATTATATTTAAAACTCCCACCGACAGAGCTCCCATAGACTAATGGCTAGAGTGTTAGGCTTCCAAGCGAGTGGCCCTGGGTTCGAGTCCCAGCCTGAACGAAAATCTTCAATGTATACTTTTAGTTTCTAATTTGAAATTTCTTCTTCTTTTTTTTTTAATTTTTCTCTTTTGCGAATATTGATTATTTATGTAGGGAGAAAAATTCTGAGTCAGTTTAATTATTCGACCTGTAAATTTCAAAGTGTTTGAATCAATAATTACCAAGGTGCATTTTTTTGTTTTTATTATATTTAAGACTTCCATCGACAGAGCTCCGATAGCCTAATGGCTAGACCGTTAGGTTCCAAGCGCGTGGTACTGGGTTCGAGTCCCGGCCGGAACGAAAATCTTCCATGTATATATTTCTCATCTAATTTGAAGATTTTTTTTTTTTCAATTTCTTTCTTTTGCAAATATGGATTATTTATGTACGGAAGAAAATTCTGAGTCAGTTTAATCATTCGACCTTTAGATTTCAAAGATTTTAAATCAATAATTACTAAGGTGCATTTTTTGTTTTTATTATAACTAAGACACCGATCAACAGAGATCCGATAGTATATTGGCGAGAGCGTTGGGCTTCCATGAGTGTCGCCCTGGGTTCAAATCCCAGCCGGAAAGGAAATCTTAAATGCAAATATTTTTTTCTAATTTTATAATTCTTTTTTTTCTATTTTTCCCTTTTGCGAAGTCAGTCAGTCAGTCTGACAGTCAATCAGTCAAGCACTCAGTCATTCAGTCTCAGTCAGTCAGTCCAGTCAGTCAGTCACTCAGTCAGTCAGTTAGTCCTTCAGCCAGTCAGTCAAGCAGTCAGTCATTTAGTCTCAGTCAGTCAGTCATTCAGTCAGTCAGTCAGTCAGTCAGGCAGTCAGTCAGTCAGTCAGTCGGTCAGTCCTGTGCAGTCAGTTAGTCACTAAAGCAGTCAGTCAGTCTCAGTCAGTCAGTCAGTCAGTCAGTCCAGTCCAGTCTCAGTCAGTCAGTCAGTCAGTCTCGGTCAGTCAGTCAGTCAGTCATTCAGTCAGTCAGTCACTCAGGCAGTCAGTCAGTCGGTCAGCCTTATTCAGTCAGTCTATCAGTCAGTCAGTCAGTCAGCCTTATTCAGTCAGTCTGTCAGTCATCCTTATTCAGTCAGTCTGTCAGTCAGTCAGTCGGTTAGTCCTGTCCAGTCAGTTAGTCAGTCAAGCAGTCAGTCAGGTAGTCAAGCAGTCAGTCAGTCAGTGTCAGTCAGTCATTTAGTCATTCAGTCAGTCAGTGAAATAGCCAGTCAGAGAGTCAAGCAGTCAGTCAGTCAGTCTCAGTCAGTCAGTCAGTCAGTCAGTCAGTCAGTCCAGTCTCAGTCAGTCAGGCAGTTAGTCAGTCAGTCTCGGTCAGTCAGTGAGTCAGTCAGTCAGTATCAGTCAGTCAGTGAGTCAGTCTGTCAGTCAGGCAGTATCAGTCAGGCAGTAAGACTCCGCTCGACAGAACTCCGATAGCCTAATGGCTAGACCGCTGGTCTTCCAAGCGAGTGGCCTGGGTTCGAGTCCCAGCCGGAGCGAATATCTTCAATGTATATATTTCTTTTCTAATTTGAAAATTCTTTTTTTTTTTCAATTTCTTTCCTTTGCAATTATTGATTATTTATGTAGGGAAGAAAATTCTGAGTCAGTTTAATTTTTCGACACGAAGATTTCAAAGTGTTTAAATAAACAATTACCAAGGTGCATTTTTTGTTTTTATTATATTTAAAACTCCCACCGACAGAGCTCCCATAGACTAATGGCTAGAGTGTTAGGCTTCCAAGCGAGTGGCCCTGGGTTCGAGTCCCAGCCTGAACGAAAATCTTCAATGTATACTTTTAGTTTCTAATTTGAAATTTCTTCTTCTTTTTTTTTTAATTTTTCTCTTTTGCGAATATTGATTATTTATGTAGGGAGAAAAATTCTGAGTCAGTTTAATTATTCGACCTGTAAATTTCAAAGTGTTTGAATCAATAATTACCAAGGTGCATTTTTTGTTTTTATTATATTTAAGACTTCCATCGACAGAGCTCCGATAGCCTAATGGGTAGACCGTTGGGTTCCTAGCGCGTGGTACTGGGTTCGAGTCCCGGCCGGAAAGGAAATCTTAAATGCAAATATTTTTTTCTAATTTTATAATTCTTTTTTTTTTATTTTTCCCTTTTGCGAAGTCAGTCAGTCAGTCTGACAGTCAATCAGTCAAGCACTCAGTCATTCAGTCTCAGTCAGTCAGTCCAGTCACTCAGTCACTCAGTCAGTCAGTTAGTCCTTCAGCCAGTCAGTCAAGCAGTCAGTCATTTAGTCTCAGTCAGTCAGTCATTCAGTCAGTCAGTCAGTCAGTCAGTCCAGTCCAGTCTCAGTCAGTCAGTCAGTCAGTCTCGGTCAGTCAGTCAGTCAGTCATTCAGTCAGTCAGTCAGACAGGCAGTCAGTCAGTCGGTCAGCCTTATTCAGTCAGTCTGTCAGTCAGTCAGTCAGTCAGCCTTATTCAGTCAGTCTGTCAGTCATCCTTATTCAGTCAGTCTGCCAGTCAGTCGGTCAGTCCTGTCCAGTCAGTTAGTCAGTCAAGCAGTCAGTCAGGTAGTCAAGCAGTCAGTCAGTCAGTGTCAGTCAGTCATTTAGTCATTCAGTCAGTCAGTGAAATAGCCAGTCAGAGAGTCAAGCAGTCAGTCAGTCAGTCTCAGTCAGTCAGTTAGTCAGTCAGTCAGTCAGTCAGTCAGTCAGTCCAGTCTCAGTCAGTCAGGCAGTTAGTCAGTCAGTCTCGGTCAGTCAGTGAGTCAGTCAGTCAGTATCAGTCAGTCAGTGAGTCAGTCTGTCAGTCAGGCAGTATCAGTCAGGCAGTAAGACTCCGCTCGACAGAACTCCGATAGCCTAATGGCTAGACCGCTGGTCTTCCAAGCGAGTGGCCTGGGTTCGAGTCCCAGCCGGAGCGAATATCTTCAATGTATATATTTCTTTTCTAATTTGAAAATTCTTTTTTTTTTCAATTTCTTTCCTTTGCAATTATTGATTATTTATGTAGGGAAGAAAATTCTGAGTCAGTTTAATTTTTCGACACGAAGATTTCAAAGTGTTTAAATAAACAATTACCAAGGTGCATTTTTTGTTTTTATTATATTTAAAACTCCCACCGACAGAGCTCCCATAGACTAATGGCTAGAGTGTTAGGCCTCCAAGCGAGTGGCCCTGGGTTCGAGTAACAGCCTGAACGAAAATCTTCAATGTATACTTTTAGTTTCTAATTTGAAATTTCTTCTTCTTTTTTTTTTAATTTTTCTCTTTTGCGAATATTGATTATTTATGTAGGGAGAAAAATTCTGAGTCAGTTTAATTATTCGACCTGTAAATTTCAAAGTGTTTGAATCAATAATTACCAAGGTGCATTTTTTGTTTTTATTATATTTAAGACTTCCATCGACAGAGCTCCGATAGCCTAATGGCTAGACCGTTGGGTCCCAAGCGCGTGGTACTGGTTTCGAGTCCCGGCCGGAACGAAAATCTTCCATGTATATATTTCTCTTCTAATTTGAAGATTCTTTTTTTTTTCAATTTCTTTCTTTTGCAAATATGGATTATTTATGTACGGAAGAAAATTCTGAGTCAGTTTAATCATTCGACCTTTAGATTTCAAAGATTTTAGATCAATAATTACTAAGGTGCATTTTTTGTTTTTATTATATTTAAGACTTCCATCGACAGAGCTCCGATAGCCTAATGGCTAGACCGTTGGGTTCCTAGCGCGTGGTACTGGGTTCGAGTCCCGGCCGGAAAGGAAATCTTAAATGCAAGTATTTTTTTCTAATTTTATAATTCTTTTTTTTTATTTTTCCCTTTTGCGAAGTCAGTCAGTCAGTCTGACAGTCAATCAGTCAAGCACTCAGTCATTCAGTCTCAGTCAGTCAGTCCAGTCAGTCAGTCACTCAGTCAGTCAGTTAGTCCTTCAGCCAGTCAGTCAAGCAGTCAGTCATTTAGTCTCAGTCAGTCAGTCATTCAGTCAGTCAGTCAGTCAGGCAGTCAGTCAGTCAGTCGTCGGTCAGTCCTGTGCAGTCAGTTAGTCACTAAAGCAGTCAGTCAGTCTCAGTCAGTCAGTCAGTCAGTCAGTCCAGTCCAGTCTCAGTCAGTCAGTCAGTCAGTCTCGGTCAGTCAGTCAGTCAGTCAGTCAGTCATTCAATCAGTCAGTCAGTCAGGCAGTCAGTCAGTCGTTCAGCCTTATTCAGTCAGTCTGTCAGTCAGTCAGTCTGTCAGTCAGCCTTATTCAGTCAGTCTGTCAGTCAGTCAGTCGGTCAGTCCTGTCCAGTCAGTTAGTCAGTCAAGCAGTCAGTCAGGTAGTCAAGCAGTCAGTCAGTCAATGTCAGTCAGTCATTTAGTCATTCAGTCAGTCAGTGAAATAGCAAGTCAGAGAGTCAAGCAGTCAGTCAGTCAGTCTCAGTCAGTCAGTTAGTCAGTCAGTCAGTCAGTCAGTCAGTCCAGTCTCAGTCAGTCAGGCAGTTAGTCAGTCAGTCTCGGTCAGTCAGTGAGTCAGTCAGTCAGTATCAGTCAGTCAGTGAGTCAGTCTTTCAGTCAGGCAGTATCAGTCAGGCAGTAAGACTCCGCTCGACAGAACGCCGATAGCCTAATGGCTAGACCGCTGGTCTTCCAAGCGAGTGGCCTGGGTTCGAGTCCCAGCCGGAGCGAATATCTTCAATGTATATATTTCTTTTCTAATTTGAAAATTCTTTTTTTTTTCAATTTCTTTCCTTTGCAATTATTGATTATTTATGTAGGGAAGAAAATTCTGAGTCAGTTTAATTTTTCGACACGAAGATTTCAAAGTGTTTAAATAAACAATTACCAAGGTGCATTTTTTGTTTTTATTATATTTAAAACTCCCACCGACAGAGCTCCCATAGACTAATGGCTAGAGTGTTAGGCTTCCAAGCGAGTGGCCCTGGGTTCGAGTCCCAGCCTGAACGAAAATCTTCAATGTATACTTTTAGTTTCTAATTTGAAATTTCTTCTTCTTTTTTTTTAATTTTTCTCTTTTGCGAATATTGATTATTTATGTAGGGAGAAAAATTCTGAGTCAGTTTAATTATTCGACCTGTAAATTTCAAAGTGTTTGAATCAATAATTACCAAGGTGCATTTTTTGTTTTTATTATATTTAAGACTTCCATCGGCAGAGCTCCGATAGCCTAATGGCTAGACCGTTGGGTTCCAAGCGCGTGGTACTGGGTTCGAGTCCCGGCCGGGACGAAAATCTTCCATGTATATATTTCTCTTCTAATTTGAAGATTCTTTTTTTTCAATTTCTTTCTTTTGCAAATATGGATTATTTATGTACGGAAGAAAATTCTGAGTCAGTTTAATCATTCGACCTTTAGATTTCAAAGATTTTAGATCAATAATTACTAAGGTGCATTTTTTGTTTTTATTATAATTAAGACACCGATCAACACAGATCCGATAGTATATTGGCGAGAGCGTTGGGCTTCCATGAGTGTCGCCCTGGGTTCAAATCCCAGCAGGAAAGGAAATCTTAAATGCAAATATTTTTTTCTAATTTTATAATTCTTTTTTTTTTATTTTTCCCTTTTGCGAAGTCAGTCAGTCAGTCTGACAGTCAATCAGTCAAGCACTCAGTCATTCAGTCTCAGTCAGTCAGTCCAGTCAGTCAGTCACTCAGTCAGTCAGTTAGTCCTTCAGCCAGTCAGTCAAGCAGTCAGTCATTTAGTCTCAGTCAGTCAGTCATTCAGTCAGTCAGTCAGTCAGGCAGTCAGTCAGTCAGTCAGTCGGTCAGTCCTGTGCAGTCAGTTAGTCACTAAAGCAGTCAGTCAGTCCAGTCCAGTCTCAGTCAGTCAGTCAGTCAGTCTCGGTCAGTCAGTCAGTCAGTCTCGGTCAGTCAGTCAGTCAGTCATTCAGCCTTATTCAGTCAGTCTGTCAGTCAGTCAGTCAGTCAGCCTTATTCAGTCAGTCTGTCAGTCATCCTTATTCAGTCAGTCTGTCAGTCAGTCAATCGGTCAGTCCTGTCCAGTCAGTTAGTCAGTCAAGCAGTCAGTCAGGTAGTCAAGCAGTCAGTCAGTCAGTGTCAGTCAGTCATTTAGTCATTCAGTCAGTCAGTGAAATAGCCAGTCAGAGAGTCAAGCAGTCAGTCAGTCAGTCCAGTCTCAGTCAGTCAGGCAGTTAGTCAGTCAGTCTCGGTCAGTCAGTGAGTCAGTCAGTCAGTATCAGTCAGTCAGTGAGTCAGTCAGGCAGTATCAGTCAGGCAGTAAGACTCCGCTCGACAGAACTCCGATAGCCTAATGGCTAGACCGCTGGTCTTCCAAGCGAGTGGCCCTGGGTTCGAGTCCCAGCCTGAACGAAAATCTTCAATGTATACTTTTAGTTTCTAATTTGAAATTTCTTCTTCTTTTTTTTTAATTTTTCTCTTTTGCGAATATTGATTATTTATGTAGGGAGAAAAATTCTGAGTCAGTTTAATTATTCGACCTGTAAATTTCAAAGTGTTTGAATCAATAATTACCAAGGTGCATTTTTTGTTTTTATTATATTTAAGACACCGATCAACAGAGATCCGATAGTATATTGGCGAGAGCGTTGGGCTTCCATGAGTGTCGCCCTGGGTTCAAATCCCAGCCGGAAAGGAAATCTTAAATGCAAATATTTTTTTCTAATTTTATAATTCTTTTTTTTTTATTTTTCCCTTTTGCGAAGTCAGTCAGTCAGTCTGACAGTCAATCAGTCAAGCACTCAGTCATTCAGTCTCAGTCAGTCAGTCCAGTCAGTCAGTCACTCAGTCAGTCAGTTAGTCCTTCAGCCAGTCAGTCAAGCTGTCAGTCATTTAGTCTCAGTCAGTCAGTCATTCAGTCAGTCAATCAGTCAGGCAGTCAGTCAGTCAGTCAGTCGGTCAGTCCTGTGCAGTCAGTTAGTCACTAAAGCAGTCAGTCAGTCTCAGTCAGTCAGTCAGTCAGTCAGTCCAGTCCAGTCTCAGTCAGTCAGTCAGTCAGTCTCGGTCAGTCAGTCAGTCAGTCAGTCAGTCAGTCCAGTCCAGTCTCAGTCAGTCAGTCAGTCAGTCAGTCCAGTCCAGTCTCAGTCAGTCAGTCAGTCAGTCTCGGTCAGTCAGTCAGTCAGTCATTCAGTCAGTCAGTCAGTCAGGCAGTCAGTCAGTCGGTCAGCCTTATTCAGTCAGTCTGTCAGTCAGTCAGTCAGTCAGCCTTATTCAGTCAGTCTGTCAGTCATCCTTATTCACTCAGTCTGTCAGTCAGTCAGTCGGTCAGTCCTGTCCAGTCAGTTAGTCAGTCAAGCAGTCAGTCAGGTAGTCAAGCAGTCAGTCAGTCAGTGTCAGTCAGTCATTTAGTCATTCAGTCAGTCAGTGAAATAGCCAGTCAGAGAGTCAAGCTGTCAGTCAGTCAGTCTCAGTCAGTCAGTCTCAGTCAGTCAGTTAGTCAGTCAGTCAGTCAGTCCAGTCTCAGTCAGTCAGGCAGTTAGTCAGTCAGTCCAGTCTCAGTCAGTCAGGCAGTTAGTCAGTCAGTATCAGTCAGTCAGTGAGTCAGTCTGTCAGTCAGGCAGTATCAGTCAGGCAGTAAGACTCCGCTCGACAGAACTCCGATAGCCTAATGGCTAGACCGTTGGGTTCCTAGCGCGTGGTACTGGGTTCGAGTCCCGGCCGGAAAGGAAATCTTAAATGCAAATATTTTTTTCTAATTTTGTAATTCTTTTTTTTTTATTTTTCCCTTTTGCGAAGTCAGTCAGTCAGTCTGATAGTCAATCAGTCAAGCACTCAGTCATTCAGTCTCAGTCAGTCAGTCCAGTTAGTCAGTCACTCAGTCAGTCAGTTAGTCCTTCAGCCAGTCAGTCAAGCAGTCAGTCATTTAGTCTCAGTCAGTCAGTCATTCAGTCAGTCAGTCAGTCAGGCAGTCAGTCAGTCAGTCAGTCGGTCAGTCCTGTGCAGTCAGTTAGTCACTAAAGCACTCAGTCAGTCTCAGTCAGTCAGTCAGTCAGTCTCGGTCAGTCAGTCAGTCAGTCATTCAGTCAGTCAGTCAGTCAGGCAGTCAGTCATTCAGTCAGTCAGTCAGTCAGGCAGTCAGTCAGTCGGTCAGCCTTATTCAGTCAGTCTGTCAGTCAGTCAGTCAGTCAGCCTTATTCAGTCAGTCTGTCAGTCATCCTTATTCAGTCAGTCTGTCAGTCAGTCAGTCGGTCAGTCCTGTCCAGTCAGTTAGTCAGTCAAGCAGTCAGTTAGGTAGTCAAGCAGTCAGTCAGTCAGTGTCAGTCAGTCATTTAGTCATTCAGTCAGTCAGTGAAATAGCCAGTCAGAGAGTCAAGCAGTCAGTCAGTCAGTCTCAGTCAGTCAGTTAGTCAGTCAGTCAGTCAGTCAGTCAGTCAGTCAGTCCAGTCTCAGTCAGTCAGGCAGTTAGTCAGTCAGTCTCGGTCAGTCAGTGAGTCAGTCAGTCAGTATCAGTCAGTCAGTGAGTCAGTCTGTCAGTCAGGCAGTATCAGTCAGGCAGTAAGACTCCGCTCGACAGAACTCCGATAGCCTAATGGCTAGACCGCTGGTCTTCCAAGCGAGTGGCCTGGGTTCGAGTCCCAGCCGGAGCGAATATCTTCAATGTATATATTTCTTTTCTAATTTGAAAATTCTTTTTTTTTTCAATTTCTTTCCTTTGCAATTATTGATTATTTATGTAGGGAAGAAAATTCTGAGTCAGTTTAATTTTTCGACACGAAGATTTCAAAGTGTTTAAATAAACAATTACCAAGGTGCATTTTTTGTTTTTATTATATTTAAAACTCCCACCGACAGAGCTCCCATAGACAAATGGCTAGAGTGTTAGGCTTCCAAGCGAGTGGCCCAGGGTTCGAGTCCCAGCCTGAACGAAAATCTTCAATGTATACTTTTAGTTTCTAATTTGAAATTTCTTCTTCTTTTTTTTTTAATTTTTCTCTTTTGCGAATATTGATTATTTATGTAGGGAGAAAAATTCTGAGTCAGTTTAATTATTCGACCTGTAAATTTCAAAGTGTTTGAATCAATAATTACCAAGGTGCATTTTTTGTTTTTATTATATTTAAGACTTCCATCGACAGAGCTCCGATAGCCTAATGGATAGACCGTTGGGTTCCTAGCGCGTGGTACTGGGTTCGAGTCCCGGCCGGAAAGGAAATCTTAAATGCAAATATTTTTTTCTAATTTTATAATTCTTTTTTTTTATTTTTCCCTTTTGCGAAGTCAGTCAGTCAGTCTGACAGTCAATCAGTCAAGCACTCAGTCATTCAGTCTCAGTCAGTCAGTCCAGTCAGTCAGTCACTCAGTCAGTCAGTTAGTCCTTCAGCCAGTCAGTCAAGCAGTCAGTCATTTAGTCTCAGTCAGTCAGTCATTCAGTCAGTCAGTCAGTCAGGCAGTCAGTCAGTCAGTCAGTCGGCCAGTCCTGTGCAGTCAGTTAGTCATTAAAGCAGTCAGTCAGTCTCAGTCAGTCAGTCAGTCAGTCAGTCCAGTCCAGTCTCAGTCAGTCAGTCAGTCAGTCTCGGTCAGTCAGTCAGTCAGTCATTCAGTCAGTCAGTCAGTCAGGCAGTCAGTCAGTCGGTCAGCCTTATTCAGTCAGTCGGTCAGTCAGTCAGTCAGTCAGCCTTATTCAGTCAGTCTGTCAGTCATCCTTATTCAGTCAGTCTGTCAGTCAGTCAGTCGGTCAGTCCTGTCCAGTCAGTTAGTCAGTCAAGCAGTCAGTCAGGTAGTCAAGCAGTCAGTCAGTCAGTGTCAGTCAGTCAGTCTCAGTCAGTCAGTCTCAGTCAGTCAGTTAGTCAGTCAGTCAGTCAGTCAGTCCAGTCTCAGTCAGTCAGGCAGTTAGTCAGTCAGTCTCGGTCAGTCAGTGAGTCAGTCAGTCAGTATCAGTCAGTCAGTGAGTCAGTCTGTCAGTCAGGCAGTATCAGTCAGGCAGTAAGACTCCGCTCGACAGAACTCCGATAGCCTAATGGCTAGACCGCTGGTCTTCCAAGCGAGTGGCCTGGGTTCGAGTCCCAGCCGGAGCGAATATCTTCAATGTATATATTTCTTTTCTAATTTGAAAATTCTTTTTTTTTCAATTTCTTTCCTTTGCAATTATTGATTATTTATGTAGGGAAGAAAATTCTGAGTCAGTTTAATTTTTCGACACGAAGATTTCAAAGTGTTTAAATAAACAATTACCAAGGTGCATTTTTTGTTTTTATTATATTTAAAACTCCCACCGACAGAGCTCCCATAGACTAATGGCTAGAGTGTTAGGCTTCCAAGCGAGTGGCCCTGGGTTCGAGTCCCAGCCTGAACGAAAATCTTCAATGTATACTTTTAGTTTCTAATTTGAAATTTCTTCTTCTTTTTTTTTTTAATTTTTCTCTTTTGCGAATATTGATTATTTATGTAGGGAGAAAAATTCTGAGTCAGTTTAATTATTCGACCTGTAAATTTCAAAGTGTTTGAATCAATAATTACCAAGGTGCATTTTTTGTTTTTATTATATTTAAGACTTCCATCGACAGAGCTCCGATAGCCTAATGGCTAGACCGTTGGGTTCCAAGCGCGTGGTACTGGGTTCGAGTCCCGGCCGGAACGAAAATCTTCCATGTATATATTTCTCTTCTAATTTGAAGATTCTTTTTTTTTTCAATTTCTTTCTTTTGCAAATATGGATTATTTATGTACGGAAGAAAATTCTGAGTCAGTTTAATCATTCGACATTTAGATTTCAAAGATTTTAGATCAATAATTACTAAGGTGCATTTTTTGTTTTTATTATAATTAAGACACCGATCAACAGAGATCCGATAGTATATTGGCGAGAGCGTTGGGCTTCCATGAGTGTCGCCCTGGGTTCAAATCCCAGCCGGAATGGAAATCTTAAATGCAAATATTTTTTTTTCTAATTTTATAATTTTTTTTTTTATTTTTCCCTTTTGCGAAGTCAGTCAGTCAGTCTGACAGTCAATCAGTCAAGCACTCAGTCATTCAGTCTCAGTCAGTCAGTCCAGTCAGTCAGTCACTCAGTCATTCAGTTAGTCCTTCAGCCAGTCAGTCAAGCAGTCAGTCATTTAGTCTCAGTCAGTCAGTCATTCAGTCAGTCAGTCAGTCAGGCAGTCAGTCAGTCAGTCAGTCGGTCAGTCCTGTGCAGTCAGTTAGTCACTAAAGCAGTCAGTCAGTCTCAGTCAGTCAGTCAGTCCAGTCCAGTCTCAGTCAGTCAGTCAGTCAGTCTCGGTCAGTCAATCAGTCAGTCATTCAGTCAGTCAGTCAGTCAGGCAGTCAGTCAGTCGGTCAGCCTTATTCAGTCAGTCTGTCAGTCAGTCAGTCAGTCAGCCTTATTCAGTCAGTCTGTCAGTCAGTTAGTCGGTCAGTCCTGTCCAGTCAGTTAGTCAGTCAAGCAGTCAGTCAGGTAGTCAAGCAGTCAGTCAGTCAGTGTCAGTCAGTCATTTAGTCATTCAGTCAGTCAGTGAAATAGCCAGTCAGAGAGTCAAGCAGTCAGTCAGTCAGTCTCAGTCAGTCAGTTTGTCAGTCAGTCAGTCAGTCAGTCAGTCAGTCCAGTCTCAGTCAGTCAGGCAGTTAGTCAGTCAGTCTCGGTCAGTCAGTGAGTCAGTCAGTCAGTATCAGTCAGTCAGTGAGTCAGTCTGTCAGTCAGGCAGTATCAGTCAGGCAGTAAGACTCCGCTCGACAGAACTCCGATAGCCTAATGGCTAGACCGCTGGTCTTCCAAGCGAGTGGCCTGGGTTCGAGTCCCAGCCGGAGCGAATATCTTCAATGTATATATTTCTTTTCTAATTTGAAAATTCTTTTTTTTTTCAATTTCTTTCCTTTGCAATTATTGATTATTTATGTAGGGAAGAAAATTCTGAGTCAGTTTAATTTTTCGACACGAAGATTTCAAAGTGTTTGAATAAACAATTACCAAGGTGCATTTTTTGTTTTTATTATATTTAAAACTACCACCGACAGAGCTCCCATAGACTAATGGCTAGAGTGTTAGGCTTCCAAGCGAGTGGCCCTGGGTTCGAGTCCCAGCCTGAACGAAAATCTTCAATGTATACTTTTAGTTTCTAATTTGAAATTTCTTCTTCTTTTTTTTTTATTTTTCTCTTTTGCGAATATTGATTATTTATGTAGGGAGAAAAATTCTGAGTCAGTTTAATTATTCGACCTGTAAATTTCAAAGTGTTTGAATCAATAATTACCAAGGTGCATTTTTTGTTTTTATTATATTTAAGACTTCCATCGACAGAGCTCCGATAGCCTAATGGCTAGACCGTTGGGTTCCTAGCGCGTGGTACTGGGTTCGAGTCCCGGCCGGAATGGAAATCTTAAATGCAAATATTTTTTTCTAATTTTATAATTCTTTTTTTTTATTTTTCCCTTTTGCGAAGTCAGTCAGTCAGTCTGACAGTCAATCAGTCAAGCACTCAGTCATTCAGTCTCAGTCAGTCAGTCCAGTCAGTCAGTCACTCAGTCAGTCAGTTAGTCCTTCAGCCAGTCAGTCAAGCAGTCAGTCATTTAGTCTCAGTCAGTCAGTCCAGTCCAGTCTCAGTCAGTCAGTCAGTCAGTCTCGGTCAGTCAATCAGTCAGTCATTCAGTCAGTCAGGCAGTCAGTCAGTCGGTCAGCCTTATTCAGTCAGTCTGTCAGTCAGTCAGTCAGTCAGCCTTATTCAGTCAGTCTGTCAGTCATCCTTATTCAGTCAGTCTGTCAGTCAGTTAGTCGGTCAGTCCTGTCCAGTCAGTTAGTCAGTCAAGCAGTCAGTCAGGTAGTCAAGCAGTCAGTCAGTCAGTGTCAGTCAGTCATTTAGTCATTCAGTCAGTCAGTGAAATAGCCAGTCAGAGAGTCAAGCAGTCAGTCAGTCAGTCTCAGTCAGTCAGTTAGTCAGTCAGTCAGTCAGTCAGTCAGTCAGTCCAGTCTCAGTCAGTCAGGCAGTTAGTCAGTCAGTCTCGGTCAGTCAGTGAGTCAGTCAGTCAGTATCAGTCAGTCAGTGAGTCAGTCTGTCAGTCAGGCAGTATCAGTCAGGCAGTAAGACTCCGCTCGACAGAACTCCGATAGCCTAATGGCTAGACCGCTGGTCTTCCAAGCGAGTGGCCTGGGTTCGAGTCCCAGCCGGAGCGAATATCTTCAATGTATATATTTCTTTTCTAATTTGAAAATTCTTTTTTTTTTCAATTTCTTTCATTTGCAATTATTGATTATTTATGTAGGGAAGAAAATTCTGAGTCAGTTTAATTTTTCGACACGAAGATTTCAAAGTGTTTAAATAAACAATTACCAAGGTGCATTTTTTGTTTTTAGTATATTTAAAACTCCCACCGACAGAGCTCCCATAGACTAATGGCTAGAGTGTTAGGCCTCCAAGCGAGTGGCCCTGGGTTCGAGTAACAGCCTGAACGAAAATCTTCAATGTATACTTTTAGTTTCTAATTTGAAATTTCTTCTTCTTTTTTTTTTAATTTTTCTCTTTTGCGAATATTGATTATTTATGTAGGGAGAAAAATTCTGAGTCAGTTTAATTATTCGACCTGTAAATTTCAAAGTGTTTGAATCAATAATTACCAAGGTGCATTTTTTGTTTTTATTATATTTAAGACTTCCATCGACAGAGCTCCGATAGCCTAATGGCTAGACCGTTGGGTCCCAAGCGCGTGGTACTGGGTTCGAGTCCCGGCCGGAACGAAAATCTTCCATGTATATATTTCTCTTCTAGTTTGAAGATTCTTTTTTTTTTCAATTTCTTTCTTTTGCAAATATGGATTATTTATGTACGGAAGAAAATTCTGAGTCAGTTTAATCATTCGACCTTTAGATTTCAAAGATTTTAGATCAATAATTACTAAGGGGCATTTTTTGTTTTTATTATATTTAAGACTTCCATCGACAGAGCTCCGATAGCCTAATGGCTAGACCGTTGGGTTCCTAGCGCGTGGTACTGGGTTCGAGTCCCGGCCGGAAAGGAAATCTTAAATGCAAGTATTTTTTTCTAATTTTATAATTCTTTTTTTTTATTTTTCCCTTTTGCGAAGTCAGTCAGTCAGTCTGACAGTCAATCAGTCAAGCACTCAGTCATTCAGTCTCAGTCAGTCAGTCCAGTCAGTCAGTCACTCAGTCAGTCAGTTAGTCCTTCAGCCAGTCAGTCAAGCAGTCAGTCATTTAGTCTCAGTCAGTCAGACATTCAGTCAGTCAGTCAGTCAGGCAGTCAGTCAGTCAGTCGTCGGTCAGTCCTGTGCAGTCAGTTAGTCACTAAAGCAGTCAGTCAGTCTCAGTCAGTCAGTCAGTCAGTCAGTCCAGTCCAGTCTCAGTCAGTCAGTCAGTCAGTCTCGGTCAGTCTGTCAGTCAGTCAGTCAGTCATTCAATCAGTCAGTCAGTCAGGCAGTCAGTCAGTCGTTCAGCCTTATTCAGTCAGTCTGTCAGTCAGTCAGTCTGTCAGTCAGCCTTATTCAGTCAGTCTGTCAGTCAGTCAGTCGGTCAGTCCTGTCCAGTCAGTTAGTCAGTCAAGCAGTCAGTCAGGTAGTCAAGCAGTCAGTCAGTCAATGTCAGTCAGTCATTTAGTCATTCAGTCAGTCAGTGAAATAGCAAGTCAGAGAGTCAAGCAGTCAGTCTCAGTCAGTCAGTTAGTCAGTCAGTCAGTCAGTCAGTCAGTCCAGTCTCAGTCAGTCAGGCAGTTAGTCAGTCAGTCTCGGTCAGTCAGTGAGTCAGTCAGTCAGTATCAGTCAGTCAGTGAGTCAGTCTTTCAGTCAGGCAGTATCAGTCAGGCAGTAAGACTCCGCTCGACAGAACGCCGATAGCCTAATGGCTAGACCGCTGGTCTTCCAAGCGAGTGGCCTGGGTTCGAGTCCCAGCCGGAGCGAATATCTTCAATGTATATATTTCTTTTCTAATTTGAAAATTCTTTTTTTTTTCAATTTCTTTCCTTTGCAATTATTGATTATTTATGTAGGGAAGAAAATTCTGAGTCAGTTTAATTTTTCGACACGAAGATTTCAAAGTGTTTAAATAAACAATTACCAAGGTGCATTTTTTGTTTTTATTATATTTAAAACTCCCACCGACAGAGCTCCCATAGACTAATGGCTAGAGTGTTAGGCTTCCAAGCGAGTGGCCCTGGGTTCGAGTCCCAGCCTGAACGAAAATCTTCAATGTATACTTTTAGTTTCTAATTTGAAATTTCTTCTTCTTTTTTTTTAATTTTTCTCTTTTGCGAATATTGATTATTTATGTAGGGAGAAAAATTCTGAGTCAGTTTAATTATTCGACCTGTAAATTTCAAAGTGTTTGAATCAATAATTACCAAGGTGCATTTTTTGTTTTTATTATATTTAAGACTTCCATCGGCAGAGCTCCGATAGCCTAATGGCTAGACCGTTGGGTTCCAAGCGCGTGGTACTGGGTTCGAGTCCCGGCCGGGACGAAAATCTTCCATGTATATATTTCTCTTCTAATTTGAAGATTCTTTTTTTTCAATTTCTTTCTTTTGCAAATATGGATTATTTATGTACGGAAGAAAATTCTGAGTCAGTTTAATCATTCGACCTTTAGATTTCAAAGATTTTAGATCAATAATTACTAAGGTGCATTTTTTGTTTTTATTATAATTAAGACACCGATCAACAGAGATCCGATAGTATATTGGCGAGAGCGTTGGGCTTCCATGAGTGTCGCCCTGGGTTCAAATCCCAGCAGGAAAGGAAATCTTAAATGCAAATATTTTTTTCTAATTTTATAATTCTTTTTTTTTTATTTTTCCCTTTTGCGAAGTCAGTCAGTCAGTCTGACAGTCAATCAGTCAAGCACTCAGTCATTCAGTCTCAGTCAGTCAGTCCAGTCAGTCAGTCACTCAGTCAGTCAGTTAGTCCTTCAGCCAGTCAGTCAAGCAGTCAGTCATTTAGTCTCAGTCAGTCAGTCATTCAGTCAGTCAGTCAGTCAGGCAGTCAGTCAGTCAGTCAGTCGGTCAGTCCTGTGCAGTCAGTTAGTCACTAAAGCAGTCAGTCAGTCCAGTCCAGTCTCAGTCAGTCAGTCAGTCAGTCTCGGTCAGTCAGTCAGTCAGTCTCGGTCAGTCAGTCAGTCAGTCATTCAGTCAGTCAGTCAGTCAGGCAGTCAGTCAGTCGGTCAGCCTTATTCAGTCAGTCTGTCAGTCAGTCAGTCAGTCAGCCTTATTCAGTCAGTCTGTCAGTCATCCTTATTCAGTCAGTCTGTCAGTCAGTCAATCGGTCAGTCCTGTCCAGTCAGTTAGTCAGTCAAGCAGTCAGTCAGGTAGTCAAGCAGTCAGTCAGTCAGTGTCAGTCAGTCATTTAGTCATTCAGTCAGTCAGTGAAATAGCCAGTCAGAGAGTCAAGCAGTCAGTCAGTCAGTCCAGTCTCAGTCAGTCAGGCAGTTAGTCAGTCAGTCTCGGTCAGTCAGTGAGTCAGTCAGTCAGTATCAGTCAGTCAGTGAGTCAGTCTGTCAGTCAGGCAGTATCAGTCAGGCAGTAAGACTCCGCTCGACAGAACTCCGATAGCCTAATGGCGAGACCGCTGGTCTTCCAAGCGAGTGGCCTGGGTTCGAGTCCCAGCCGGAGCGAATATCTTCAATGTATATATTTCTTTTCTAATTTGAAAATTCTTTTTTTTTTCAATTTCTTTCTTTTGCAATTATTGATTATTTATGTAGGGAAGAAAATTCTGAGTCAGTTTAATTTTTCGACACGAAGATTTCAAAGTGTTTAAATAAACAATTACCAAGGTGCATTTTTTGTTTTTATTATATTTAAAACTCCCACCGACAGAGCTCCCATAGACTAATGGCTAGAGTGTTAGGCTTCCAAGCGAGTGGCCCTGGGTTCGAGTCCCAGCCTGAACGAAAATCTTCAATGTATACTTTTAGTTTCTAATTTGAAATTTCTTCTTCTTTTTTTTTAATTTTTCTCTTTTGCGAATATTGATTATTTATGTAGGGAGAAAAATTCTGAGTCAGTTTAATTATTCGACCTGTAAATTTCAAAGTGTTTGAATCAATAATTACCAAGGTGCATTTTTTGTTTTTATTATATTTAAGACACCGATCAACAGAGATCCGATAGTATATTGGCGAGAGCGTTGGGCTTCCATGAGTGTCGCCCTGGGTTCAAATCCCAGCCGGAAAGGAAATCTTAAATGCAAATATTTTTTTCTAATTTTATAATTCTTTTTTTTTTATTTTTCCCTTTTGCGAAGTCAGTCAGTCAGTCTGACAGTCAATCAGTCAAGCACTCAGTCATTCAGTCTCAGTCAGTCAGTCCAGTCAGTCAGTCACTCAGTCAGTCAGTTAGTCCTTCAGCCAGTCAGTCAAGCAGTCAGTCATTTAGTCTCAGTCAGTCAGTCATTCAGTCAGTCAATCAGTCAGGCAGTCAGTCAGTCAGTCAGTCGGTCAGTCCTGTGCAGTCAGTTAGTCACTAAAGCAGTCAGTCAGTCTCAGTCAGTCAGTCAGTCAGTCAGTCCAGTCCAGTCTCAGTCAGTCAGTCAGTCAGTCTCGGTCAGTCAGTCAGTCAGTCAGTCAGTCAGTCCAGTCCAGTCTCAGTCAGTCAGTCAGTCAGTCTCGGTCAGTCAGTCAGTCAGTCATTCAGTCAGTCAGTCAGTCAGGCAGTCAGTCAGTCGGTCAGCCTTATTCAGTCAGTCTGTCAGTCAGTCAGTCAGTCAGCCTTATTCAGTCAGTCTGTCAGTCATCCTTATTCACTCAGTCTGTCAGTCAGTCAGTCGGTCAGTCCTGTCCAGTCAGTTAGTCAGTCAAGCAGTCAGTCAGGTAGTCAAGCAGTCAGTCAGTCAGTGTCAGTCAGTCATTTAGTCATTCAGTCAGTCAGTGAAATAGCCAGTCAGAGAGTCAAGCTGTCAGTCAGTCAGTCTCAGTCAGTCAGTCTCAGTCAGTCAGTTAGTCAGTCAGTCAGTCAGTCCAGTCTCAGTCAGTCAGGCAGTTAGTCAGTCAGTCCAGTCTCAGTCAGTCAGGCAGTTAGTCAGTCAGTATCAGTCAGTCAGTGAGTCAGTCTGTCAGTCAGGCAGTATCAGTCAGGCAGTAAGACTCCGCTCGACAGAACTCCGATAGCCTAATGGCTAGACCGTTGGGTTCCTTGCGCGTGGTACTGGGTTCGAGTCCCGGCCGGAAAGGAAATCTTAAATGCAAATATTTTTTTCTAATTTTATAATTCTTTTTTTTTTATTTTTCCCTTTTGCGAAGTCAGTCAGTCAGTCTGACAGTGAATCAGTCAAGCACTCAGTCATTCAGTCTCAGTCAGTCAGTCCAGTTAGTCAGTCACTCAGTCAGTCAGTTAGTCCTTCAGCCAGTCAGTCAAGCAGTCAGTCATTTAGTCTCAGTCAGTCAGTCATTCAGTTAGTCAGTCAGTCAGGCAGTCAGTCAGTCAGTCAGTCGGTCAGTCCTGTGCAGTCAGTTAGTCACTAAAGCACTCAGTCAGTCTCAGTCAGTCAGTCAGTCAGTCTCGGTCAGTCAGTCAGTCAGTCATTCAGTCAGTCAGTCAGTCAGGCAGTCAGTCATTCAGTCAGTCAGTCAGTCAGGCAGTCAGTCAGTCGGTCAGCCTTATTCAGTCAGTCTGTCAGTCAGTCAGTCAGTCAGCCTTATTCAGTCAGTCTGTCAGTCATCCTTATTCAGTCAGTCTGTCAGTCAGTCAGTCGGTCAGTCCTGTCCAGTCAGTTAGTCAGTCAAGCAGTCAGTTAGGTAGTCAAGCAGTCAGTCAGTCAGTGTCAGTCAGTCATTTAGTCATTCAGTCAGTCAGTGAAATAGCCAGTCAGAGAGTCAAGCAGTCAGTCAGTCAGTCTCAGTCAGTCAGTTAGTCAGTCAGTCAGTCAGTCAGTCAGTCAGTCAGTCCAGTCTCAGTCAGTCAGGCAGTTAGTCAGTCAGTCTCGGTCAGTCAGTGAGTCAGTCAGTCAGTATCAGTCAGTCAGTGAGTCAGTCTGTCAGTCAGGCAGTATCAGTCAGGCAGTAAGACTCCGCTCGACAGAACTCCGATAGCCTAATGGCTAGACCGCTGGTCTTCCAAGCGAGTGGCCTGGGTTCGAGTCCCAGCCGGAGCGAATATCTTCAATGTATATATTTCTTTTCTAATTTGAAAATTCTTTTTTTTTTCAATTTCTTTCCTTTGCAATTATTGATTATTTATGTAGGGAAGAAAATTCTGAGTCAGTTTAATTTTTCGACACGAAGATTTCAAAGTGTTTAAATAAACAATTACCAAGGTGCATTTTTTGTTTTTATTATATTTAAAACTCCCACCGACAGAGCTCCCATAGACAAATGGCTAGAGTGTTAGGCTTCCAAGCGAGTGGCCCAGGGTTCGAGTCCCAGCCTGAACGAAAATCTTCAATGTATACTTTTAGTTTCTAATTTGAAATTTCTTCTTCTTTTTTTTTTAATTTTTCTCTTTTGCGAATATTGATTATTTATGTAGGGAGAAAAATTCTGAGTCAGTTTAATTATTCGACCTGTAAATTTCAAAGTGTTTGAATCAATAATTACCAAGGTGCATTTTTTGTTTTTATTATATTTAACACTTCCATCGACAGAGCTCCGATAGCCTAATGGATAGACCGTTGGGTTCCTAGCGCGTGGTACTGGGTTCGAGTCCCGGCCGGAAAGGAAATCTTAAATGCAAATATTTTTTTCTAATTTTATAATTCTTTTTTTTTATTTTTCCCTTTTGCGAAGTCAGTCAGTCAGTCTGACAGTCAATCAGTCAAGCACTCAGTCATTCAGTCTCAGTCAGTCAGTCCAGTCAGTCAGTCACTCAGTCAGTCAGTTAGTCCTTCAGCCAGTCAGTCAAGCAGTCAGTCATTTAGTCTCAGTCAGTCAGTCATTCAGTCAGTCAGTCAGTCAGGCAGTCAGTCAGTCAGTCAGTCGGCCAGTCCTGTGCAGTCAGTTAGTCATTAAAGCAGTCAGTCAGTCTCAGTCAGTCAGTCAGTCAGTCAGTCCAGTCCAGTCTCAGTCAGTCAGTCAGTCAGTCTCGGTCAGTCAGTCAGTCAGTCATTCAGTCAGTCAGTCAGTCAGGCAGTCAGTCAGTCGGTCAGCCTTATTCAGTCAGTCGGTCAGTCAGTCAGTCAGTCAGCCTTATTCAGTCAGTCTGTCAGTCATCCTTATTCAGTCAGTCTGTCAGTCAGTCAGTCGGTCAGTCCTGTCCAGTCAGTTAGTCAGTCAAGCAGTCAGTCAGGTAGTCAAGCAGTCAGTCAGTCAGTGTCAGTCAGTCAGTCTCAGTCAGTCAGTCTCAGTCAGTCAGTTAGTCAGTCAGTCAGTCAGTCAGTCCAGTCTCAGTCAGTCAGGCAGTTAGTCAGTCAGTCTCGGTCAGTCAGTGAGTCAGTCAGTCAGTATCAGTCAGTCAGTGAGTCAGTCTGTCAGTCAGGCAGTATCAGTCAGGCAGTAAGACTCCGCTCGACAGAACTCCGATAGCCTAATGGCTAGACCGCTGGTCTTCCAAGCGAGTGGCCTGGGTTCGAGTCCCAGCCGGAGCGAATATCTTCAATGTATATATTTCTTTTCTAATTTGAAAATTCTTTTTTTTTCAATTTCTTTCCTTTGCAATTATTGATTATTTATGTAGGGAAGAAAATTCTGAGTCAGTTTAATTTTTCGACACGAAGATTTCAAAGTGTTTAAATAAACAATTACCAAGGTGCATTTTTTGTTTTTATTATATTTAAAACTCCCACCGACAGAGCTCCCATAGACTAATGGCTAGAGTGTTAGGCTTCCAAGCGAGTGGCCCTGGGTTCGAGTCCCAGCCTGAACGAAAATCTTCAATGTATACTTTTAGTTTCTAATTTGAAATTTCTTCTTCTTTTTTTTTTTAATTTTTCTCTTTTGCGAATATTGATTATTTATGTAGGGAGAAAAATTCTGAGTCAGTTTAATTATTCGACCTGTAAATTTCAAAGTGTTTGAATCAATAATTACCAAGGTGCATTTTTTGTTTTTATTATATTTAAGACTTCCATCGACAGAGCTCCGATAGCCTAATGGCTAGACCGTTGGGTTCCAAGCGCGTGGTACTGGGTTCGAGTCCCGGCCGGAACGAAAATCTTCCATGTATATATTTCTCTTCTAATTTGAAGATTCTTTTTTTTTTCAATTTCTTTCTTTTGCAAATATGGATTATTTATGTACGGAAGAAAATTCTGAGTCAGTTTAATCATTCGACATTTAGATTTCAAAGATTTTAGATCAATAATTACTAAGGTGCATTTTTTGTTTTTATTATAATTAAGACACCGATCAACAGAGATCCGATAGTATATTGGCGAGAGCGTTGGGCTTCCATGAGTGTCGCCCTGGGTTCAAATCCCAGCCGGAATGGAAATCTTAAATGCAAATATTTTTTTTTCTAATTTTATAATTCTTTTTTTTTTATTTTTCCCTTTTGCGAAGTCAGTCAGTCAGTCTGACAGTCAATCAGTCAAGCACTCAGTCATTCAGTCTCAGTCAGTCAGTCCAGTCAGTCAGTCACTCAGTCATTCAGTTAGTCCTTCAGCCAGTCAGTCAAGCAGTCAGTCATTTAGTCTCAGTCAGTCAGTCATTCAGTCAGTCAGTCAGTCAGGCAGTCAGTCAGTCAGTCAGTCGGTCAGTCCTGTGCAGTCAGTTAGTCACTAAAGCAGTCAGTCAGTCTCAGTCAGTCAGTCAGTCAGTCAGTCCAGTCCAGTCTCAGTCAGTCAGTCAGTCAGTCTCGGTCAGTCAATCAGTCAGTCATTCAGTCAGTCAGTCAGTCAGGCAGTCAGTCAGTCGGTCAGCCTTATTCAGTCAGTCTGTCAGTCAGTCAGTCAGTCAGCCTTATTCAGTCAGTCTGTCAGTCATCCTTATTCAGTCAGTCTGTCAGTCAGTTAGTCGGTCAGTCCTGTCCAGTCAGTTAGTCAGTCAAGCAGTCAGTCAGGTAGTCAAGCAGTCAGTCAGTCAGTGTCAGTCAGTCATTTAGTCATTCAGTCAGTCAGTGAAATAGCCAGTCAGAGAGTCAAGCAGTCAGTCAGTCAGTCTCAGTCAGTCAGTTAGTCAGTCAGTCAGTCAGTCAGTCAGTCAGTCCAGTCTCAGTCAGTCAGGCAGTTAGTCAGTCAGTCTCGGTCAGTCAGTGAGTCAGTCAGTCAGTATCAGTCAGTCAGTGAGTCAGTCTGTCAGTCAGGCAGTATCAGTCAGGCAGTAAGACTCCGCTCGACAGAACTCCGATAGCCTAATGGCTAGACCGCTGGTCTTCCAAGCGAGTGGCCTGGGTTCGAGTCCCAGCCGGAGCGAATATCTTCAATGTATATATTTCTTTTCTAATTTGAAAATTCTTTTTTTTTTCAATTTCTTTCCTTTGCAATTATTGATTATTTATGTAGGGAAGAAAATTCTGAGTCAGTTTAATTTTTCGACACGAAGATTTCAAAGTGTTTAAATAAACAATTACCAAGGTGCATTTTTTGTTTTTATTATATTTAAAACTCCCACCGACAGAGCTCCCATAGACTAATGGCTAGAGTGTTAGGCTTCCAAGCGAGTGGCCCTGGGTTCGAGTCCCAGCCTGAACGAAAATCTTCAATGTATACTTTTAGTTTCTAATTTGAAATTTCTTCTTCTTTTTTTTTAATTTTTCTCTTTTGCGAATATTGATTATTTATGTAGGGAGAAAAATTCTGAGTCAGTTTAATTATTCGACCTATAAATTTCAAAGTGTTTGAATCAATAATTACCAAGGTGCATTTTTTGTTTTTATTATATTTAAGACTTCCATCGACAGAGCTCCGATAGCCTAATGGCTAGACCGTTGGGTCCCAAGCGCGTGGTACTGGGTTCGAGTCCCGGCCGGAACGAAAATCTTCCATGTATATATTTCTCTTCTAATTTGAAGATTCTTTTTTTTTTTAATTTCTTTCTTTTGCAAATATGGATTATTTATGTACGGAAGAAAATTCTGAGTCAGTTTAATCATTCGACCTTTAGATTTCAAAGATTTTAGATCAATAATTACTAAGGTGCATTTTTTGTTTTTATTATAATTAAGACACCGATCAACAGAGATCCGATAGTAAATTGGCGAGAGCGTTGGGCTTCCATGAGTGTCGCCCTGGGTTCAAATCCCAGCCGGAAAGGAAATCTTAAATGCAAATATTTTTTTCTAATTTTATAATTCTTTTTTTTTTATTTTTATCTTTTGCGAAGTCAGTCAGTCAGTCTGACAGTCAATCAGTCAAGCACTCAGTCATTCAGTCTCAGTCAGTCAGTCACTCAGTCAGTCAGTTAGTCCTTCAGCCAGTCAGTCAAGCAGTCAGTCATTTAGTCTCAGTCAGTCAGTCATTCAGTCAGTCAGTCAGTCAGGCAGTCAGTCAGTCAGTCAGTCGGTCAGTCCTGTGCAGTCAGTTAGTCACTAAAGCAGTCAGTCAGTCTCAGTCAGTCAGTCAGTCAGTCAGTCCAGTCCAGTCTCAGTCAGTCAGTCAGTCAGTCTCGGTCAGTCAGTTAGTCAGTCATTCAGTCAGTCAGTCAGTCAGGCAGTCAGTCAGTCGGTCAGCCTTATTCAGTCAGTCTGTCAGTCAGTCAGTCAGTCAGCCTTATTCAGTCAGTCTGTCAGTCATCCTTATTCAGTCAGTCTGTCAGTCAGTCAGTCGGTCAGTCCTGTCCAGTCAGTTAGTCAGTCAAGCAGTCAGTCAGGTAGTCAAGCAGTCAGTCAGTCAGTGTCAGTCAGTCATTTAGTGATTCAGTCAGTCAGTGAAATAGCCAGTCAGAGAGTCAAGCAGTCAGTCAGTCAGTCTCAGTCAGTCAGTCAGTCCAGTCTCAGTCAGTCAGGCAGTTAGTCAGTCAGTCTCGGTCAGTCAGTGAGTCAGTCAGTCAGTATCAGTCAGTCAGTGAGTCAGTCTGTCAGTCAGGCAGTATCATTTAGGCAGTAAGACTCCGCTCGACAGAACTCCGATAGCCTAATGGCTAGACCGCTGGTCTTCCAAGCGAGTGGCCTGGGTTCGAGTCCCAGCCGGAGCGAATATCTTCAATGTATATATTTCTTTTCTAATTTGAAAATTCTTTTTTTTTTCAATTTCTTTCCTTTGCAATTATTGATTATTTATGTAGGGAAGAAAATTCTGAGTCAGTTTAATTTTTCGACACGAAGATTTCAAAGTGTTTAAATAAACAATTACCAAGGTGCATTTTTTGTTTTTATTATATTTAAAACTCCCACCGACAGAGCTCCCATAGACTAATGGCTAGAGTGTTAGGCTTCCAAGCGAGTGGCCCTGGGTTCGAGTCCCAGCCTGAACGAAAATCTTCAATGTATGCTTTTAGTTTCTAATTTGAAATTTCTTCTTCTTTTTTTTTAATTTTTCTCTTTTGCGAATATTGATTATTTATGTAGGGAGAAAAATTCTGAGTCAGTTTAATTATTCGACCTGTAAATTTCAAAGTGTTTGAATCAATAATTACCAAGGTGCATTTTTTGTTTTTATTATATTTAAGACTTCCATCGACAGAGCTCCGATAGCCTAATGGCTAGACCGTTGGGTTCCAAGCGCGTGGTACTGGGTTCGAGTCCCGGCCGGAACGAAAATCTTCCATGTATATATTTCTCTTCTAATTTGAAGATTCTTTTTTTTTTCAATTTCTTTCTTTTGCAAATATGGATTATTTATGTACGGAAGAAAATTCTGAGTCAGTTTAATCATTCGACCTTTAGATTTCAAAGATTTTAGATCAATAATTACTAAGGTGCATTTTTTGTTTTTATTATAATTAAGACACCGATCAACAGAGATCCGATAGTATATTGGCGAGAGCGTTGGGCTTCCATGAGTGTCGCCCTGGGTTCAAATCCCAGCCGGAAAGGAAATCTTAAATGCAAATATTTTTTCTAATTTTATAATTCTTTTTTTTTTATTTTTCCCTTTTGCGAAGTCAGTCAGTCAGTCTGACAGTCAATCAGTCAAGCACTCAGTCATTCAGTCTCAGTCAGTCAGTCCAGTCAGTCAGTCACTCAGTCAGTCAGTTAGTCCTTCAGCCAGTCAGTCAAGCAGTCAGTCATTTAGTCTCAGTCAGTCAGTCATTCAGTCAGTCAGTCAGTCAGGCAGTCAGTCAGTCGGTCAGTCCTGTGCAGTCAGTTAGTCACTAAAGCAGTCAGTCAGTCTCAGTCAGTCAGTCAGTCAGTCAGTCCAGTCCAGTCTCAGTCAGTCAGTCAGTCAGTCTCGGTCAGTCAGTCAGTCAGTCATTCAGTCAGTCAGTCAGTCAGGCAGTCAGTCAGTCTGTCAGTCAGTCAGTCAGTCAGCCTTATTCAGTCAGTCTGTCAGTCATCCTTATTCAGTCAGTCTGTCAGTCAGTCAGTCGGTCAGTCCTGTCCAGTCAGTTAGTCAGTCAAGCAGTCAGTCAGGTAGTCAAGCAGTCAGTCAGTCATTTAGTCATTCAGTCAGTCAGTGAAATAGCCAGTCAGAGAGTCAAGCAGTCAGTCAGTCAGTCTCAGTCAGTCAGTTAGTCAGTCAGTCAGTCAGTCAGTCAGTCAGTCCAGTCTCAGTCAGTCAGGCAGTTAGTCAGTCAGTCTCGGTCAGTCAGTGAGTCAGTCAGTCAGTATCAGTCAGTCAGTGAGTCAGTCTGTCAGTCAGGCAGTATCAGTCAGGCAGTAAGACTCCGCTCGACAGAACTCCGATAGCCTAATGGCTAGACCGCTGGTCTTCCAAGCGAGTGGCCTGGGTTCGAGTCCCAGCCGGAGCGAATATCTTCAATGTATATATTTCTTTTCTAATTTGAAAATTCTTTTTTTTTCAATTTCTTTCCTTTGCAATTATTGATTATTTGTGTAGGGAAGAAAATTCTGAGTCAGTTTAATTTTTCGACACGAAGATTTCATAGTGTTTAAATAAACAATTACCAAGGTGCATTTTTTGTTTTTATTATATTTAAAACTCCCACCGACAGAGCTCCCATAGACTAATGGCTAGAGTGTTAGGCTTCCAAGAGAGTGGCCCTGGGTTCGAGTCCCAGCCTGAACGAAAATCTTCAATGTATACTTTTAGTTTCTAATTTGAAATTTCTTCTCCTTTTTTTTTTAATTTTTCTCTTTTGCGAATATTGATTATTTATGTAGGGAGAAAAATTCTGAGACAGTTTAATTATTCGACCTGTAAATTTCAAAGTGTTTGAATCAATAATTACCAAGGTGCATTTTTTGTTTTTATTATATTTAAGACTTCCATCGACAGAGCTCCGATAGCCTAATGGCTAGACCGTTGGGTTCCAAGCGCGTGGTACTGGGTTCGAGTCCCGGCCGGAACGAAAATCTTCCATGTATATATTTCTCTTCTAATTTGAAGATTCTTTTTTTTTTCAATTTCTTTCTTTTGCAAATATGGATTATTTATGTACGGAAGAAAATTCTGAGTCAGTTTAATCATTCGACCTTTAGATTTCAAAGATTTTAGATCAATAATTACTAAGGTGCATTTTTTGTTTTTATTATAATTAAGACACCGATCAACAGAGATCCGATAGTATATTGGCGAGAGCGTTGGGCTTCCATGAGTGTCGCCCTGGGTTCAAATCCCAGCCGGAAAGGAAATCTTAAATGCAAATATTTTTTTCTAATTTTATAATTCTTTTTTTTTATTTTTCCCTTTTGCGAAGTCAGTCAGTCAGTCTGACAGTCAATCAGTCAAGCACTCAGTCATTCAGTCTCAGTCAGTCAGTCCAGTCAGTCAGTCACTCAGTCAGTCAGTTAGTCCTTCAGCCAGTCAGTCAAGCAGTCAGTCATTTAGTCTCAGTCAGTCAGTCATTCAGTCAGTCAGTCAGTCAGGCAGTCAGTCAGTCAGTCGGTCAGTCCTGTGCAGTCAGTTAGTCACTAAAGCAGTCAGTCAGTCTCAGTCAGTCAGTCAGTCCAGTCCAGTCTCAGTCAGTCAGTCAGTCAGTCTCGGTCAGTCAGTCAGTCAGTCATTCAGTCAGTCAGGCAGTCAGTCAGTCGGTCAGCCTTATTCAGTCAGTCTGTAAGTCAGTCAGTCAGTCAGCCTTATTCAGTCAGTCTGTCAGTCATCCTTATTCAGTCAGTCTGTCAGTCAGTCAGTCGGTCAGTCCTGTCCAGTCAGTTAGTCAGTCGAGCAGTCAGTCAGGTAGTCAAGCAGTCAGTCAGTCAGTGTCAGTCAGTCATTTAGTCATTCAGTCAGTCAGTGAAATAGCCAGTCAGAGAGTCAAGCAGTCAGTCAGTCAGTTAGTCAGTCAGTCAGTCAGTCAGTCAGTCAGTCAGTCCAGTCTCAGTCAGTCAGGCAGTTAGTCAGTCAGTCTCGGTCAGTCAGTGAGTCAGTCAGTCAGTATTAGTCAGTCAGTGAGTCAGTCTGTCAGTCAGGCAGTATCAGTCAGGCAGTAAGACTCCGCTCGACAGAACTCCGATAGCCTAATGGCTAGACCGCTGGTCTTCCAAACGAGTGGCCTGGGTTCGAGTCCCAGCCGGAGCGAATATCTTCAATGTATATATTTCTTTTCTAATTTGAAAATTCTTTTTTTTTTCAATTTCTTTCCTTTGCAATTATTGATTATTTATGTAGGGAAGAAAATTCTGAGTCAGTTTAATTTTTCGACACGAAGATTTCAAAGTGTTTAAATAAACAATTACCAAGGTGCATTTTTTGTTTTTATTATATTTAAAACTTCCACCGACAGAGCTCCCATAGACTAATGGCTAGAGTGTTAGGCTTCCAAGCGAGTGGCCCTGGGTTCGAGTCCCAGCCTGAACGAAAATCTTCAATGTATACTTTTAGTTTCTAATTTGAAATTTCTTCTTCTTTTTTTTTTTAATTTTTCTCTTTTGCGAATATTGATTATTTATGTAGGGAGAAAAATTCTGAGTCAGTTTAATTATTCGACCTGTAAATTTCAAAGTGTTTGAATCAATAATTACCAAGGTGCATTTTTTGTTTTTATTATATTTAAGACTTCCATCGACAGAGCTCCGATAGCCTAATGGCTAGACCGTTGGGTTCCTAGCGCGTGGTACTGGGTTCGAGTCCCGGCCGGAAAGGAAATCTTAAATGCAAATATTTTTTTCTAATTTTATAATTCTTTTTTTTTTATTTTTCCCTTTTGCGAAGTCAGTCAGTCAGTCTGACAGTCAATCAGTCAAGCACTCAGTCATTCAGTCTCAGTCAGTCAGTCCAGTCAGTCAGTCACTCAGTCAGTCAGTTAGTCCTTCAGCCAGTCAGTCACTCAGTCAGTCAGTTAGTCCTTCAGCCAGTCAGTCATTTAGTCTAAGTCAGTCAGTCATTCAGTCAGTGAGTCAGTCAGGCAGTCAGTCAGTCAGTCAGCCTTATTCAGTCAGTCTGTCAGTCAGTCAGTCAGTCAGCCTTATTCAGTCAGTCTGTCAGTCATCCTTATTCAGTCAGTCTGTCAGTCAGTCAGTGGGTCAGTCCTGTCCAGTCAGTTAGTCAGTCAAGCAGTCAGTCAGGTAGTCAAGCAGTCTGTCAGTCAGTGTCAGTCAGTCATTTAGTCATTCAGTCAGTCAGTGAAATAGCCAGTCAGAGAGTCAAGCAGTCAGTCAGTCAGTCTCAGTCAGTCAGTTAGTCAGTCAGTCAGTCAGTCAGTCAGTCAGTCCAGTCTCAGTCAGTCAGGCAGTTAGTCAGTCAGTCTCGGTCAGTCAGTGAGTCAGTCAGTCAGTATCAGTCAGTCAGTGAGTCAGTCTGTCAGTCAGGCAGTATCAGTCAGGCAGTAAGACTCCGCTCGACAGAACTCCGATAGCCTCATGGCTAGACCGCTGGTCTTCCAAGCGAGTGGCCTGGGTTCGAGTCCCAGCCGGAGCGAATATCTTCAATGTGTATATTTCTTTTCTAATTTGAAAATTCTTTTTTTTTTCAATTTCTTTCCTTTGCAATTATTGATTATTTATGTAGGGAAGAAAATTCTGAGTCAGTTTAATTTTTCGACACGAAGATTTCAAAGTGTTTAAATAAACAATTACCAAGGTGCATTTTTTGTTTTTATTATATTTAAAACTCCCACCGACAGAGCTCCCATAGACTAATGGCTAGAGTGTTAGGCTTCCAAGCGAGTGGCCCTGGGTTCGAGTCCCAGCCTGAACGAAAATCTTCAATGTATACTTTTAGTTTCTAATTTGAAATTTCTTCTTCTTTTTTTTTAATTTTTCTCTTTTGCGAATATTGATTATTTATGTAGGGAGAAAAATTCTGAGTCAGTTTAATTATTCGACCTGTAAATATTAAAGTGTTTGAATCAATAATTACCAAGGTGCATTTTTTGTTTTTATTATATTTAAGACTTCCATCGACAGAGCTCCGATAGCCTAATGGCTAGACCGTTGGGTTCCAAGCGCGTGGTACTGGGTTCGAGTCCCGGCCGGAACGAAAATCTTCCATGTATATATTTCTCTTCTAATTTGAAGATTCTTTTTTTTTTCAATTTCTTTCTTTTGCAAATATGGATTATTTATGTACGGAAGAAAATTCTGAGTCAGTTTAATCATTCGACCTTTAGATTTCAAAGATTTTAGATCAATAATTACTAAGGTGCATTTTTTGTTTTTATTATAATTAAGACACCGATCAACAGAGATCCGATAGTATATTGGCGAGAGCGTTGGGCTTCCATGAGTGTCGCCCTGGGTTCAAATCCCAGCCGGAAAGGAAATCTTAAATGCAAATATTTTTTTCTAATTTTATAATTCTTTTTTTTTTATTTTTCCCTTTTGCGAAGTCAGTTAGTCAGTCTGACAGTCAATCATTCAAGCACTCAGTCATTCAGTCTCAGTCAGTCAGTCCAGTCAGTCAGTCACTCAGTCAGTCAGTTAGTCCTTCAGCCAGTCGGTCAAGCAGTCAGTCATTTAGTCTCAGTCAGTCAGTCATTCAGTCAGTCAGTCAGTCAGTCAGTCGGTCAGTCCTGTGCAGTCAGTTAGTCACTAAAGCAGTCAGTCAGTCTCAGTCAGTCAGTCAGTCAGTCAGTCCAGTCCAGTCTCAGTCAGTCAGTCAGTCAGTCTCGGTCAGTCAGTCAGTCAGTCATTCAGTCAGTCAGGCAGTCAGTCAGTCGGTCAGCCTTATTCAGCCAGTCTGTCAGTCAGTCAGTCAGTCAGCCTTATTCAGTCAGTCTGTCAGTCATCCTTATTCAGTCAGTCTGTCAGTCAGTCAGTCGGTCAGTCCTGTCCAGTCAGTTAGTCAGTCAAGCAGTCAGTCAGGTAGTCAAGCAGTCAGTCAGTCAGTGTCAGTCAGTCATTTAGTCATTCAGTCAGTCAGTGAAATAGCCAGTCAGAGAGTCAAGCAGTCAGTCAGTCAGTCTCAGTCAGTCAGTTAGTCAGTCAGTCAGTCAGTCAGTCAGTCAGTCCAGTCTCAGTCAGTCAGGCACTTAGTCAGTCAGAAAAATTCTGAGTCAGTTTAATTATTCGACCTGTAAATTTCAAAGTGTTTGAATCAATAATTACCAAGGTGCATTTTTTGTTTTTATTATATTTAAGACTTCCATCGACAGAGCTCCGATAGCCTAATGGCTAGACCGTTGGGTTCCTAGCGCGTGGTACTGGGTTCGAGTCCCGGCCGGAAAGGAAATCTTAAATGCAAATATTTTTTTCTAATTTTATAATTCTTTTTTTTTATTTTTCCCTTTTGCGAAGTCAGTCAGTCAGTCTGACAGTCAATCAGTCAAGCACTCAGTCATTCAGTCTCAGTCAGTCAGTCCAGTCAGTCAGTCACTCAGTCAGTCAGTTAGTCCTTCAGCCAGTCAGTCAAGCAGTCAGTCATTTAGTCTAAGTCAGTCAGTCATTCAGTCAGTCAGTCAGTCAGGCAGTCAGTCAGTCAGTCAGTCGGTCAGTCCTGTGCAGTCAGTTAGTCACTAAAGCAGTCAGTCAGTCTCAGTCAGTCAGTCAGTCAGTCAGTCCAGTCCAATCTCAGTCAGTCAGTCAGTCAGTCTCGGTAGGTCAGTCAGTCAGTCATTCAGTCAGTCAGTCAGTCAGGCAGTCAGTCAGTCGGTCAGCCTTATTCAGTCAGTCTGTCAGTCAGTCAGTCAGTCAGCCTTATTCAGTCAGTCTGTCAGTCATCCTTATTCAGTCAGTCAGTCAGTCAGTCTGTCGGTCAGTCCTGTCCAGTCAGTTAGTCAGTCAAGCAGTCAGTCAGGTAGTCAAGCAGTCTGTCAGTCAGTGTCAGTCAGTCATTTAGTCATTCAGTCAGTCAGTGAAATAGCCAGTCAGAGAGTCAAGCAGTCAGTCAGTCAGTCTCAGTCAGTCAGTTAGTCAGTCAGTCAGTCAGTCAGTCAGTCAGTCCAGTCTCAGTCAGTCAGGCAGTTAGTCAGTTAGTCTCGGTCAGTCAGTGAGTCAGTCAGTCAGTATCAGTCAGTCAGTGAGTCAGTCTGTCAGTCAGGCAGTATCAGTCAGGCAGTAAGACTCCGCTCGACAGAACTCCGATAGCCTAATGGCTAGACCGCTGATCTTCCAAGCAAGTGGCCTGGGTTCGAGTCCCAGCCGGAGCGAATATCTTCAATGTATATATTTCTTTTCTAATTTGAAAATTCTTTTTTTTTTTTTCAATTTCTTTCCTTTGCAATTATTGATTATTTATGTAGGGAAGAAAATTCTGAGTCAGTTTAATTTTTCGACACGAAGATTTCAAAGTGTTTAAATAAACAATTACCAAGGTGCATTTTTTGTTTTTATTATATTTAAAACTCCCACCGACAGAGCTCCCATAGACTAATGGCTAGAGTGTTAGGCTTCCAAGCGAGTGGCCCTGGGTTCGAGTCCCAGCCTGAACGAAAATCTTCAATGTATACTTTTAGTTTCTAATTTGAAATTTCTTCTTCTTTTTTTTTAAATTTTTCTCTTTTGCGAATATTGATTATTTATGTAGGGAGAAAAATTCTGAGTCAGTTTAATTATTCGACCTGTAAATTTCAAAGTGTTTGAATCAATAATTACCAAGGTGCATTTTTTGTTTTTATTATATTTAAGACTTCTATCGACAGAGCTCCGATAGCCTAATGGCGAGACCGTTGGGTTCCAAGCGCGTGGTACTGGGTTCGAGTCCCGGCCGGAACGAAAATCTTCCATGTATTTATTTCTCTTCTAATTTGAAGATTCTTTTTTTTTTCAATTTCTTTCTTTTGCAAATATGGATTATTTATGTACGGAAGAAAATTCTGAGTCAGTTTAATCATTCGACCTTTAGATTTCAAAGATTTTAGATCAATAATTACTAAGGTGCATTTTTTGTTTTTATTATAATTAAGACACCGATCAACAGAGATCCGATAGTATATTGGCGAGAGCGTTGGGCTTAAATGAGTGTCGCCCTGGGTTCAAATCCCAGCCGGAAAGGAAATCTTAAATGCAAATATTTTTTTCTAATTTTATAATTCTCTTTTTTTTATTTTTCCCTTTTGCGAAGTCAGTCAGTCAATCTGACAGTCAATCAGTCAAGCACTCAGTCATTCAGTCTCAGTCAGTCAGTCCAGTCAGTCAGTCACTCAGTCAGTCAGTTAGTCCTTCAGCCAGTCAGTCAAGCAGTCAGTCATTTAGTCTCAGTCAGTCAGTCATTCAGTCAGTCAGTCAGTCAGGCAGTCAGTCAGGCAGTCGGTCAGTCCTGTGCAGTCAGTTAGTCACTAAAGCAGTCAGTCAGTCTCAGTCAGTCAGTCAGTCAGTCAGTCCAGTCCAGTATCAGTCAGTCAGTCAGTCAGTCTCGGTCAGTCAGTCAGTCAGTCATTCAGTCAGTCAGTCAGTCAGTCAGCCTTATTCAGTCAGTCTGTCAGTCATCCTTATTCAGTCAGTCTGTCAGTCAGTCAGTCGGTCAGTCCTGTCCAGTCAGTTAGTCAGTCAAGCAGTCAGTCAGGTAGTCAAGCAGTCAGTCAGCCAGTGTCAGTCAGTCATTTAGTCATTCAGTCAGTCAGTGAAATAGCCAGTCAGAGAGTCAAGCAGTCAGTCAGTCAGTCTCAGTCAGTCAGTTAGTCAGTCAGTCAGTCAGTCAGTCAGTCAGTCCAGTCTCAGTCAGTCAGGCAGTTAGTCAGTCAGTCTCGGTCAGTCAGTGAGTCAGTCAGTCAGTATCAGTCAGTCAGTGAGTCAGTCTGTCAGTCAGGCAGTATCAGTCAGGCAGTAAGACTCCGCTCGACAGAACTCCGATAGCCTAATGGCTAGACCGCTGGTCTTCCAAGCGAGTGGCCTGGGTTCGAGTCCCAGTCGGAGCGAATATCTTCAATGTATATATTTCTTTTCTAATTTGAAAATTCTTTTTTTTTTTCAATTTCTTTCCTTTGCAATTATTGATTATTTATGTAGGGAAGAAAATTCTGAGTCAGTTTAATTTTTCGACACGAAGATTTCAAAGTGTTTAAATAAACAATTACCAAGGTGCATTTTTTGTTTTTATTATATTTAAAACTCCCACCGACAGAGCTCCCATAGACTAATGGCTAGAGTGTTAGGCTTCCAAGCGAGTGGCCCTGGGTTCGAGTCCCAGCCTGAACGAAAATCTTCACTGTATACTTTTAGTTTCTAATTTGAAATTTCTTCTTCTTTTTTTTTTAATTTTTCTCTTTTGCGAATATTGATTATTTATGTAGGGAGAAAAATTCTGAGTCAGTTTAATTATTCGACCTGTAAATTTCAAAGTGTTTGAATCAATAATTACCAAGGTTTTTGTTTTTATTATATTTAAGACTTCCATCGACAGAGCTCCGATAGCCTAATGGCTAGACCGTTGGGTTCCAAGCGCGTGGTACTGGGTTCGAGTCCCGGCCGGAACGAAAATCTTCCATGTATATATTTCTCTTCTAATTTGAAGATTCTTTTTTTTTTCAATTTCTTTCTTTTGCAAATATGGATTATTTATGTACGGAAGAAAATTCTGAGTCAGTTTAATCATTCGACCTTTAGATTTCAAAGATTTTAGATCGATAATTACTAAGGTGCATTTTTTGTTTTTATTATAATTAAGACACCGATCAACAGAGATCCGATAGTATATTGGCGAGAGCGTTGGGCTTCCATGAGTGTCGCCCTGGGTTCAAATCCCAGCCGGAAAGGAAATCTTAAATGCAAATATTTTTTTCTAATTTTATAATTCTTTTTTTTTATTTTTCCCTTTTGCGAAGTCAGTCAGTCAGTCTGACAGTCAATCAGTCAAGCACTCAGTCATTCAGTCTCAGTCAGTCAGTCCAGTCAGTCAGTCACTCAGTCAGTCAGTTAGTCCTTCAGCCAGTCAGTCAAGCAGTCAGTCATTTAGTCTCAGTCAGTCAGTCAGTCAGTCAGGCAGTCAGTCAGTCAGTCAGTCGGTCAGTCCTGTGCAGTCAGTTAGTCACTAAAGCAGTCAGTCAGTCTCAGTCAGTCAGTCAGTCAGTCAGTCCAGTCCAGTCTCAGTCAGTCAGTCAGTCAGTCTCGGTCAGTCAGTCAGTCAGTCATTCAGTCAGTCAGTCAGTCAGGCAGTCAGTCAGTCGGTCAGCCTTATTCAGTCAGTCTGTCAGTCAGTCAGTCAGTCAGCCTTATTCAGTCAGTCTGTCAGTCATCCTTATTCAGTCAGTCTGTCAGTCAGTCAGTCGGTCAGTCCTGTCCAGTCAGTTAGTCAGTCAAGCAGTCAGTCAGGTAGTCAAGCAGTCAGTCAGTCAGTGTCAGTCAGTCATTTAGTCATTCAGTCAGTCAGTGAAATAGCCAGTCAGAGAGTCAAGCAGTCAGTCAGTCAGTCTCAGTCAGTCAGTTAGTCTGTCAGTCAGTCAGTCAGTCAGTCAGTCCAGTCTCAGTCAGTCAGGCAGTTAGTCAGTCAGTCTCGGTCAGTCAGTGAGTCAGTCAGTCAGTATCAGTCAGTCAGTGAGTCAGTCTGTCAGTCAGGCAGTATCAGTCAGGGAGTAAGACTCCGCTCGACAGAACTCCGATAGCCTAATGGCTAGACCGCTGGTCTTCCAAGCGAGTGGCCTGGGTTCGAGTCCCAGCCGGAGCGAATATCTTCAATGTATATATTTCTTTTCTAATTTGAAAATTCTTTTTTTTTCAATTTCTTTCCTTTGCAATTATTGATTATTTATGTAGGGAAGAAAATTCAGAGTCAGTTTAATTTTTCGACACGAAGATTTCAAAGTGTTTAAATAAACAATTACCAAGGTGCATTTTTTGTTTTTATTATATTTAAAACTCCCACCGACAGAGCTCCCATAGACTAATGGCTAGAGTGTTAGGCTTCCAAGCGAGTGGCCCTGGGTTCGAGTCCCAGCCTGAACGAAAATCTTCACTGTATACTTTTAGTTTCTAATTTGAAATTTCTTCTTCTTTTTTTTTTAATTTTTCTCTTTTGCGAATATTGATTATTTATGTAGGGAGAAAAATTCTGAGTCAGTTTAATTATTCGACCTGTAAATTTCAAAGTGTTTGAATCAATAATTACCAAGGTTTTTGTTTTTATTATATTTAAGACTTCCATCGACAGAGCTCCGATAGCCTAATGGCTAGACCGTTGGGTTCCAAGCGCGTGGTACTGGGTTCGAGTCCCGGCCGGAACGAAAATCTTCCATGTATATATTTCTCTTCTAATTTGAAGATTCTTTTTTTTTTCAATTTCTTTCTTTTGCAAATATGGATTATTTATGTACGGAAGAAAATTCTGAGTCAGTTTAATCATTCGACCTTTAGATTTCAAAGATTTTAGATCGATAATTACTAAGGTGCATTTTTTGTTTTTATTATAATTAAGACACCGATCAACAGAGATCCGATAGTATATTGGCGAGAGCGTTGGGCTTCCATGAGTGTCGCCCTGGGTTCAAATCCCAGCCGGAAAGGAAATCTTAAATGCAAATATTTTTTTCTAATTTTATAATTCTTTTTTTTTATTTTTCCCTTTTGCGAAGTCAGTCAGTCAGTCTGACAGTCAATCAGTCAAGCACTCAGTCATTCAGTCTCAGTCAGTCAGTCCAGTCAGTCAGTCACTCAGTCAGTCAGTTAGTCCTTCAGCCAGTCAGTCAAGCAGTCAGTCATTTAGTCTCAGTCAGTCAGTCAGTCAGTCAGGCAGTCAGTCAGTCAGTCAGTCGGTCAGTCCTGTGCAGTCAGTTAGTCACTAAAGCAGTCAGTCAGTCTCAGTCAGTCAGTCAGTCAGTCAGTCCAGTCCAGTCTCAGTCAGTCAGTCAGTCAGTCTCGGTCAGTCAGTCAGTCAGTCATTCAGTCAGTCAGTCAGTCAGGCAGTCAGTCAGTCGGTCAGCCTTATTCAGTCAGTCTGTCAGTCAGTCAGTCAGTCAGCCTTATTCAGTCAGTCTGTCAGTCATCCTTATTCAGTCAGTCTGTCAGTCAGTCAGTCGGTCAGTCCTGTCCAGTCAGTTAGTCAGTCAAGCAGTCAGTCAGGTAGTCAAGCAGTCAGTCAGTCAGTGTCAGTCAGTCATTTAGTCATTCAGTCAGTCAGTGAAATAGCCAGTCAGAGAGTCAAGCAGTCAGTCAGTCAGTCTCAGTCAGTCAGTTAGTCTGTCAGTCAGTCAGTCAGTCAGTCAGTCCAGTCTCAGTCAGTCAGGCAGTTAGTCAGTCAGTCTCGGTCAGTCAGTGAGTCAGTCAGTCAGTATCAGTCAGTCAGTGAGTCAGTCTGTCAGTCAGGCAGTATCAGTCAGGGAGTAAGACTCCGCTCGACAGAACTCCGATAGCCTAATGGCTAGACCGCTGGTCTTCCAAGCGAGTGGCCTGGGTTCGAGTCCCAGCCGGAGCGAATATCTTCAATGTATATATTTCTTTTCTAATTTGAAAATTCTTTTTTTTTTTCAATTTCTTTCCTTTGCAATTATTGATTATTTATGTAGGGAAGAAAATTCAGAGTCAGTTTAATTTTTCGACACGAAGATTTCAAAGTGTTTAAATAAACAATTACCAAGGTGCATTTTTTGTTTTTATTATATTTAAAACTCCCACCGACAGAGCTCCCATAAACTAATGGCTAGAGTGTTAGGCTTCCAAGCGAGTGGCCCTGGGTTCGAGTCCCAGCCTGAACGAAAATCTTCAATGTATACTTTTAGTTTCTAATTTGAAATTTCTTCTTCTTTTTTTTTTAATTTTTCTCTTTTGCGAATATTGATTATTTATGTAGGGAGAAAAATTCTGAGTCAGTTTAATTATTCGACCTGTAAATTTCAAAGTGTTTGAATCAATAATTACCAAGGTGCATTTTTTGTTTTTATTATATTTAAGACTTCCATCGACAGAGCTCCGATAGCCTAATGGCTAGACCGTTGGGTTCCTAGCGCGTGGTACTGGGTTCGAGTCCCGGCCGGAAAGGAAATCTTAAATGCAAATATTTTTTTCTAATTTTATAATTCTTTTTTTTTTATTTTTCCCTTTTGCGAAGTCAGTCAGTCAGTCTGACAGTCAATCAGTCAATCACTCAGTCATTCAGTCTCAGTCAGTCAGTCACTCAGTCAGTCAGTTAGTCCTTCAGCCAGTCAGTCAAGCAGTCAGTCATTTAGTCTCAGTCAGTCAGTCAGTCAGTCAGGCAGTCAGTCAGTCGGTCAGTCCTGTGCAGTCAGTTAGTCACTAAAGCAGTCAGTCAGTCTCAGTCAGTCAGTCAGTCAGTCCAGTCCAGTCTCAGTCAGTCAGTCAGTCAGTCTCGGTCAGTCAGTCAGTCAGTCATTCAGTCAGTCAGTCAGTCAGGCAGTCAGTCAGTCGGTCAGCCTTATTCAGTCAGTCTGTCAGTCAGTCAGTCAGTCAGCCTTATTCAGTCAGTCTGTCAGTCATCCTTATTCAGTCAGTCTGTCAGTCAGTCAGTCGGTCAGTCCTGTCCAGTCAGTTAGTCAGTCAAGCAGTCAGTCAGGTAGTCAAGCAGTCAGTCAGTCAGTGTCAGTCAGTCATTTAGTCATTCAGTCAGTCAGTGAAATAGCCAGTCAGAGAGTCAAGCAGTCAGTCAGTCAGTCTCAGTCAGTCAGTTAGTCTGTCAGTCAGTCAGTCAGTCAGTCAGTCCAGTCTCAGTCAGTCAGGCAGTTAGTCAGTCAGTCTCGGTCAGTCAGTGAGTCAGTCAGTCAGTATCAGTCAGTCAGTGAGTCAGTCTGTCAGTCAGGCAGTATCAGTCAGGGAGTAAGACTCCGCTCGACAGAACTCCGATAGCCTAATGGCTAGACCGCTGGTCTTCCAAGCGAGTGGCCTGGGTTCGAGTCCCAGCCGGAGCGAATATCTTCAATGTATATATTTCTTTTCTAATTTGAAAATTCTTTTTTTTTTTCAATTTCTTTCCTTTGCAATTATTGATTATTTATGTAGGGAAGAAAATTCAGAGTCAGTTTAATTTTTCGACACGAAGATTTCAAAGTGTTTAAATAAACAATTACCAAGGTGCATTTTTTGTTTTTATTATATTTAAAACTCCCACCGACAGAGCTCCCATAAACTAATGGCTAGAGTGTTAGGCTTCCAAGCGAGTGGCCCTGGGTTCGAGTCCCAGCCTGAACGAAAATCTTCAATGTATACTTTTAGTTTCTAATTTGAAATTTCTTCTTCTTTTTTTTTTAATTTTTCTCTTTTGCGAATATTGATTATTTATGTAGGGAGAAAAATTCTGAGTCAGTTTAATTATTCGACCTGTAAATTTCAAAGTGTTTGAATCAATAATTACCAAGGTGCATTTTTTGTTTTTATTATATTTAAGACTTCCATCGACAGAGCTCCGATAGCCTAATGGCTAGACCGTTGGGTTCCTAGCGCGTGGTACTGGGTTCGAGTCCCGGCCGGAAAGGAAATCTTAAATGCAAATATTTTTTTCTAATTTTATAATTCTTTTTTTTTTATTTTTCCCTTTTGCGAAGTCAGTCAGTCAGTCTGACAGTCAATCAGTCAATCACTCAGTCATTCAGTCTCAGTCAGTCAGTCACTCAGTCAGTCAGTTAGTCCTTCAGCCAGTCAGTCAAGCAGTCAGTCATTTAGTCTCAGTCAGTCAGTCAGTCAGTCAGGCAGTCAGTCAGTCGGTCAGTCCTGTGCAGTCAGTTAGTCACTAAAGCAGTCAGTCAGTCTCAGTCAGTCAGTCAGTCAGTCCAGTCCAGTCTCAGTCAGTCAGTCAGTCAGTCTCGGTCAGTCAGTCAGTCAGTCATTCAGTCAGTCAGTCAGTCAGGCAGTCAGTCAGTCGGTCAGCCTTATTCAGTCAGTCTGTCAGTCAGTCAGTCAGTCAGCCTTATTCAGTCAGTCTGTCAGTCATCCTTATTCAGTCAGTCTGTCAGTCAGTCAGTCGGTCAGTCCTGTCCAGTCAGTTAGTCAGTCAAGCAGTCAGTCAGGTAGTCAAGCAGTCAGTCAGTCAGTGTCAGTCAGTCATTTAGTCATTCAGTCAGTCAGTGAAAAAGCCAGTCAGAGAGTCAAGCAGTCAGTCAGTCAGTCTCAGTCAGTCAGTTAGTCAGTCAGTCAGTCAGTCAGTCAGTCAGTCCAGTCTCAGTCAGTCAGGCAGTTAGTCAGTCAGTCTCGGTCAGTCAGTGAGTCAGTCAGTCAGTATCAGTCAGTCAGTGAGTCAGTCTGTCAGTCAGGCAGTATCAGTCAGGCAGTAAGACTCCGCTCGACAGAACTCCGATAGCCTAATGGCTAGACCGCTGGTCTTCCAAGCGAGTGGCCTGGGTTCGAGTCCCAGCCGGAGCGAATATCTTCAATGTATATATTTCTTTTCTAATTTGAAAATTCTTTTTTTTTTCAATTTCTTTCCTTTGCAATTATTGATTATTTATGTAGGGAAGAAAATTCTGAGTCAGTTTAATTTTTCGACACGAAGATTTCAAAGTGTTTAAATAAACAATTACCAAGGTGCATTTTTTGTTTTTATTATATTTAAAACTCCCACCGACAGAGCTACCATAGACTAATGGCTAGAGTGTTAGGCTTCCAAGCGAGTGGCCCTGGGTTCGAGTCCCAGCCTGAACGAAAATCTTCAATGTATACTTTTAGTTTCTAATTTGAAATTTCTTCTTCTTTTTTTTTTTATTTTTCTCTTTTGCGAATATTGATTATTTATGTAGGGAGAAAAATTCTGAGTCAGTTTAATTATTCGACCTATAAATTTCAAAGTGTTTGAATCAATAATTACCAAGGTGCATTTTTTGTTTTTATTATATTTAAGACTTCCATCGACAGAGCTCCGATAGCCTAATGGCTAGACCGTTGGGTTCCTAGCGCGTGGTACTGGGATCGAGTCCGGCCGGAAAGGAAATCTTAAATGCAAATATTTTTTTATAATTTTATAATTCTTTTTTTTATTTTTCCCTTTTGCGAAGTCAGTCAGTCAGTCTGACAGTCAATCAGTCAAGCACTCAGTCATTCAGTCTCAGTCAGTCAGTCCAGTCAGTCAGTCACTCAGTCAGTCAGTTAGTCCTTCAGCCAGTCAGTCAAGCAGTCAGTCATTTAGTCTCAGTCAGTCAGTCAGTCAGTCAGGCAGTCAGTCAGTCAGTCAGTCGGTCAGTCCTGTGCAGTCAGTTAGTCACTAAAGCAGTCAGTCAGTCTCAGTCAGTCAGTCAGTCAGTCAGTCCAGTCCAGTCTCAGTCCAGTCCAGTCTCAGTCAGTCAGTCTCGGTCAGTCAGTCAGTCAGTCATTCAGTCAGTCAGTCAGTCAGGCAGTCAGTCAGTCGGTCAGCCTTATTCAGTCAGTCTGTCAGTCAGTCAGTCATTCAGCCTTATTCAGACAGTCTGTCAGTCATCCTTATTCAGTCAGTCTGTCAGTCAGTCAGTCGGTCAGTCCTGTCCAGTCAGTTAGTCAGTCAAGCAGTCAGTCAGGTAGTCAAGCAGTCAGTCAGTCAGTGTCAGTCAGTCATTTAGTCATTCAGTCAGTCAGTGAAATAGCCAGTCAGAGAGTCAAGCAGTCAGTCAGTCAGTCTCAGTCAGTCAGTTAGTCAGTCAGTCAGTCAGTCAGTCAGTCAGTCAGTCCAGTCTCAGGCAGTTAGTCAGTCAGTCTCGGTCAGTCAGTGAGTCAGTCAGTCAGTATCAGTCAGTCAGTGAGTCAGTCTGTCAGTCAGGCAGTATCAGTCAGGCAGTAAGACTCCGCTCGACAGAACTCCGATAGCCTAATGGCTAGACCGCTGGTCTTCCAAGCGAGTGGCCTGGGTTCGAGTCCCAGCCGGAGCGAATATCTTCAATGTATATATTTCTTTTCTAATTTGAAAATTCTTTTTTTTTTTCAATTTCTTTCCTTTGCAATTATTGATTATTTATGTAGGGAAGAAAATTCTGAGTCAGTTTAATTTTTCGACACGAAGATTTCAAAGTGTTTAAATAAACAATTACCAAGGTGCATTTTTTGTTTTTATTATATTTAAAACTCCCACCGACAGAGCTCCCATAGACTAATGGCTAGAGTGTTAGGCTTCCAAGCGAGTGGCCCTGGGTTCGAGTCCCAGCCTGAACGAAAATCTTCAATGTATACTTTTAGTTTCTAATTTGAAATTTCTTCTTCTTTTTTTTTAATTTTTCTCTTTTGCGAATATTGATTATTTATGTAGGGAGAAAAATTCTGAGTCAGTTTAATTATTCGACCTGTAAATTTCAAAGTGTTTGAATCAATAATTACCAAGGTGCATTTTTTGTTTTTATTATATTTAAGACTTCCGTCGACAGAGCTCCGATAGCCTAATGGCTAGACCGTTGGGTTCCTAGCGCGTGGTACTGGGTTCGAGTCCCGGCCGGAAAGGAAATCTTAAATGCAAATATTTTTTTCTAATTTTATAATTCTTTTTTTTATTTTTCCCTTTTGCGAAGTCAGTCAGTCAGTCTGACAGTCAATCAGTCAAGCACTCAGTCATTCAGTCTCAGTCAGTCAGTCCAGTCAGTCAGTCACTCAGTCAGTCAGTTAGTCCTTCAGCCAGTCAGTCAAGCAGTCAGTCATTTAGTCTCAGTCAGTCAGTCAGTCAGTCAGGCAGTCAGTCAGTCAGTCAGTCGGTCAGTCCTGTGCAGTCAGTTAGTCACTAAAGCAGTCAGTCAGTCTCAGTCAGTCAGTCAGTCAGTCAGTCCAGTCCAGTCTCAGTCAGTCAGTCTCGGTCAGTCAGTCAGTCAGTCATTCAGTCAGTCAGTCAGTCAGGCAGTCAGTCAGTCGGTCAGCCTTATTCAGTCAGTCTGTCAGTCAGTCAGTCAGTCAGCCTTATTCAGTCAGTCTGTCAGTCATCCTTATTCAGTCAGTCTGTCAGTCAGTCAGTCGGTCAGTCCTGTCCAGTCAGTTAGTCAGTCAAGCAGTCAGTCAGGTAGTCAAGCAGTCAGTCAGTCAGTGTCAGTCAGTCATTTAGTCATTCAGTCAGTCAGTGAAATAGCCAGTCAGAGAGTCAAGCAGTCAGTCAGTTAGTCTCAGTCAGTCAGTTAGTCAGTCAGTCAGTCAGTCAGTCCAGTCTCACTCAGTCAGGCAGTTAGTCAGTCAGTCTCGGTCAGTCAGTGAGTCAGTCAGTCAGTATCAGTCAGTCAGTGAGTCAGTCTGGCAGTATCAGTCAGGCAGTAAGACTCCGCTCGACAGAACTCCGATAGCCTAATGGCTAGACCGCTGGTCTTCCAAGCGAGTGGCCTGGGTTCGAGTCCCAGCCGGAGCGAATATCTTCAATGTATATATTTCTTTTCTAATTTGAAAATTCTTTTTTTTTTCAATTTCTTTCCTTTGCAATTATTGATTATTTATGTAGGGAAGAAAATTCTGAGTCAGTTTAATTTTTCGACACGAAGATTTCAAAGTGTTTAAATAAACAATTACCAAGGTGCATTTTTTTGTTTTTATTATATTTAAAACTCCCACCGACAGAGCTACCATAGACTAATGGCTAGAGTGTTAGGCTTCCAAGCGAGTGGCCCTGGGTTCGAGTCCCAGCCTGAACGAAAATCTTCAATGTATACTTTTAGTTTCTAATTTGAAATTTCTTCTTCTTTTTTTTTTATTTTTCTCTTTTGCGAATATTGATTATTTATGTAGGGAGAAAAATTCTGAGTCAGTTTAATTATTCGACCTGTAAATTTCAAAGTGTTTGAATCAATAATTACCAAGGTGCATTTTTTGTTTTTATTATATTTAAGACTTCCATCGACAGAGCTCCGATAGCCTAATGGCTAGACCGTTGGGTTCCTAGCGCGTGGTACTGGGATCGAGTCCCGGCCGGAAAGGAAATCTTAAATGCAAATATTTTTTTCTAATTTTATAATTCTTTTTTTTATTTTTCCCTTTTGCGAAGTCAGTCAGTCAGTCTGACAGTCAATCAGTCAAGCACTCAGTCATTCAGTCTCAGTCAGTCAGTCCAGTCAGTCAGTCACTCAGTCAGTCAGTTAGTCCTTCAGCCAGTCAGTCAAGCAGTCAGTCATTTAGTCTCAGTCAGTCAGTCAGTCAGTCAGGCAGTCAGTCAGTCAGTCAGTCGGTCAGTCCTGTGCAGTCAGTTAGTCACTAAAGCAGTCAGTCAGTCTCAGTCAGTCAGTCAGTCAGTCAGTCCAGTCCAGTCTCAGTCCAGTCCAGTCTCAGTCAGTCAGTCTCGGTCAGTCAGTCAGTCAGTCATTCAGTCAGTCAGTCAGTCAGGCAGTCAGTCAGTCGGTCAGCCTTATTCAGTCAGTCTGTCAGTCAGTCAGTCATTCAGCCTTATTCAGTCAGTCTGTCAGTCATCCTTATTCAGTCAGTCTGTCAGTCAGTCAGTCGGTCAGTCCTGTCCAGTCAGTTAGTCAGTCAAGCAGTCAGTCAGGTAGTCAAGCAGTCAGTCAGTCAGTGTCAGTCAGTCATTTAGTCATTCAGTCAGTCAGTGAAATAGCCAGTCAGAGAGTCAAGCAGTCAGTCAGTCAGTCTCAGTCAGTCAGTTAGTCAGTCAGTCAGTCAGTCAGTCAGTCAGTCAGTCCAGTCTCAGGCAGTTAGTCAGTCAGTCTCGGTCAGTCAGTGAGTCAGTCAGTCAGTATCAGTCAGTCAGTGAGTCAGTCTGTCAGTCAGGCAGTATCAGTCAGGCAGTAAGACTCCGCTCGACAGAACTCCGATAGCCTAATGGCTAGACCGCTGGTCTTCCAAGCGAGTGGCCTGGGTTCGAGTCCCAGCCGGAGCGAATATCTTCAATGTATATATTTCTTTTCTAATTTGAAAATTCTTTTTTTTTCAATTTCTTTCCTTTGCAATTATTGATTATTTATGTAGGGAAGAAAATTCTGAGTCAGTTTAATTTTTCGACACGAAGATTTCAAAGTGTTTAAATAAACAATTACCAAGGTGCATTTTTTGTTTTTATTATATTTAAAACTCCCACCGACAGAGCTCCCATAGACTAATGGCTAGAGTGTTAGGCTTCCAAGCGAGTGGCCCTGGGTTCGAGTCCCAGCCTGAACGAAAATCTTCAATGTATACTTTTAGTTTCTAATTTGAAATTTCTTCTTCTTTTTTTTTTAATTTTTCTCTTTTGCGAATATTGATTATTTATGTAGGGAGAAAAATTCTGAGTCAGTTTAATTATTCGACCTGTAAATTTCAAAGTGTTTGAATCAATAATTACCAAGGTGCATTTTTTGTTTTTATTATATTTAAGACTTCCATCGACAGAGCTCCGATAGCCTAATGGCTAGACCGTTGGGTTCCTAGCGCGTGGTACTGGGTTCGAGTCCCGGCCGGAAAGGAAATCTTAAATGCAAATATTTTTTTCTAATTTTATAATTCTTTTTTTTATTTTTCCCTTTTGCGAAGTCAGTCAGTCAGTCTGACAGTCAATCAGTCAAGCACTCAGTCATTCAGTCTCAGTCAGTCAGTCCAGTCAGTCAGTCACTCAGTCAGTCAGTTAGTCCTTCAGCCAGTCAGTCAAGCAGTCAGTCATTTAGTCTCAGTCAGTCAGTCAGTCAGTCAGGCAGTCAGTCAGTCAGTCGGTCAGTACTGTGCAGTCAGTTAGTCACTAAAGCAGTCAGTCAGTCTCAGTCAGTCAGTCAGTCAGTCAGTCCAGTCCAGTCTCAGTCAGTCAGTCTCGGTCAGTCAGTCAGTCAGTCATTCAGTCAGTCAGTCAGTCAGGCAGTCAGTCAGTCGGTCAGCCTTATTCAGTCAGTCTGTCAGTCAGTCAGTCAGTCAGCCTTATTCAGTCAGTCTGTCAGTCATCCTTATTCAGTCAGTCAGTCAGTCGGTCAGTCCTGTCCAGTCAGTTAGTCAGTCAAGCAGTCAGTCAGGTAGTCAAGCAGTCAGTCAGTCAGTGTCAGTCAGTCATTTAGTCATTCAGTCAGTCAGTGAAATAGCCAGTCAGAGAGTCAAGCAGTCAGTCAGTTAGTCTCAGTCAGTCAGTTAGTCAGTCAGTCAGTCAGTCAGTCCAGTCTCACTCAGTCAGGCAGTTAGTCAGTCAGTCTCGGTCAGTCAGTGAGTCAGTCAGTCAGTATCAGTCAGTCAGTGAGTCAGTCTGTCAGTCAGGCAGTATCAGTCAGGCAGTAAGACTCCGCTCGACAGAACTCCGATAGCCTAATGGCTAGACCGCTGGTCTTCCAAGCGAGTGGCCTGGGTTCGAGTCCCAGCCGGAGCGAATATCTTCAATGTATATATTTCTTTTCTAATTTGAAAATTCTTTTTTTTTTCAATTTCTTTCCTTTGCAATTATTGATTATTTATGTAGGGAAGAAAATTCTGAGTCAGTTTAATTTTTCGACACGAAGATTTCAAAGTGTTTAAATAAACAATTACCAAGGTGCATTTTTTGTTTTTATTATATTTAAAACTCCCACCGACAGAGCTACCATAGACTAATGGCTAGAGTGTTAGGCTTCCAAGCGAGTGGCCCTGGGTTCGAGTCCCAGCCTGAACGAAAATCTTCAATGTATACTTTTAGTTTCTAATTTGAAATTTCTTCTTCTTTTTTTTTTATTTTTCTCTTTTGCGAATATTGATTATTTATGTAGGGAGAAAAATTCTGAGTCAGTTTAATTATTCGACCTGTAAATTTCAAAGTGTTTGAATCAATAATTACCAAGGTGCATTTTTTGTTTTTATTATATTTAAGACTTCCATCGACAGAGCTCCGATAGCCTAATGGCTAGACCGTTGGGTTCCTAGCGCGTGGTACTGGGATCGAGTCACGGCCGGAAAGGAAATCTTAAATGCAAATATTTTTTTCTAATTTTATAATTCTTTTTTTTATTTTTCCCTTTTGCGAAGTCAGTCAGTCAGTCTGACAGTCAATCAGTCAAGCACTCAGTCATTCAGTCTCAGTCAGTCAGTCCAGTCAGTCAGTCACTCAGTCAGTCAGTTAGTCCTTCAGCCAGTCAGTCAAGCAGTCAGTCATTTAGTCTCAGTCAGTCAGTCAGTCAGTCAGGCAGTCAGTCAGTCAGTCAGTCGGTCAGTCCTGTGGTGCAGTCAGTTAGTCACTAAAGCAGTCAGTCAGTCTCAGTCAGTCAGTCAGTCAGTCAGTCCAGTCCAGTCTCAGTCCAGTCCAGTCTCAGTCAGTCAGTCTCGGTCAGTCAGTCAGTCAGTCATTCAGTCAGTCAGTCAGTCAGGCAGTCAGTCAGTCGGTCAGCCTTATTCAGTCAGTCTGTCAGTCAGTCAGTCATTCAGCCTTATTCAGTCAGTCTGTCAGTCATCCTTATTCAGTCAGTCTGTCAGTCAGTCAGTCGGTCAGTCCTGTCCAGTCAGTTAGTCAGTCAAGCAGTCAGTCAGGTAGTCAAGCAGTCAGTCAGTCAGTGTCAGTCAGTCATTTAGTCATTCAGTCAGTCAGTGAAATAGCCAGTCAGAGAGTCAAGCAGTCAGTCAGTCAGTCTCAGTCAGTCAGTTAGTCAGTCAGTCAGTCAGTCAGTCAGTCCAGTCTCAGGCAGTTAGTCAGTCAGTCTCGGTCAGTCAGTGAGTCAGTCAGTCAGTATCAGTCAGTCAGTGAGTCAGTCTGTCAGTCAGGCAGTATCAGTCAGGCAGTAAGACTCCGCTCGACAGAACTCCGATAGCCTAATGGCTAGACCGCTGGTCTTCCAAGCGAGTGGCCTGGGTTCGAGTCCCAGCCGGAGCGAATATCTTCAATGTATATATTTCTTTTCTAATTTGAAAATTCTTTTTTTTTCAATTTCTTTCCTTTGCAATTATTGATTATTTATGTAGGGAAGAAAATTCTGAGTCAGTTTAATTTTTCGACACGAAGATTTCAAAGTGTTTAAATAAACAATTACCAAGGTGCATTTTTTGTTTTTATTATATTTAAAACTCCCACCGACAGAGCTCCCATAGACTAATGGCTAGAGTGTTAGGCTTCCAAGCGAGTGGCCCTGGGTTCGAGTCCCAGCCTGAACGAAAATCTTCAATGTATACTTTTAGTTTCTAATTTGAAATTTCTTCTTCTTTTTTTTTTAATTTTTCTCTTTTGCGAATATTGATTATTTATGTAGGGAGAAAAATTCTGAGTCAGTTTAATTATTCGACCTGTAAATTTCAAAGTGTTTGAATCAATAATTACCAAGGTGCATTTTTTGTTTTTATTATATTTAAGACTTCCATCGACAGAGCTCCGATAGCCTAATGGCTAGACCGTTGGGTTCCTAGCGCGTGGTACTGGGTTCGAGTCCCGGCCGGAAAGGAAATCTTAAATGCAAATATTTTTTTCTAATTTTATAATTCTTTTTTTTATTTTTCCCTTTTGCGAAGTCAGTCAGTCAGTCTGACAGTCAATCAGTCAAGCACTCAGTCATTCAGTCTCAGTCAGTCAGTCCAGTCAGTCAGTCACTCAGTCAGTCAGTTAGTCCTTCAGCCAGTCAGTCAAGCAGTCAGTCATTTAGTTTCAGTCAGTCAGTCAGTCAGTCAGGCAGTCAGTCAGTCAGTCAGTCGGTCAGTCCTGTGCAGTCAGTTAGTCACTAAAGCAGTCAGTCAGTCTCAGTCAGTCAGTCAGTCAGTCAGTCCAGTCCAGTCTCAGTCAGTCAGTCTCGGTCAGTCAGTCAGTCAGTCATTCAGTCAGTCAGTCAGTCAGGCAGTCAGTCAGTCGGTCAGCCTTATTCAGTCAGTCTGTCAGTCAGTCAGTCAGTCAGCCTTATTCAGTCAGTCTGTCAGTCATCCTTATTCAGTCAGTCTGTCAGTCAGTCAGTCGGTCAGTCCTGTCCAGTCAGTTAGTCAGTCAAGCAGTCAGTCAGGTAGTCAAGCAGTCAGTCAGTCAGTGTCAGTCAGTCATTTAGTCATTCAGTCAGTACGTGAAATAGCCAGTCAGAGAGCCAAGCAGTCAGTCAGTCAGTCTCAGTCAGTCAGTTAGTCAGTCAGTCAGTCAGTCAGTCAGTCAGTCAGGCAGTTAGTCAGTCAGTCTCGGTCAGTCAGTGAGTCAGTCAGTCAGTATCAGTCAGTCAGTGAGTCAGTCTGTCAGTCAGGCAGTATCAGTCAGGCAGTAAGACTCCGCTCGACAGAACTCCGATAGCCTAATGGCTAGACCGCTGGTCTTCCAAGCGAGTGGCCTGGGTTCGAGTCCCAGCCGGAGCGAATATCTTCAATGTATATATTTCTTTTCTAATTTGAAAATTCTTTTTTTTTTCAATTTCTTTCCTTTGCAATTATTGATTATTTATGTAGGGAAGAAAATTCTGAGTCAGTTTAATTTTTCGACACGAAGATTTCAAAGTGTTTAAATAAACAATTACCAAGGTGCATTTTTTGTTTTTATTATATTTAAAACTCCCACCGACAGAGCTACCATAGACTAATGGCTAGAGTGTTAGGCTTCCAAGCGAGTGGCCCTGGGTTCGAGTCCCAGCCTGAACGAAAATCTTCAATGTATACTTTTAGTTTCTAATTTGAAATTTCTTCTTCTTTTTTTTTTATTTTTCTCTTTTGCGAATATTGATTATTTATGTAGGGAGAAAAATTCTGAGTCAGTTTAATTATTCGACCTGTAAATTTCAAAGTGTTTGAATCAATAATTACCAAGGTGCATTTTTTGTTTTTATTATATTTAAGACTTCCATCGACAGAGCTCCGATAGCCTAATGGCTAGACCGTTGGGTTCCTAGCGCGTGGTACTGGGTTCGAGTCCCGGCCGGAAAGGAAATCTTAAATGCAAATATTTTTTTCTAATTTTATAATTCTTTTTTTTATTTTTCCCTTTTGCGAAGTCAGTCAGTCAGTCTGACAGTCAATCAGTCAAGCACTCAGTCATTCAGTCTCAGTCAGTCAGTCCAGTCAGTCAGTCACTCAGTCAGTCAGTTAGTCCTTCAGCCAGTCAGTCAAGCAGTCAGTCATTTAGTCTCAGTCAGTCAGTCAGTCAGTCAGGCAGTCAGTCAGTCAGTCAGTCGGTCAGTCCTGTGCAGTCAGTTAGTCACTAAAGCAGTCAGTCAGTCTCAGTCAGTCAGTCAGTCAGTCAGTCCAGTCCAGTCTCAGTCCAGTCCAGTCTCAGTCAGTCAGTCTCGGTCAGTCAGTCAGTCAGTCATTCAGTCAGTCAGTCAGTCAGGCAGTCAGTCAGTCGGTCATCCTTATTCAGTCAGTCTGTCAGTCAGTCAGTCATTCAGCCTTATTCAGTCAGTCTGTCAGTCATCCTTATTCAGTCAGTCTGTCAGTCAGTCAGTCGGTCAGTCCTGTCCAGTCAGTTAGTCAGTCAAGCAGTCAGTCAGGTAGTCAAGCAGTCAGTCAGTCAGTGTCAGTCAGTCATTTAGTCATTCAGTCAGTCAGTGAAATAGCCAGTCAGAGAGTCAAGCAGTCAGTCAGTCAGTCTCAGTCAGTCAGTTAGTCAGTCAGTCAGTCAGTCAGTCAGTCCAGTCTCAGGCAGTTAGTCAGTCAGTCTCGGTCAGTCAGTGAGTCAGTCAGTCAGTATCAGTCAGTCAGTGAGTCAGTCTGTCAGTCAGGCAGTATCAGTCAGGCAGTAAGACTCCGCTCGACAGAACTCCGATAGCCTAATGGCTAGACCGCTGGTCTTCCAAGCGAGTGGCCTGGGTTCGAGTCCCAGCCTGAACGAAAATCTTCAATGTATACTTTTAGTTTCTAATTTGAAATTTCTTCTTCTTTTTTTTTTAATTTTTCTCTTTTGCGAATATTGATTATTTATGTAGGGAGAAAAATTCTGAGTCAGTTTAATTATTCGACCTGTAAATTTCAAAGTGTTTGAATCAATAATTACCAAGGTGCATTTTTTGTTTTTATTATATTTAAGACTTCCATCGACAGAGCTCCGATAGCCTAATGGCTAGACCGTTGGGTTCCAAGCGCGTGGTACTGGGTTCGAGTCCCGGCCGGAACGACCAGCTTCCATGTATATATTTCTCTTCTAATTTGAAGATTCTTTTTTTTTTCAATTTCTTTCTTTTGCAAATATGGATTATTTATGTACGGAAGAAAATTCTGAGTCAGTTTAATCATTCGACCTTTAGATTTCAAAGATTTTAGATCAATAATTACTAAGGTGCATTTTTTGTTTTTATTATAATTAAGACACCGATCAACAGAGATCCGATAGTATATTGGCGAGAGCGTTGGGCTTCCATGAGTGTCCTTCTGGGTTCAAATCCCAGCCGGAAAGGAAATCTTAAATGCAAATATTTTTTTCTAATTTTATAATTCTTTTTTTTTTATTTTTCCTTTTGCGAAGTCAGTCAGTCAGTCTGACAGTCAATCAGTCAAGCACTCAGTCATTCAGTCTCAGTCAGTCAGTCCAGTCAGTCAGTCACTCAGTCAGTCAGTTAGTCCTTCAGCCAGTCAGTCAAGCAGTCAGTCATTTAGTCTCAGTCAGTCAGTCATTCAGTCAGTCAGTCAGTCAGGCAGTCAGTCAGTCAGTCAGTCGGTCAGTCCTGTGCAGTCAGTTAGTCACTAAAGCAGTCAGTCAGTCTCAGTCAGTCAGTCAGTCAGTCAGTCCAGTCCAGTCTCAGTCAGTCAGTCAGTCAGTCTCGGTCAGTCAGTCAGTCAGTCATTCAGTCAGTCAGTCAGTCAGGCAGTCACTCAGTCGGTCAGCCTTATTCAGTCAGTCTGTCAGTCAGTCAGTCAGTCATCCTTATTCAGTCAGTCTGTCAGTCATCCTTATTCAGTCAGTCTGTCAGTCAGTCAGTCGGTCAGTCCTGTCCAGTCAGTTAGTCAGTCAAGCAGTCAGTCAGGTAGTCAATCAGTCAGTCAGTCAGTGTCAGTCAGTCATTTAGTCATTCAGTCAGTCAGTGAAATAGCCAGTCAGAGAGTCAAGCAGTCAGTCAGTCAGTCTCAGTCAGTCAGTTAGTCAGTCAGTCAGTCAGTCAGTCAGTCAGTCCTGTCTCAGTCAGTCAGGCAGTTAGTCAGTCAGTCTCGGTCAGTCAGTGAGTCAGTCAGTCAGTATCAGTCAGTCAGTGAGTCAGTCTGTCAGTCAGGCAGTAAGACTCCGCTCGACAGAACTCCGATAGCCTAATGGCTAGACCGCTGGTCTTCCAAGCGAGTGGCCTGGGTTCGAGTCCCAGCCGGAGAGAATATCTTCAATGTATATATTTCTTTTCTAATTTGAAAATTCTTTTTTTTTTTCAATTTCTTTCCTTTGCAATTATTGATTATTTATGTAGGGAAGAAAATTCTGAGTCAGTTTAATTTTTCGACACGAAGATTTCAAAGTGTTTAAATAAACAATTACCAAGGTGCATTTTTTGTTTTTATTATATTTAAAACTCCCACCGACAGAGGTCCCATAGACTAATGGCTAGAGTGTTTGGCTTCCAAGCGAGTGGCCCTGGGTTCGAGTCCCAGCCTGAACGAAAATGTTTAATGTATACTTTTAGTTTCTAATTTGAAATTTCTTCTTCTTTTTTTTTTAATTTTTCTCTTTTGCGAATATTGATTATTTATGTAGGGAGAAAAATTCTGAGTCAGTTTAATTATTCGACCTGTAAATTTCAAAGTGTTTGAATCAATAATTACCAAGGTGCATTTTTTGTTTTTATTATATTTAAGACTTCCATCGACAGAGCTCCGATAGCCTAATGGCTAGACCGTTGGGTTCCTAGCGCGTGGTACTGGGTTCGAGTCTCGGCCGGAAAGGAAATCTTAAATGCAAATATTTTTTTCTAATTTTATAATTCTTTTTTTTTTTATTTTTCCCTTTTGCGAAGTCAGTCAGTCAGTCTGACAGTCAATCAGTCAAGCACTCAGTCATTCAGTATCAGTCAGTCAGTCAGTCACTAAGTCAGTCAGTTAGTCCTTCAGCCAGTCAGTCAAGCAGTCAGTCATTTAGTCTCAGTCAGTCAGTCATTCAGTCAGTCAGTCAGTCAGGCAGTCAGTCAGTCAGTCAGTCGGTCAGTCCTGTGCAGTCAGTTAGTCACTAAAGCAGTCAGTCAGTCTCAGTCAGTCAGTCAGTCAGTCAGTCCAGTCCAGTCTCAGTCAGTCAGTCAGTCAGTCTCGGTCAGTCAGTCAGTCTCGGTCAGTCAGTCAGTCTCGGTCAGTCAGTCAGTCAGTCAGTCAGGCAGTCAGTCAGTCGGTCAGCCTTATTCAGTCAGTCAGTCAGTCAGTCAGTCAGTCAGCCTTATTCAGTCAGTCTGTCAGTCATCCTTATTCAGTCAGTCTGTCAGTCAGTCAGTCGGTCAGTCCTGTCCAGTCAGTTAGTCAGTCAAGCAGTCAGTCAGGTAGTCAAGCAGTCAGTCAGTCAGTGTCAGTCAGTCATTTAGTCATTCAGTCAGTGAAATAGCCAGTCAGAGAGTCAAGCAGTCAGTCAGTCAGTCTCAGTCAGTCAGTTAGTCAGTCAGTCAGTCAGTCAGTCAGTCAGTCCAGTCTCAGTCAGTCAGGCAGTTAGTCAGTCAGTCTCGGTCAGTCAGTGAGTCAGTCAGTCAGTATCAGTCAGTCAGTGAGTCAGTCTGTCAGTCAGGCAGTATCAGTCAGGCAGTAAGACTCCGCTCGACAGAACTCCGATAGCCTAATGGCTAGACCGCTGGTCTTCCAAGCGAGTGGCCTGGGTTCGAGTCCCAGCCGGAGAGAATATCTTCAATGTATATATTTCTTTTCTAATTTGAAAATTCTTTTTTTTTTCAATTTCTTTCCTTTGCAATTATTGATTATTTATGTAGGGAAGAAAATTCTGAGTCAGTTTAATTTTTCGACACGAAGATTTCAAAGTGTTTAAATAAACAATTACCAAGGTGCATTTTTTGTTTTTATTATATTTAAAACTCCCACCGACAGAGGTCCCATAGACTAATGGCTAGAGTGTTTGGCTTCCAAGCGAGTGGCCCTGGGTTCGAGTCCCAGCCTGAACGAAAATCTTTAATGTATACTTTTAGTTTCTAATTTGAAATTTCTTCTTCTTTTTTTTTTAATTTTTCTCTTTTGCGAATATTGATTAATAATGTAGGGAGAAAAATTCTGAGTCAGTTTAATTATTCGACCTGTAAATTTCAAAGTGTTTGAATCAATAATTACCAAGGTGCATTTTTTGTTTTTATTATATTTAAGACTTCCATCGACAGAGCTCCGATAGCCTAATGGCTAGACCGTTGGGTTCCTAGCGCGTGGTACTGGGTTCGAGTCTCGGCCGGAAAGGAAATCTTAAATGCAAATATTTTTTTCTAATTTTATAATTCTTTTTTTTTTATTTTTCCCTTTTGCGAAGTCAGTCAGTCAGTCTGACAGTCAATCAGTCAAGCACTCAGTCATTCAGTATCAGTCAGTCAGTCAGTCACTAAGTCAGTCAGTTAGTCCTTCAGCCAGTCAGTCAAGCAGTCAGTCATTTAGTCTCAGTCAGTCAGTCATTCAGTCAGTCAGTCAGTCAGTCAGTCAGTCGGTCAGTCCTGTGCAGTCAGTTAGTCACTAAAGCAGTCAGTCAGTCTCAGTCAGTCAGTCAGTCAGTCAGTCCAGTCCAGTCTCAGTCAGTCAGTCAGTCAGTCTCGGTCAGTCAGTCAGTCTCGGTCAGTCAGTCAGTCTCGGTCAGTCAGTCAGTCAGTCAGTCAGTCAGGCAGTCAGTCAGTCGGTCAGCCTTATTCAGTCAGTCAGTCAGTCAGTCAGTCAGTCAGCCTTATTCAGTCAGTCTGTCAGTCATCCTTATTCAGTCAGTCTGTCAGTCAGTCAGTCGGTCAGTCCTGTCCAGTCAGTTAGTCAGTCAAGCAGTCAGTCAGGTAGTCAAGCAGTCAGTCAGTCAGTGTCAGTCAGTCATTTAGTCATTCAGTCAGTCAGTGAAATAGCCAGTCAGAGAGTCAAGCAGTCAGTCAGTCAGTCTCAGTCAGTCAGTTAGTCAGTCAGTCAGTCAGTCAGTCAGTCAGTCCAGTCTCAGTCAGTCAGGCAGTTAGTCAGTCAGTCTCGGTCAGTCAGTGAGTCAGTCAGTCAGTATCAGTCAGTCAGTGAGTCAGTCTGTCAGTCAGGCAGTATCAGTCAGGCAGTAAGACTCCGCTCGACAGAACTCTGATAGCCTAATGGCTAGACCGCTGGGCTTCCAAGCGAGTGGCCTGGGTTCGAGTCCCAGCCATAGCGAATATCTTCAATGTATATATTTCTTTTCTAATTTGAAAATTCTTTTTTTTTTCAATTTCTTTCCTTTGCAATTATTGATTATTTATGTAGGGAAGAAAATTTTGAGTCAGTTTAATTTTTCGACACGAAGATTTCAAAGTGTTTAAATAAACAATTACCAAGGTGCATTTTTTGTTTTTATTATATTTAAAACTCCCACCGACAGAGCTCCCATAGACTAATGGCTAGAGTGTTAGGCTTCCAAGCGAGTGGCCCTGGGTTCGAGTCCCAGCCTGAACGAAAATCTTCAATGTATACTTTTAGTTTCTAATTTGAAATTTCTTCTTCTTTTTTTTTTAATTTTTCTCTTTTGCGAATATTGATTATTTATGTAGGGAGAAAAATTCTGAGTCAGTTTAATTATTCGACCTGTAAATTTCAAAGTGTTTGAATCAATAATTACCAAGGTGCATTTTTTGTTTTTATTATATTTAAGACTTCCATCGACAGAGCTCCGATAGCCTAATGGCTAGACCGTTGGGTTCCACGCGCGTGGTACTGGGTTCGAGTACCATTCCCGGCCGGAACGAAAATCTTCCATGTATATATTTCTCTTCTAATTTGAAGATTCTTTTTTTTTTCAATTTCTTTCTTTTGCAAATATGGATTATTTATGTACGGAAGAAAATTCTGAGTCAGTTTAATCATTCGACCTTTAGATTTCAAAGATTTTAGATCAATAATTACTAAGGTGCATTTTTTGTTTTTATTATAATTAAGACACCGATCAACAGAGATCCGATAGTATATTGGCGAGAGCGTTGGGCTTCCATGAGTGTCGCCCTGGGTTCAAATCCCAGCCGGAAAGGAAATCTTAAATGCAAATATTTTTTTCTAATTTCATAATTCTTTTTTTTTTATTTTTCCCTTTTGCGAAGTCAGTCAGTCAGTCTGACAGTCAATCAGTCAAGCACTCAGTCATTCAGTCTCAGTCAGTCAGTCCAGTCAGTCAGTCACTCAGTCAGTCAGTTAGTCCTTCAGCCAGTCAGTCAAGCAGTCAGTCATTTAGTCTCAGTCAGTCAGTCATTCAGTCAGTCAGTCAGTCAGTCAGTCAGTCAGTCAGGCAGTCAGTCAGTCAGTCAGTCGGTCAGTCCTGTGCAGTCAGTTAGTCACTAAAGCAGTCAGTCAGTCTCAGTCAGTCGGTCAGTCAGTCAGTCCAGTCCAGTCTCAGTCAGTCAGTCAGTCAGTCTCGGTCAGTCAGTCAGTCAGTCATTCAGTCAGTCAGTCAGTCAGGCAGTCAGTCAGTCGGTCAGCCTTATTCAGTCAGTCTGTCAGTCAGTCAGTCAGTCAGCCTTATTCAGTCAGTCTGTCAGTCATCCTTATTCAGTCAGTCTGTCAGTCAGTCAGTCGGTCAGTCCTGTCCAGTCAGTTAGTCAGTCAAGCAGTCAGTCAGGTAGTCAAGCAGTCAGTCAGTCAGTGTCAGTCAGTCATTTAGTCATTCAGTCAGTCAGTGAAATAGCCAGTCAGAGAGTCAAGCAGTCAGTCAGTCAGTCTCAGTCAGTCAGTTAGTCAGTCAGTCAGTCAGTCAGTCAGTCAGTCCAGTCTCAGTCAGTCAGGCAGTTAGTCAGTCAGTCTCGGTCAGTCAGTGAGTCAGTCAGTCAGTATCAGTCAGTCAGTGAGTCAGTCTGTCAGTCAGGCAGTATCAGTCAGGCAGTAAGACTCCGCTCGACCGAACTCCGATAGCCTAATGGCTAGACCGCTGGTCTTCCAAGCGAGTGGCCTGGGTTCGAGTCCCAGCCGGAGCGAATATCTTCAATGTATATATTTCTTTTCTAATTTGAAAATTCTTTTTTTTTTCAATTTCTTTCCTTTGCAATTATTGATTATTTATGTAGGGAAGAAAATTCTGAGTCAGTTTAATTTTTCGACACGAAGATTTCAAAGTGTTTAAATAAACAATTACCAAGGTGCATTTTTTGTTTTTATTATATTTAAAACTCCCACCGACTGAGCTCCCATAGACTAATGGCTAGAGTGTTAGGCTTCCAAGCGAGTGGCCCTGGGTTCGAGTCCCAGCCTGAACGAAACTCTTCAATGTATACTTTTAGTTTCTAATTTGAAATTTCTTCTTCTTTTTTTTTTTAATTTTTCTCTTTTGCGAATATTGATTATTTATGTAGGGAGAAAAATTCTGAGTCAGTTTAATTATTCGACCTGTAAATTTCAAAGTGTTTGAATCAATAATTACCAAGGTGCATTTTTTGTTTTTATTATATTTAAGACTTCCATCGAAAGAGCTCCGATAGCCTAATGGCTAGACCGTTGGGTTCCAAGCGCGTGGTACTGGGTTCGAGTCCCGGCCGGAACGAAAATCTTCCATGTATATATTTCTCTTCTAATTTGAAGATTCTTTTTTTTTTCAATTTCTTTATTTTGCAAATATGGATTATTTATGTACGGAAGAAAATTCTGAGTCAGTTTAATCATTCGACCTTTAGATTTCAAAGATTTTAGATCAATAATTACTAAGGTGCATTTTTTGTTTTTATTATAATTAAGACACCGATCAACAGAGATCCGATAGTATATTGGCGAGAGCGTTGGGCTTCCATGAGTGTCGCCCTGGGTTCAAATCCCAGCCGGAAAGGAAATCTTAAATGCAAATATTTTTTTCTAATTTTATAATTCTTTTTTTTTTTTATTTTTCCCTTTTGCGAAGTCAGTCAGTCAGTCTGACAGTCAATCAGTCAAGCACTCAGTCATTCAGTCTCAGTCAGTCAGTCCAGTCAGTCAGTCACTCAGTCAGTCAGTTAGTCCTTCAGCCAGTCAGTCAAGCAGTCAGTCATTTAGTCTCAGTCAGTCAGTCATTCAGTCAGTCAGTCAGTCAGGCAGTCAGTCAGTCAGTCAGTCGGTCAGTCCTGTGCAGTCAGTTAGTCACTAAAGCAGTCAGTCAGTCTCAGTCAGTCAGTCAGTCAGTCAGTCCAGTCCAGTCAGTCAGTCAGTCAGTCAGTCTCGGTCAGTCAGTCAGTCAGTCATTCAGTCAGTCAGTCAGTCAGGCAGTCAGTCAGTCGGTCAGCCTTATTCAGTCAGTCTGTCAGTCAGTCAGTCAGTCAGCCTTATTCAGTCAGTCTGTCAGTCATCCTTATTCAGTCAGTCTGTCAGTCAGTCAGTCGGTCAGTCCTGTCCAGTCAGTTAGTCAGTCAAGCAGTCAGTCAGGTAGTCAAGCAGTCAGTCAGTCAGTGTCAGTCAGTCATTTAGTCATTCAGTCAGTCAGTGAAATAGCCAGTCAGAGAGTCAAGCAGTCAGTCAGTCAGTCTCAGTCAGTCAGTTAGTCAGTCAGTCAGTCAGTCAGTCAGTCAGTCCAGTCTCAGTCAGTCAGGCAGTTAGTCAGTCAGTCTCGGTCAGTCAGTGAGTCAGTCAGTCAGTATCAGTCAGTCAGTGAGTCAGTCTGTCAGTCAGGCAGTATCAGTCAGGCAGTAAGACTCCGCTCGACAGAACTCCGATAGCCTAATGGCTAGACCGCTGGTCTTCCAAGCGAGTGGCCTGGGTTCGAGTCCCAGCCGGAGCGAATATCTTCAATGTATATATTTCTTTTCTAATTTGAAAATTCTTTTTTTTTTCAATTTCTTTCCTTTGCAATTATTGATTATTTATGTAGGGAAGAAAATTCTGAGTCAGTTTAATTTTTCGACACGAAGATTTCAAAGTGTTTAAATAAACAATTACCAAGGTGCATTTTTTGTTTTTATTATATTTAAAACTCCCACCGACAGAGCTCCCATAGACTAATGGCTAGAGTGTTAGGCTTCCAAGCGAGTGGCCCTGGGTTCGAGTCCCAGCCTGAACGAAAATCTTCAATGTATACTTTTAGTTTCTAATTTGAAATTTCTTCTTCTTTTTTTTTTAATTTTTCTCTTTTGCGAATATTGATTATTTATGTAGGGAGAAAAATTCTGAGTCAGTTTAATTATTCGACCTGTAAATTTCAAAGTGTTTGAATCAATAATTACCAAGGTGCATTTTTTGTTTTTATTATATTTAAGACTTCCATCGACAGAGCTCCGATAGCCTAATGGCTAGACCGTTGGGTTCCTAGCGCGTGGTACTGGGTTCGAGTCCCGGCCGGAAAGGAAATCTTAAATGCAAATATTTTTTTCTAATTTTATAATTCTTTTTTTTATTTTTCCCTTTTGCGAAGTCAGTCAGTCAGTCTGACAGTCAATCAGTCAAGCACTCAGTCATTCAGTCTCAGTCAGTCAGTCCAGTCAGTCAGTCACTCAGTCAGTCAGTTAGTCCTTCAGCCAGTCAGTCAAGCAGTCAGTCATTTAGTCTCAGTCAGTCAGTCAGTCAGTCAGGCAGTCAGTCAGTCAGTCAGTCGGTCAGTCCTGTGCAGTCAGTTAGTCACTAAAGCAGTCAGTCAGTCTCAGTCAGTCAGTCAGTCAGTCAGTCCAGTCCAGTCTCAGTCCAGTCCAGTCTCAGTCAGTCAGTCTCGGTCAGTCAGTCAGTCAGTCATTCAGTCAGTCAGTCAGTCAGGCAGTCAGTCAGTCGGTCAGCCTTATTCAGTCAGTCAGTCAGTCAGTCAGTCATTCAGCCTTATTCAGTCAGTCTGTCAGTCATCCTTATTCAGTCAGTCTGTCAGTCAGTCAGTCGGTCAGTCCTGTCCAGTCAGTTAGTCAGTCAAGCAGTCAGTCAGGTAGTCAAGCAGTCAGTCAGTCAGTGTCAGTCAGTCATTTAGTCATTCAGTCAGTCAGTGAAATAGCCAGTCAGAGAGTCAAGCAGTCAGTCAGTCAGTCTCAGTCAGTCAGTTAGTCAGTCAGTCAGTCAGTCAGTCAGTCAGTCAGTCCAGTCTCAGGCAGTTAGTCAGTCAGTCTCGGTCAGTCAGTGAGTCAGTCAGTCAGTATCAGTCAGTCAGTGAGTCAGTCTGTCAGTCAGGCAGTATCAGTCAGGCAGTAAGACTCCGCTCGACAGAACTCCGATAGCCTAATGGCTAGACCGCTGGTCTTCCAAGCGAGTGGCCTGGGTTCGAGTCCCAGCCGGAGCGAATATCTTCAATGTATATATTTCTTTTCTAATTTGAAAATTCTTTTTTTTTTCAATTTCTTTCCTTTGCAATTATTGATTATTTATGTAGGGAAGAAAATTCTGAGTCAGTTTAATTTTTCGACACGAAGATTTCAAAGTGTTTAAATAAACAATTACCAAGGTGCATTTTTTGTTTTTATTATATTTAAAACTCCCACCGACAGAGCTCCCATAGACTAATGGCTAGAGTGTTAGGCTTCCAAGCGAGTGGCCCTGGGTTCGAGTCCCAGCCTGAACGAAAATCTTCAATGTATACTTTTAGTTTCTAATTTGAAATTTCTTCTTCTTTTTTTTTAATTTTTCTCTTTTGCGAATATTGATTATTTATGTAGGGAGAAAAATTCTGAGTCAGTTTAATTATTCGACCTGTAAATTTCAAAGTGTTTGAATCAATAATTACCAAGGTGCATTTTTTGTTTTTATTATATTTAAGACTTCCATCGACAGAGCTCCGATAGCCTAATGGCTAGACCGTTGGGTTCCTTGCGCGTGGTACTGGGTTCGAGTCCCGGCCGGAAAGGAAATCTTAAATGCAAATATTTTTTTCTAATTTTATAATTCTTTTTTTTTATTTTTCCCTTTTGCGAAGTCAGTCAGTCAGTCTGACAGTCAATCAGTCAAGCACTCAGTCAGTCAGTCATTCAGTCAGTCAGTCAGTCAGGCAGTCAGTCAGTCAGTCAGTCAGTCCAGTCCAGTCTCAGTCAGTCAGTCAGTCAGTCTCGGTCAGTCAGTCAGTCAGTCAGTCAGTCAGGCAGTCAGTCAGTCGGTCAGCCTTATTCAGTCAGTCTGTCAGTCAGTCAGTCAGTCAGCCTTATTCAGTCAGTCTGTCAGTCATCCTTATTCAGTCAGTCTGTCAGTCAGTCAGTCAGTCAGTCAGTCCAGTCCAGTCTCAGTCAGTCAGTCTCGGTCAGTCAGTCAGTCAGTCATTCAGTCAGTCAGTCAGTCAGGCAGTCAGTCAGTCGGTCAGCCTTATTCAGTCAGTCTGTCAGTCAGTCAGTCAGTCAGCCTTATTCAGTCAGTCTGTCAGTCATCCTTATTCAGTCAGTCTGTCAGTCAGTCAGTCGGTCAGTCCTGTCCAGTCAGTTAGTCAGTCAAGCAGTCAGTCAGGTAGTCAAGCAGTCAGTCAGTCAGTGTCAGTCAGTCATTTAGTCATTCAGTCAGTCAGTGAAATAGCCAGTCAGAGAGTCAAGCAGTCAGTCAGTCAGTCTCAGTCAGTCAGTTAGTCAGTCAGTCAGTCAGTCAGTCAGTCAGTCAGGCAGTTAGTCAGTCAGTCTCGGTCAGTCAGTGAGTCAGTCAGTCAGTATCAGTCAGTCAGTGAGTCAGTCTGTCAGTCAGGCAGTATCAGTCAGGCAGTAAGACTCCGCTCGACAGAACTCCGATAGCCTAATGGCTAGACCGCTGGTCTTCCAAGCGAGTGGCCTGGGTTCGAGTCCCAGCCGGAGCGAATATCTTCAATGTATATATTTCTTTTCTAATTTGAAAATTCTTTTTTTTTTTCAATTTCTTTCCTTTGCAATTATTGATTATTTATGTAGGGAAGAAAATTCTGAGTCAGTTTAATTTTTCGACACGAAGATTTCAAAGTGTTTAAATAAACAATTACCAAGGTGCATTTTTTGTTTTTATTATATTTAAAACTCCCACCGACAGAGCTCCCATAGACTAATGGCTAGAGTGTTAGGCTTCCAAGCGAGTGGCCCTGGGTTCGAGTCCCAGCCTGAACGAAAATCTTCAATGTTTACTTTTAGTTTCTAATTTGAAATTTCTTCTTCTTTTTTTTTTAATTTTTCTCTTTTGCGAATATTGATTATTTATGTAGGGAGAAAAATTCTGAGTCAGTTTAATTATTCGACCTGTAAATTTCAAAGTGTTTGAATCAATAATTACCAAGGTGCATTTTTTGTTTTTATTATATTTAAGACTTCCATCGACAGAGCTCCGATAGCCTAATGGCTAGACCGTTGGGTTCCTAGCGCGTGGTACTGGGTTCGAGTCCCGGCCGGAAAGGAAATCTTAAATGCAAATATTTTTTTCTAATTTCATAATTCTTTTTTTTATTTTTCCCTTTTGCGAAGTCAGTCAGTCAGTCTGACAGTCAATCAGTCAAGCACTCAGTCATTCAGTCTCAGTCAGTCAGTCCAGTCAGTCAGTCACTCAGTCAGTCAGTTAGTCCTTCAGCCAGTCAGTCAAGCAGTCAGTCATTTAGTCTCAGTCAGTCAGTCAGTCAGTCAGGCAGTCAGTCAGTCAGTCAGTCGGTCAGTCCTGTGCAGTCAGTTAGTCACTAAAGCAGTCAGTCAGTCTCAGTCAGTCAGTCAGTCAGTCAGTCCAGTCCAGTCTCAGTCAGTCAGTCTCGGTCAGTCAGTCAGTCAGTCATTCAGTCAGTCAGTCAGTCAGGCAGTCAGTCAGTCGGTCAGCCTTATTCAGTCAGTCTGTCAGTCAGTCAGTCAGTCAGCCTTATTCAGTCAGTCTGTCAGTCATCCTTATTCAGTCAGTCTGTCAGTCAGTCAGTCGGTCAGTCCTGTCCAGTCAGTTAGTCAGTCAAGCAGTCAGTCAGGTAGTCAAGCAGTCAGTCAGTCAGTGTCAGTCAGTCATTTAGTCATTCAGTCAGTCAGTGAAATAGCCAGTCAGAGAGTCAAGCAGTCAGTCAGTCAGTCTCAGTCAGTCAGTTAGTCAGTCAGTCAGTCAGTCAGTCAGTCAGTCCAGTCTCAGGCAGTTAGTCAGTCAGTCTCGGTCAGTCAGTGAGTCAGTCAGTCAGTATCAGTCAGTCAGTGAGTCAGTCTGTCAGTCAGGCAGTATCAGTCAGGCAGTAAGACTCCGCTCGACAGAACTCCGATAGCCTAATGGCTAGACCGCTGGTCTTCCAAGCGAGTGGCCTGGGTTCGAGTCCCAGCCGGAGCGAATATCTTCAATGTATATATTTCTTTTCTAATTTGAAAATTCTTTTTTTTTTTCAATTTCTTTCCTTTGCAATTATTGATTATTTATGTAGGGAAGAAAATTCTGAGTCAGTTTAATTTTTCGACACGAAGATTTCAAAGTGTTTAAATAAACAATTACCAAGGTGCATTTTTTGTTTTTATTATATTTAAAACTCCCACCGACTGAGCTCCCATAGACTAATGGCTAGAGTGTTAGGCTTCCAAGCGAGTGGCCCTGGGTTCGAGTCCCAGCCTGAACGAAACTCTTCAATGTATACTTTTAGTTTCTAATTTGAAATTTCTTCTTCTTTTTTTTTTTAATTTTTCTCTTTTGCGAATATTGATTATTTATGTAGGGAGAAAAATTCTGAGTCAGTTTAATTATTCGAGCTGTAAATTTCAAAGTGTTTGAATCAATAATTACCAAGGTGCATTTTTTGTTTTTATTATATTTAAGACTTCCATCGAAAGAGCTCCGATAGCCTAATGGCTAGACCGTTGGGTTCCAAGCGCGTGGTACTGGGTTCGAGTCCCGGCCGGAACGAAAATCTTCCATGTATATATTTCTCTTCTAATTTGAAGATTCTTTTTTTTTCAATTTCTTTCTTTTGCAAATATGGATTATTTATGTACGGAAGAAAATTCTGAGTCAGTTTAATCATTCGACCTTTAGATTTCAAAGATTTTAGATCAATAATTACTAAGGTGCATTTTTTGTTTTTATTATAATTAAGACACCGATCAACAGAGATCCGATAGTATATTGGCGAGAGCGTTGGGCTTCCATGAGTGTCGCCCTGGGTTCAAATCCCAGCCGGAAAGGAAATCTTAAATGCAAATATTTTTTTCTAATTTTATAATTCTTTTTTTTTTATTTTTCCCTTTTGCGAAGTCAGTCAGTCAGTCTGACAGTCAATCAGTCAAGCACTCAGTCATTCAGTCTCAGTCAGTCAGTCCAGTCAGTCAGTCACTCAGTCAGTCAGTTAGTCCTTCAGCCAGTCAGTCAAGCAGTCAGTCATTTAGTCTCAGTCAGTCAGTCATTCAGTCAGTCAGTCAGTCAGGCAGTCAGTCAGTCAGTCAGTCGGTCAGTCCTGTGCAGTCAGTTAGTCACTAAAGCAGTCAGTCAGTCTCAGTCAGTCAGTCAGTCAGTCAGTCCAGTCCAGTCAGTCAGTCAGTCAGTCAGTCTCGGTCAGTCAGTCAGTCAGTCATTCAGTCAGTCAGTCAGTCAGGCAGTCAGTCAGTCGGTCAGCCTTATTCAGTCAGTCTGTCAGTCAGTCAGTCAGTCAGCCTTATTCAGTCAGTCTGTCAGTCATCCTTATTCAGTCAGTCTGTCAGTCAGTCAGTCGGTCAGTCCTGTCCAGTCAGTTAGTCAGTCAAGCAGTCAGTCAGGTAGTCAAGCAGTCAGTCAGTCAGTGTCAGTCAGTCATTTAGTCATTCAGTCAGTCAGTGAAATAGCCAGTCAGAGAGTCAAGCAGTCAGTCAGTCAGTCTCAGTCAGTCAGTTAGTCAGTCAGTCAGTCAGTCAGTCAGTCAGTCCAGTCTCAGTCAGTCAGGCAGTTAGTCAGTCAGTCTCGGTCAGTCAGTGAGTCAGTCAGTCAGTATCAGTCAGTCAGTGAGTCAGTCTGTCAGTCAGGCAGTATCAGTCAGGCAGTAAGACTCCGCTCGACAGAACTCCGATAGCCTAATGGCTAGACCGCTGGTCTTCCAAGCGAGTGGCCTGGGTTCGAGTCCCAGCCGGAGCGAATATCTTCAATGTATATATTTCTTTTCTAATTTGAAAATTCTTTTTTTTTTCAATTTCTTTCCTTTGCAATTATTGATTATTTATGTAGGGAAGAAAATTCTGAGTCAGTTTAATTTTTCGACACGAAGATTTCAAAGTGTTTAAATAAACAATTACCAAGGTGCATTTTTTGTTTTTATTATATTTAAAACTCCCACCGACAGAGCTACCATAGACTAATGGCTAGAGTGTTAGGCTTCCAAGCGAGTGGCCCTGGGTTCGAGTCCCAGCCTGAACGAAAATCTTCAATGTATACTTTTAGTTTCTAATTTGAAATTTCTTCTTCTTTTTTTTTTATTTTTCTCTTTTGCGAATATTGATTATTTATGTAGGGAGAAAAATTCTGAGTCAGTTTAATTATTCGACCTGTAAATTTCAAAGTGTTTGAATCAATAATTACCAAGGTGCATTTTTTGTTTTTATTATATTTAAGACTTCCATCGACAGAGCTCCGATAGCCTAATGGCTAGACCGTTGGGTTCCTAGCGCGTGGTACTGGGATCGAGTCCCGGCCGGAAAGGAAATCTTAAATGCAAATATTTTTTTCTAATTTTATAATTCTTTTTTTTATTTTTCCCTTTTGCGAAGTCAGTCAGTCAGTCTGACAGTCAATCAGTCAAGCACTCAGTCATTCAGTCTCAGTCAGTCAGTCCAGTCAGTCAGTCACTCAGTCAGTCAGTTAGTCCTTCAGCCAGTCAGTCAAGCAGTCAGTCATTTAGTCTCAGTCAGTCAGTCAGTCAGTCAGGCAGTCAGTCAGTCAGTCAGTCGGTCAGTCCTGTGCAGTCAGTTAGTCACTAAAGCAGTCAGTCAGTCTCAGTCAGTCAGTCAGTCAGTCAGTCCAGTCCAGTCTCAGTCCAGTCCAGTCTCAGTCAGTCAGTCTCGGTCAGTCAGTCAGTCAGTCATTCAGTCAGTCAGTCAGTCAGGCAGTCAGTCAGTCGGTCAGCCTTATTCAGTCAGTCTGTCAGTCAGTCAGTCATTCAGCCTTATTCAGTCAGTCTGTCAGTCATCCTTATTCAGTCAGTCTGTCAGTCAGTCAGTCGGTCAGTCCTGTCCAGTCAGTTAGTCAGTCAAGCAGTCAGTCAGGTAGTCAAGCAGTCAGTCAGTCAGTGTCAGTCAGTCATTTAGTCATTCAGTCAGTCAGTGAAATAGCCAGTCAGAGAGTCAAGCAGTCAGTCAGTCAGTCTCAGTCAGTCAGTTAGTCAGTCAGTCAGTCAGTCAGTCAGTCAGTCAGTCCAGTCTCAGGCAGTTAGTCAGTCAGTCTCGGTCAGTCAGTGAGTCAGTCAGTCAGTATCAGTCAGTCAGTGAGTCAGTCTGTCAGTCAGGCAGTATCAGTCAGGCAGTAAGACTCCGCTCGACAGAACTCCGATAGCCTAATGGCTAGACCGCTGGTCTTCCAAGCGAGTGGCCTGGGTTCGAGTCCCAGCCGGAGCGAATATCTTCAATGTATATATTTCTTTTCTAATTTGAAAATTCTTTTTTTTTTCAATTTCTTTCCTTTGCAATTATTGATTATTTATGTAGGGAAGAAAATTCTGAGTCAGTTTAATTTTTCGACACGAAGATTTCAAAGTGTTTAAATAAACAATTACCAAGGTGCATTTTTTGTTTTTATTATATTTAAAACTCCCACCGACAGAGCTCCCATAGACTAATGGCTAGAGTGTTAGGCTTCCAAGCGAGTGGCCCTGGGTTCGAGTCCCAGCCTGAACGAAAATCTTCAATGTATACTTTTAGTTTCTAATTTGAAATTTCTTCTTCTTTTTTTTTTTAATTTTTCTCTTTTGCGAATATTGATTATTTATGTAGGGAGAAAAATTCTGAGTCAGTTTAATTATTCGACCTGTAAATTTCAAAGTGTTTGAATCAATAATTACCAAGGTGCATTTTTTGTTTTTATTATATTTAAGACTTCCATCGACAGAGCTCCGATAGCCTAATGGCTAGACCGTTGGGTTCCTAGCGCGTGGTACTGGGTTCGAGTCCCGGCCGGAAAGGAAATCTTAAATGCAAATATTTTTTTCTAATTTTATAATTCTTTTTTTTATTTTTCCCTTTTGCGAAGTCAGTCAGTCAGTCTGACAGTCAATCAGTCAAGCACTCAGTCATTCAGTCTCAGTCAGTCAGTCCAGTCAGTCAGTCACTCAGTCAGTCAGTTAGTCCTTCAGCCAGTCAGTCAAGCAGTCAGTCATTTAGTCTCAGTCAGTCAGTCAGTCAGTCAGGCAGTCAGTCAGTCAGTCAGTCGGTCAGTCCTGTGCAGTCAGTTAGTCACTAAAGCAGTCAGTCAGTCTCAGTCAGTCAGTCAGTCAGTCAGTCCAGTCCAGTCTCAGTCCAGTCCAGTCTCAGTCAGTCAGTCTCGGTCAGTCAGTCAGTCAGTCATTCAGTCAGTCAGTCAGTCAGGCAGTCAGTCAGTCGGTCAGCCTTATTCAGTCAGTCAGTCAGTCAGTCAGTCATTCAGCCTTATTCAGTCAGTCTGTCAGTCATCCTTATTCAGTCAGTCTGTCAGTCAGTCAGTCGGTCAGTCCTGTCCAGTCAGTTAGTCAGTCAAGCAGTCAGTCAGGTAGTCAAGCAGTCAGTCAGTCAGTGTCAGTCAGTCATTTAGTCATTCAGTCAGTCAGTGAAATAGCCAGTCAGAGAGTCAAGCAGTCAGTCAGTCAGTCTCAGTCAGTCAGTTAGTCAGTCAGTCAGTCAGTCAGTCAGTCAGTCAGTCAGTCCAGTCTCAGGCAGTTAGTCAGTCAGTCTCGGTCAGTCAGTGAGTCAGTCAGTCAGTATCAGTCAGTCAGTGAGTCAGTCTGTCAGTCAGGCAGTATCAGTCAGGCAGTAAGACTCCGCTCGACAGAACTCCGATAGCCTAATGGCTAGACCGCTGGTCTTCCAAGCGAGTGGCCTGGGTTCGAGTCCCAGCCGGAGCGAATATCTTCAATGTATATATTTCTTTTCTAATTTGAAAATTCTTTTTTTTTTCAATTTCTTTCCTTTGCAATTATTGATTATTTATGTAGGGAAGAAAATTCTGAGTCAGTTTAATTTTTCGACACGAAGATTTCAAAGTGTTTAAATAAACAATTACCAAGGTGCATTTTTTGTTTTTATTATATTTAAAACTCCCACCGACAGAGCTCCCATAGACTAATGGCTAGAGTGTTAGGCTTCCAAGCGAGTGGCCCTGGGTTCGAGTCCCAGCCTGAACGAAAATCTTCAATGTATACTTTTAGTTTCTAATTTGAAATTTCTTCTTCTTTTTTTTTTAATTTTTCTCTTTTGCGAATATTGATTATTTATGTAGGGAGAAAAATTCTGAGTCAGTTTAATTATTCGACATGTAAATTTCAAAGTGTTTGAATCAATAATTACCAAGGTGCATTTTTTGTTTTTATTATATTTAAGACTTCCATCGACAGAGCTCCGATAGCCTAATGGCTAGACCGTTGGGTTCCTAGCGCGTGGTACTGGGTTCGAGTCCCGGCCGGAAAGGAAATCTTAAATGCAAATATTTTTTTCTAATTTTATAATTCTTTTTTTTTCCCTTTTGCGAAGTCAGTCAGTCAGTCTGACAGTCAATCAGTCAAGCACTCAGTCATTCAGTCTCAGTCAGTCAGTCCAGTCAGTCAGTCACTCAGTCAGTCAGTTAGTCCTTCAGCCAGTCAGTCAAGCAGTCAGTCATTTAGTCTCAGTCAGTCAGTCAGTCAGTCAGGCAGTCAGTCAGTCAGTCAGTCGGTCAGTCCTGTGCAGTCAGTTAGTCACTAAAGCAGTCAGTCAGTCAGTCAGTCAGTCAGTCCAGTCCAGTCTCAGTCAGTCAGTCTCGGTCAGTCAGTCAGTCAGTCATTCAGTCAGTCAGTCAGTCAGGCAGTCAGTCAGTCGGTCAGCCTTATTCAGTCAGTCTGTCAGTCAGTCAGTCAGTCAGCCTTATTCAGTCAGTCTGTCAGTCATCCTTATTCAGTCAGTCTGTCAGTCAGTCAGTCGGTCAGTCCTGTCCAGTCAGTTAGTCAGTCAAGCAGTCAGTCAGGTAGTCAAGCAGTCAGTCAGTCAGTGTCAGTCAGTCATTTAGTCATTCAGTCAGTCAGTGAAATAGCCAGTCAGAGAGTCAAGCAGTCAGTCAGTCAGTCTCAGTCAGTCAGTTAGTCAGTCAGTCAGTCAGTCAGTCAGTCAGTCAGGCAGTTAGTCAGTCAGTCTCGGTCATTCAGTGAGTCAGTCAGTCAGTATCAGTCAGTCAGTGAGTCAGTCTGTCAGTCAGGCAGTATCAGTCAGGCAGTAAGACTCCGCTCGACAGAACTCCGATAGCCTAATGGCTAGACCGCTGGTCTTCCAAGCGAGTGGCCTGGGTTCGAGTCCCAGCCGGAGCGAATATCTTCAATGTATATATTTCTTTTCTAATTTGAAAATTCTTTTTTTTTTCAATTTCTTTCCTTTGCAATTATTGATTATTTATGTAGGGAAGAAAATTCTGAGTCAGTTTAATTTTTCGACACGAAGATTTCAAAGTGTTTAAATAAACAATTACCAAGGTGCATTTTTTGTTTTTATTATATTTAAAACTCCCACCGACAGAGCTCCCATAGACTAATGGCTAGAGTGTTAGGCTTCCAAGCGAGTGGCCCTGGGTTCGAGTCCCAGCCTGAACGAAAATCTTCAATGTATACTTTTAGTTTCTAATTTGAAATTTCTTCTTCTTTTTTTTTTAATTTTTCTCTTTTGCGAATATTGATTATTTATGTAGGGAGAAAAATTCTGAGTCAGTTTAATTATTCGACCTGTAAATTTCAAAGTGTTTGAATCAATAATTACCAAGGTGCATTTTTTGTTTTTATTATATTTAAGACTTCCATCGACAGAGCTCCGATAGCCTAATGGCTAGACCGTTGGGTTCCTAGCGCGTGGTACTGGGTTCGAGTCCCGGCCGGAAAGGAAATCTTAAATGCAAATATTTTTTTCTAATTTTATAATTCTTTTTTTTATTTTTCCCTTTTGCGAAGTCAGTCAGTCAGTCTGACAGTCAATCAGTCAAGCACTCAGTCATTCAGTCTCAATCAGTCAGTCCAGTCAGTCAGTCACTCAGTCAGTCAGTTAGTCCTTCAGCCAGTCAGTCAAGCAGTCAGTCATTTAGTCTCAGTCAGTCAGTCAGTCAGTCAGGCAGTCAGTCAGTCAGTCAGTCGGTCAGTCCTGTGCAGTCAGTTAGTCATTAAAGCAGTCAGTCAGTCTCAGTCAGTCAGTCAGTCAGTCAGTCCAGTCCAGTCTCAGTCAGTCAGTCTCGGTCAGTCAGTCAGTCAGTCATTCAGTCAGTCAGTCAGTCAGGCAGTCAGTCAGTCGGTCAGCCTTATTCAGTCAGTCTGTCAGTCAGTCAGTCAGTCAGCCTTATTCAGTCAGTCTGTCAGTCATCCTTATTCAGTCAGTCTGTCAGTCAGTCAGTCGGTCAGTCCTGTCCAGTCAGTTAGTCAGTCAAGCAGTCAGTCAGGTAGTCAAGCAGTCAGTCAGTCAGTGTCAGTCAGTCATTTAGTCATTCAGTCAGTCAGTGAAATAGCCAGTCAGAGAGTCAAGCAGTCAGTCAGTCAGTCTCAGTCAGTCAGTTAGTCAGTCAGTCAGTCAGTCAGTCAGTCAGTCCAGTCTCAGGCAGTTAGTCAGTCAGTCTCGGTCAGTCAGTGAGTCAGTCAGTCAGTATCAGTCAGTCAGTGAGTCAGTCTGTCAGTCAGGCAGTATCAGTCAGGCAGTAAGACTCCGCTCGACAGAACTCCGATAGCCTAATGGCTAGACCGCTGGTCTTCCAAGCGAGTGGACTGGGTTCGAGTCCCAGCCGGAGCGAATATCTTCAATGTATATATTTCTTTTCTAATTTGAAAATTCTTTTTTTTTTCAATTTCTTTCCTTTGCAATTATTGATTATTTATGTAGGGAAGAAAATTCTGAGTCAGTTTAATTATTCGACCTGTAAATTTCAAAGTGTTTGAATCAATAATTACCAAGGTGCATTTTTTGTTTTTATTATATTTAAGACTTCCATCGACAGAGCTCCGATAGCCTAATGGCTAGACCGTTGGGTTCCACGCGCGTGGTACTGGGCTCGAGTACCATTCCCGGCCGGAACGAAAATCTTCCATGTATATATTTCTCTTCTAATTTGAAGATTCTTTTTTTTTTCAATTTCTTTCTTTTGCAAATATGGATTATTTATGTACGGAAGAAAATTCTGAGTCAGTTTAATCATTCGACCTTTAGATTTCAAAGATTTTAGATCAATAATTACTAAGGTGCATTTTTTGTTTTTATTATAATTAAGACACCGATCAACAGAGATCCGATAGTATATTGGCGAGAGCGTTGGTCTTCCATGAGTGTCGCCCTGGGTTCAAATCCCAGCCGGAAAGGAAATCTTAAATGCAAATATTTTTTTCTAATTTTATAATTCTTTTTTTTTATTTTTCCCTTTTGCGAAGTCAGTCAGTCAGTCTGACAGTCAATCAGTCAAGCACTCAGTCATTCAGTCTCAGTCAGTCAGTCCAGTCAGTCAGTCACTCAGTCAGTCAGTTAGTCCTTCAGCCAGTCAGTCAAGCAGTCAGTCATTTAGTCTCAGTCAGTCAGTCATTCAGTCAGTCAGTCAGTCAGTCAGTCAGTCAGTCAGGCAGTCAGTCAGTCAGTCAGTCGGTCAGTCCTGTGCAGTCAGTTAGTCACTAAAGCAGTCAGTCAGTCTCAGTCAGTCAGTCAGTCAGTCAGTCCAGTCCAGTCTCAGTCAGTCAGTCAGTCAGTCTCGGTCAGTCAGTCAGTCAGTCATTCAGTCAGTCAGTCAGTCAGGCAGTCAGTCAGTCGGTCAGCCTTATTCAGTCAGTCAGTCAGTCAGTCAGCCTTATTCAGTCAGTCTGTCAGTCATCCTTATTCAGTCAGTCTGTCAGTCAGTCAGTCGGTCAGTCCTGTCCAGTCAGTTAGTCAGTCAAGCAGTCAGTCAGGTAGTCAAGCAGTCAGTCAGTCAGTGTCAGTCAGTCATTTAGTCATTCAGTCAGTCAGTGAAATAGCCAGTCAGAGAGTCAAGCAGTCAGTCAGTCAGTCTCAGTCAGTCAGTTAGTCAGTCAGTCAGTCAGTCAGTCAGTCAGTCCAGTCTCAGTCAGTCAGGCAGTTAGTCAGTCAGTCTCGGTCAGTCAGTGAGTCAGTCAGTCAGTATCAGTCAGTCAGTGAGTCAGTCTGTCAGTCAGGCAGTATCAGTCAGGCAGTAAGACTCCGCTCGACCGAACTCCGATAGCCTAATGGCTAGACCGCTGGTCTTCCAAGCGAGTGGCCTGGGTTCGAGTCCCAGCCGGAGCGAATATCTTCAATGTATATATTTCTTTTCTAATTTGAAAATTCTTTTTTTTTTTCAATTTCTTTCCTTTGCAATTATTGATTATTTATGTAGGGAAGAAAATTCTGAGTCAGTTTAATTTTTCGACACGAAGATTTCAAAGTGTTTAAATAAACAATTACCAAGGTGCATTTTTTGTTTTTATTATATTTAAAACTCCCACCGACAGAGCTCCCATAGACTAATGGCTAGAGTGTTAGGCTTCCAAGCGAGTGGCCTTGGGTTCGAGTCCCAGCCTGAACGAAAATCTTCAATGTATACTTTTAGTTTCTAATTTGAAATTTCTTCTTCTTTTTTTTTTAATTTTTCTCTTTTGCGAATATTGATTATTTATGTAGGGAGAAAAATTCTGAGTCAGTTTAATTATTCGACCTGTAAATTTCAAAGTGTTTGAATCAATAATTACCAAGGTGCATTTTTTGTTTTTATTATATTTAAGACTTCCATCGACAGAGCTCCGATAGCCTAATGGCTAGACCGTTGGGTTCCTAGCGCGTGGTACTGGGTTCGAGTCCCGGCCGGAAAGGAAATCTTAAATGCAAATATTTTTTTCTAATTTTATAATTCTTTTTTTTATTTTTCCCTTTTGCGAAGTCAGTCAGTCAGTCTGACAGTCAATCAGTCAAGCACTCAGTCATTCAGTCTCAATCAGTCAGTCCAGTCAGTCAGTCACTCAGTCAGTCAGTTAGTCCTTCAGCCAGTCAGTCAAGCAGTCAGTCATTTAGTCTCAGTCAGTCAGTCAGTCAGTCAGGCAGTCAGTCAGTCAGTCAGTCGGTCAGTCCTGTGCAGTCAGTTAGTCATTAAAGCAGTCAGTCAGTCTCAGTCAGTCAGTCAGTCAGTCAGTCCAGTCCAGTCTCAGTCAGTCAGTCTCGGTCAGTCAGTCAGTCAGTCATTCAGTCAGTCAGTCAGTCAGGCAGTCAGTCAGTCGGTCAGCCTTATTCAGTCAGTCTGTCAGTCAGTCAGTCAGTCAGCCTTATTCAGTCAGTCTGTCAGTCATCCTTATTCAGTCAGTCTGTCAGTCAGTCAGTCGGTCAGTCCTGTCCAGTCAGTTAGTCAGTCAAGCAGTCAGTCAGGTAGTCAAGCAGTCAGTCAGTCAGTGTCAGTCAGTCATTTAGTCATTCAGTCAGTCAGTGAAATAGCCAGTCAGAGAGTCAAGCAGTCAGTCAGTCAGTCTCAGTCAGTCAGTTAGTCAGTCAGTCAGTCAGTCAGTCAGTCAGTCCAGTCTCAGGCAGTTAGTCAGTCAGTCTCGGTCAGTCAGTGAGTCAGTCAGTCAGTATCAGTCAGTCAGTGAGTCAGTCTGTCAGTCAGGCAGTATCAGTCAGGCAGTAAGACTCCGCTCGACAGAACTCCGATAGCCTAATGGCTAGACCGCTGGTCTTCCAAGCGAGTGGACTGGGTTCGAGTCCCAGCCGGAGCGAATATCTTCAATGTATATATTTCTTTTCTAATTTGAAAATTCTTTTTTTTTCAATTTCTTTCCTTTGCAATTATTGATTATTTATGTAGGGAAGAAAATTCTGAGTCAGTTTAATTATTCGACCTGTAAATTTCAAAGTGTTTGAATCAATAATTACCAAGGTGCATTTTTTGTTTTTATTATATTTAAGACTTCCATCGACAGAGCTCCGATAGCCTAATGGCTAGACCGTTGGGTTCCACGCGCGTGGTACTGGGCTCGAGTACCATTCCCGGCCGGAACGAAAATCTTCCATGTATATATTTCTCTTCTAATTTGAAGATTCTTTTTTTTTTCAATTTCTTTCTTTTGCAAATATGGATTATTTATGTACGGAAGAAAATTCTGAGTCAGTTTAATCATTCGACCTTTAGATTTCAAAGATTTTAGATCAATAATTACTAAGGTGCATTTTTTGTTTTTATTATAATTAAGACACCGATCAACAGAGATCCGATAGTATATTGGCGAGAGCGTTGGGCTTCCATGAGTGTCGCCCTGGGTTCAAATCCCAGCCGGAAAGGAAATCTTAAATGCAAATATTTTTTTCTAATTTTATAATTCTTTTTTTTTATTTTTCCCTTTTGCGAAGTCAGTCAGTCAGTCTGACAGTCAATCAGTCAAGCACTCAGTCATTCAGTCTCAGTCAGTCAGTCCAGTCAGTCAGTCACTCAGTCAGTCAGTTAGTCCTTCAGCCAGTCAGTCAAGCAGTCAGTCATTTAGTCTCAGTCAGTCAGTCATTCAGTCAGTCAGTCAGTCAGTCAGTCAGGCAGTCAGTCAGTCAGTCAGTCGGTCAGTCCTGTGCAGTCAGTTAGTCACTAAAGCAGTCAGTCAGTCTCAGTCAGTCAGTCAGTCAGTCAGTCCAGTCCAGTCTCAGTCAGTCAGTCAGTCAGTCTCGGTCAGTCAGTCAGTCAGTCATTCAGTCAGTCAGTCAGTCAGGCAGTCAGTCAGTCGGTCAGCCTTATTCAGTCAGTCTGTCAGTCAGTCAGTCAGTCAGCCTTATTCAGTCAGTCTGTCAGTCATCCTTATTCAGTCAGTCTGTCAGTCAGTCAGTCGGTCAGTCCTGTCCAGTCAGTTAGTCAGTCAAGCAGTCAGTCAGGTAGTCAAGCAGTCAGTCAGTCAGTGTCAGTCAGTCATTTAGTCATTCAGTCAGTCAGTGAAATAGCCAGTCAGAGAGTCAAGCAGTCAGTCAGTCAGTCTCAGTCAGTCAGTTAGTCAGTCAGTCAGTCAGTCAGTCAGTCAGTCCAGTCTCAGTCAGTCAGGCAGTTAGTCAGTCAGTCTCGGTCAGTCAGTGAGTCAGTCAGTCAGTATCAGTCAGTCAGTGAGTCAGTCTGTCAGTCAGGCAGTATCAGTCAGGCAGTAAGACTCCGCTCGACCGAACTCCGATAGCCTAATGGCTAGACCGCTGGTCTTCCAAGCGAGTGGCCTGGGTTCGAGTCCCAGCCGGAGCGAATATCTTCAATGTATATATTTCTTTTCTAATTTGAAAATTCTTTTTTTTTTTCAATTTCTTTCCTTTGCAATTATTGATTATTTATGTAGGGAAGAAAATTCTGAGTCAGTTTAATTTTTCGACACGAAGATTTCAAAGTGTTTAAATAAACAATTACCAAGGTGCATTTTTTGTTTTTATTATATTTAAAACTCCCACCGACTGAGCTCCCATAGACTAATGGCTAGAGTGTTAGGCTTCCAAGCGAGTGGCCCTGGGTTCGAGTCTCAGCCTGAACGAAACTCTTCAATGTATACTTTTAGTTTCTAATTTGAAATTTCTTCTTCTTTTTTTTTTTAATTTTTCTCTTTTGCGAATATTGATTATTTATGTAGGGAGAAAAATTCTGAGTCAGTTTAATTATTCGACCTGTAAATTTCAAAGTGTTTGAATCAATAATTACCAAGGTGCATTTTTTGTTTTTATTATATTTAAGACTTCCATCGAAAGAGCTCCGATAGCCTAATGGCTAGACCGTTGGGTTCCAAGCGCGTGGTACTGGGTTCGAGTCCCGGCCGGAACGAAAATCTTCCATGTATATATTTCTCTTCTAATTTGAAGATTCTTTTTTTTTTCAATTTCTTTCTTTTGCAAATATGGATTATTTATGTACGGAAGAAAATTCTGAGTCAGTTTAATCATTCGACCTTTAGATTTCAAAGATTTTAGATCAATAATTACTAAGGTGCATTTTTTGTTTTTATTATAATTAAGACACCGATCAACAGAGATCCGATAGTATATTGGCGAGAGCGTTGGGCTTCCATGAGTGTCGCCCTGGGTTCAAATCCCAGCCGGAAAGGAAATCTTAAATGCAAATATTTTTTTCTAATTTTATAATTCTTTTTTTTTTTTATTTTTCCCTTTTGCGAAGTCAGTCAGTCAGTCTGACAGTCAATCAGTCAAGCACTCAGTCATTCAGTCTCAGTCAGTCAGTCCAGTCAGTCAGTCACTCAGTCAGTCAGTTAGTCCTTCAGCCAGTCAGTCAAGCAGTCAGTCATTTAGTCTCAGTCAGTCAGTCATTCAGTCAGTCAGTCAGTCAGGCAGTCAGTCAGTCAGTCAGTCGGTCAGTCCTGTGCAGTCAGTTAGTCACTAAAGCAGTCAGTCAGTCTCAGTCAGTCAGTCAGTCCAGTCCAGTCAGTCAGTCTGTCAGTCAGTCAGTCAGTCAGCCTTATTCAGTCAGTCTGTCAGTCATCCTTATTCAGTCAGTCTGTCAGTCAGTCAGTCGGTCAGTCCTGTCCAGTCAGTTAGTCAGTCAAGCAGTCAGTCAGGTAGTCAAGCAGTCAGTCAGTCAGTGTCAGTCAGTCATTTAGTCATTCAGTCAGTCAGTGAAATAGCCAGTCAGAGAGTCAAGCAGTCAGTCAGTCAGTCTCAGTCAGTCAGTTAGTCAGTCAGTCAGTCAGTCAGTCAGTCAGTCCAGTCTCAGTCAGTCAGGCAGTTAGTCAGTCAGTCTCGGTCAGTCAGTGAGTCAGTCAGTCAGTATCAGTCAGTCAGTGAGTCAGTCTGTCAGTCAGGCAGTATCAGTCAGGCAGTAAGACTCCGCTCGACAGAACTCCGATAGCCTAATGGCTAGACCGCTGGTCTTCCAAACGAGTGGCCTGGGTTCGAGTCCCAGCCGGAGCGAATATCTTCAATGTATTTATTTCTTTTCTAATTTGAAAATTCTTTTTTTTTTCAATTTCTTTCCTTTGCAATTATTGATTATTTATGTAGGGAAGAAAATTCTGAGTCAGTTTAATTTTTCGACACGAAGATTTCAAAGTGTTTAAATAAACAATTACCAAGGTGCATTTTTTGTTTTTATTATATTTAAAACTCCCACCGACAGAGCTCCCATAGACTAATGGCTAGAGTGTTAGGCTTCCAAGCGAGTGGCCCTGGGTTCGAGTCCCAGCCTGAACGAAAATCTTCAATGTATACTTTTAGTTTCTAATTTGAAATTTCTTCTTCTTTTTTTTTTAATTTTTCTCTTTTGCGAATATTGATTATTTATGTAGGGAGAAAAATTCTGAGTCAGTTTAATTATTCGACCTGTAAATTTCAAAGTGTTTGAATCAATAATTACCAAGGTGCATTTTTTGTTTTTATTATATTTAAGACTTCCATCGACAGAGCTCCGATAGCCTAATGGCTAGACCGTTGGGTTCCTAGCGCGTGGTACTTTTCTCCGCACGCACCCCACCTCTTAGCCGTAGGCCTTAGGTTCCACCGCCCGGGGGGTCCGCGTAGCGGGCCCCCCGCACGGCTGAGTGCGGCGGTAGCGCGTGGCACTGGGTTCGAGTCCCGGCCGGAAAGGAAATCTTAAATGCAAATATTTTTTTCTAATTTTATAATTATTTTTTTTTTTTTCCCTTTTGCGAAGTCAGTCAGTTAGTCTGACAGTCAATCAGTCAAGCACTCAGTCATTCAGTCTCAGTCAGTCAGTCCAGTCAGTCAGTCACTCAGTCAGTCAGTTAGTCCTTCAGCCAGTCAGTCAAGCAGTCAGTCATTTAGTCTCAGTCAGTCAGTCATTCAGTCAGTCAGTCAGGCAGTCAGTCAGTCAGTCAGTCGGTCAGTCCTGTGCAGTCAGTTAGTCACTAAAGCAGTCAGTCAGTCTCAGTCAGTCAGTCAGTCAGTCAGTCCAGTCCAGTCTCAGTCAGTCAGTCAGTCAGTCTCGGTCAGTCAGTCATTCAGTCAGTCAGTCAGTCAGGCAGTCAGTCAGTCGGTGAGCCTTATTCAGTCAGTCTGTCAGTCAGTCTGTCAGTCAGTCAGTCAGTCAGCCTTATTCAGTCAGTCTGTCAGTCATCCTTATTCAGTCAGTCTGTCAGTCAGTCAGTCGGTCAGTCCTGTCCAGTCAGTTAGTCAGTCAAGCAGTCAGTCAGGTAGTCAAGCAGTCAGTCAGTCAGTGTCAGTCAGTCATTTAGTCATTCAGTCAGTCAGTGAAATAGCCAGTCAGAGAGTCAAGCAGTCAGTCAGTCAGTCTCAGTCAGGCAGTTAGTCAGTCAGTCTCGGTCAGTCAGTGAGTCAGTCAGTCAGTATCAGTCAGTCAGTGAGTCAGTCTGTCAGTCAGGCAGTAAGACTCCGCTCGACAGAACTCCGATAGCCTAATGGCTAGACCGCTGGTCTTCCAAGCGAGTGGCCTGGGTTCGAGTCCCAGCCGGAGCGAATATCTTCAATGTATATATTTCTTTTCTAATTTGAAAATTCTTTTTTTTTTTCAATTTCTTTCCTTTGCAATTATTGATTATTTATGTAGGGAAAAAAATTCTGAGTCAGTTTAATTTTTCGACACGAAGATTTCAAAGTGTTTAAATAAACAATTACCAAGGTGCATTTTTTGTTTTTATTATATTTAAAACTCCCACCGACAGAGCTCCCATAGACTAATGGCTAGAGTGTTAGGCTTCCAAGCGAGTGGCCCTGGGTTCGAGTCCCAGCCTGAACGAAACTCTTCAATGTATACTTTTAGTTTCTAATTTGAAATTTCTTCTTCTTTTTTTTTTTAATTTTTCTCTTTTGCGAATATTGATTATTTATGTAGGGAGAAAAATTCTGAGTCAGTTTAATTATTCGACCTGTAAATTTCAAAGTGTTTGAATCAATAATTACCAAGGTGCATTTTTTGTTTTTATTATATTTAAGACTTCCATCGACAGAGCTCCGATAGCCTAATGGCTAGACCGTTGGGTTCCAAGCGCGTGGTACTGGGTTCGAGTCCCGGCCGGAACGAAAATCTTCCATGTATATATTTCTCTTCTAATTTGAAGATTCTTTTTTTTTCAATTTCTTTCTTTTGCAAATATGGATTATTTATGTACGGAAGAAAATTCTGAGTCAGTTTAATCATTCGACCTTTAGATTTCAAAGATTTTAGATCAATAATTACTAAGGTGCATTTTTTGTTTTTATTATAATTAAGACACCGATCAACAGAGATCCGATAGTATATTGGCGAGAGCGTTGGGCTTCCATGAGTGTCGCTCTGGGTTCAAATCCCAGCCGGAAAGGAAATCTTAAATGCAAATATTTTTTTCTAATTTTATAATTCTTTTTTTTTTATTTTTCCCTTTTGCGAAGTCAGTGAGTCAGTCTGACAGTCAATCAGTCAAGCACTCAGTCATTCAGTCTCAGTCAGTCAGTCCAGTCAGTCAGTCACTCAGTCAGTCAGTTAGTCCTTCAGCCAGTCAGTCAAGCAGTCAGTCATTTAGTCTCAGTCAGTCAGTCATTCAGTCAGTCAGTCAGGCAGTCAGTCAGTCAGTCAGTCGGTCAGTCCTGTGCAGTCAGTTAGTCACTAAAGCAGTCAGTCAGTCTCAGTCAGTCAGTCAGTCAGTCAGTCCAGTCCAGTCTCAGTCAGTCAGTCAGTCAGTCTCGGTCAGTCAGTCAGTCAGTCATTCAGTCAGTCAGTCAGTCAGGCAGTCAGTCAGTCGGTCAGCCTTATTCAGTCAGTCTGTCAGTCAGTCAGTCAGTCAGCCTTATTCAGTCAGTCTGTCAGTCATCCTTATTCAGTCAGTCTGTCAGTCAGTCAGTCGGTCAGTCCTGTCCAGTCAGTTAGTCAGTCAAGCAGTCAGTCAGGTAGTCAAGCAGTCAGTCAGTCAGTGTCAGTCAGTCATTTAGTCATTCAGTCAGTCAGTGAAATAGCCAGTCAGAGAGTCAAGCAGTCAGTCAGTCAGTCTCAGTCAGTCAGTTAGTCAGTCAGTCAGTCAGTCAGTCAGTCAGTCAGTCCAGTCTCAGTCAGTCAGGCAGTTAGTCAGTCAGTCTCGGTCAGTCAGTGAGTCAGTCAGTCAGTATCAGTCAGTCAGTGAGTCAGTCTGTCAGTCAGGCAGTATCAGTCAGGCAGTAAGACTCCGCTCGACAGAACTCCGATAGCCTAATGGCTAGACCGCTGGTCTTCCAAGCGAGTGGCCTGGGTTCGAGTCCCAGCCGGAGCGAATATCTTCAATGTATTTATTTCTTTTCTAATTTGAAAATTCTTTTTTTTTTCAATTTCTTTCCTTTGCAATTATTGATTATTTATGTAGGGAAGAAAATTCTGAGTCAGTTTAATTTTTCGACACGAAGATTTCAAAGTGTTTAAATAAACAATTACCAAGGTGCATTTTTTGTTTTTATTATATTTAAAACTCCCACCGACAGAGCTCCCATAGACTAATGGCTAGAGTGTTAGGCTTCCAAGCGAGTGGCCCTGGGTTCGAGTCCCAGCCTGAACGAAAATCTTCAATGTATACTTTTAGTTTCTAATTTGAAATTTCTTCTTCTTTTTTTTTAAATTTTTCTCTTTTGCGAATATTGATTATTTATGTAGGGAGAAAAATTCTGAGTCAGTTTAATTATTCGACCTGTACATTTCAAAGTGTTTGAATCAATAATTACCAAGGTGCATTTTTTGTTTTTATTATATTTAAGACTTCCATCGACAGAGCTCCGATAGCCTAATGGCTAGACCGTTGGGTTCCTAGCGCGTGGTACTTTTCTCCGCACGCACCCCACCTCTTAGCCGTAGGCCTTAGGTTCCACCGCCCGGGGGGTCCGCGTAGCGGGCCCCCCGCACGGCTGAGTGCGGCGGTAGCGCGTGGTACTGGGTTCGAGTCCCGGCCGGAAAGGAAATCTTAAATGCAAATATTTTTTTCTAATTTTATAATTCTTTTTTTTATTTTTCCCTTTTGCGAAGTCAGTCAGTCAGTCTGACAGTCAATCAGTCAAGCACTCAGTCATTCAGTCTCAGTCAGTCAGTCCAGTCAGTCAGTCACTCAGTCAGTCAGTTAGTCCTTCAGCCAGTCAGTCAAGCAGTCAGTCATTTAGTCTCAGTCAGTCAGTCATTCAGTCAGTCAGTCAGTCAGGCAGTCAGTCAGTCAGTCAGTCGGTCAGTCCTGTGCAGTCAGTTAGTCACTAAAGCAGTCAGTCAGTCTCAGTCAGTCAGTCAGTCAGTCAGTCCAGTCCAGTCTCAGTCAGTCAGTCAGTCAGTCTCGGTCAGTCAGTCATTCAGTCAGTCAGTCAGTCAGGCAGTCAGTCAGTCGGTCAGCCTTATTCAGTCAGTCTGTCAGTCAGTCAGTCAGTCAGCCTTATTCTGTCAGTCTGTCAGTCATCCTTATTCAGTCAGTCTGTCAGTCAGTCAGTCGGTCAGTCCTGTCCAGTCAGTTAGTCAGTCAAGCAGTCAGTCAGGTAGTCAAGCAGTCAGTCAGTCAGTGTCAGTCAGTCATTTAGTCATTCAGTCAGTCAGTGAAATAGCCAGTCAGAGAGTCAAGCAGTCAGTCAGTCAGTCTCAGTCAGTCAGTTAGTCAGTCAGTCAGTCAGTCAGTCAGTCAGTCCAGTCTCAGTCAGTCAGGCAGTTAGTCAGGCAGTCTCGGTCAGTCAGTGAGTCAGTCAGTCAGTATCAGTCAGTCAGTGAGTCAGTCTGTCAGTCAGGCAGTATCAGTCAGGCAGTAAGACTCCGCTCGACCGAACTCCGATAGCCTAATGGCTAGACCGCTGGTCTTCCAAGCGAGTGGCCTGGGTTCGAGTCCCAGCCGGAGCGAATATCTTCAATGTATATATTTCTTTTCTAATTTGAAAATTCTTTTTTTTTTCAATTTCTTTCCTTTGCAATTATTGATTATTTATGTAGGGAAGAAAATTCTGAGTCAGTTTAATTTTTCGACACGAAGATTTCAAAGTGTTTAAATAAACAATTACCAAGGTGCATTTTTTGTTTTTATTATATTTAAAACTCCCACCGACTGAGCTCCCATAGACTAATGGCTAGAGTGTTAGGCTTCCAAGCGAGTGGCCCTGGGTTCGAGTCCCAGCCTGAACGAAACTCTTCAATGTATACTTTTAGTTTCTAATTTGAAATTTCTTCTTCTTTTTTTTTTTAATTTTTCTCTTTTGCGAATATTGATTATTTATGTAGGGAGAAAAATTCTGAGTCAGTTTAATTATTCGACCTGTAAATTTCAAAGTGTTTGAATCAATAATTACCAAGGTGCATTTTTTGTTTTTATTATATTTAAGACTTCCATCGAAAGAGCTCCGATAGCCTAATGGCTAGACCGTTGGGTTCCAAGCGCGTGGTACTGGGGTCGAGTCCCGGCCGGAACGAAAATCTTCCATGTATATATTTCTCTTCTAATTTGAAGATTCTTTTTTTTTTCAATTTCTTTCTTTTGCAAATATGGATTATTTATGTAAGGAAGAAAATTCTGAGTCAGTTTAATCATTCGACCTTTAGATTTCAAAGATTTTAGATCAATAATTACTAAGGTGCATTTTTTGTTTTTATTATAATTAAGACACCGATCAACAGAGATCCGATAGTATATTGGCGAGAGCGTTGGGCTTCCATGAGTGTCGCCCTGGGTTCAAATCCCAGCCGGAAAGGAAATCTTAAATGCAAATATTTTTTTCTAATTTTATAATTCTTTTTTTTTTTATTTTTCCCTTTTGCGAAGTCAGTCAGTCAGTCTGACAGTCAATCAGTCAAGCACTCAGTCATTCAGTCTCAGTCAGTCAGTCCAGTCAATCAGTCACTCAGTCAGTCAGTTAGTCCTTCAGCCAGTCAGTCAAGCAGTCAGTCATTTAGTCTCAGTCAGTCAGTCATTCAGTCAGTCAGTCAGTCAGGCAGTCAGTCAGTCAGTCAGTCGGTCAGTCCTGTGCAGTCAGTTAGTCACTAAAGCAGTCAGTCAGTCTCAGTCAGTCAGTCAGTCAGTCAGTCCAGTCCAGTCAGTCAGTCAGTCAGTCAGTCAGTCTCGGTCAGTCAGTCAGTCAGTCATTCAGTCAGTCAGTCAGTCAGGCAGTCAGTCAGTCGGTCAGCCTTATTCAATCAGTCTGTCAGTCAGTCAGTCAGTCAGCCTTATTCAGTCAGTCTGTCAGTCATCCTTATTCAGTCAGTCTGTCAGTCAGTCAGTCGGTCAGTCCTGTCCAGTCAGTTAGTCAGTCAAGCAGTCAGTCAGGTAGTCAAGCAGTCAGTCAGTCAGTGTCAGTCAGTCATTTAGTCATTCAGTCAGTCAGTGAAATAGCCAGTCAGAGAGTCAAGCAGTCAGTCAGTCAGTCTCAGTCAGTCAGTTAGTCAGTCAGTCAGTCAGTCAGTCAGTCAGTCCAGTCTCAGTCAGTCAGGCAGTTAGTCAGTCAGTCTCGGTCAGTCAGTGAGTCAGTCAGTCAGTATCAGTCAGTCAGTGAGTCAGTCTGTCAGTCAGGCAGTATCAGTCAGGCAGTAAGACTCCGCTCGACAGAACTCCGATAGCCTAATGGCTAGACCGCTGGTCTTCCAAGCGAGTGGCCTGGGTTCGAGTCCCAGCCGGAGCGAATATCTTCAATGTATATATTTCTTTTCTAATTTGAAAATTCTTTTTTTTTTCAATTTCTTTCCTTTGCAATTATTGATTATTTATGTAGGGAAGAAAATTCTGAGTCAGTTTAATTTTTCGACACGAAGATTTCAAAGTGTTTAAATAAACAATTACCAAGGTGCATTTTTTGTTTTTATTATATTTAAAACTCCCACCGACAGAGCTACCATAGACTAATGGCTAGAGTGTTAGGCTTCCAAGCGAGTGGCCCTGGGTTCGAGTCCCAGCCTGAACGAAAATCTTCAATGTATACTTTTAGTTTCTAATTTGAAATTTCTTCTTCTTTTTTTTTATTTTTCTCTTTTGCGAATATTGATTATTTATGTAGGGAGAAAAATTCTGAGTCAGTTTAATTATTCGACCTGTAAATTTCAAAGTGTTTGAATCAATAATTACCAAGGTGCATTTTTTGTTTTTATTATATTTAAGACTTCCATCGACAGAGCTCCGATAGCCTAATGGCTAGACCGTTGGGTTCCTAGCGCGTGGTACTGGGATCGAGTCCCGGCCGGAAAGGAAATCTTAAATGCAAATATTTTTTTCTAATTTTATAATTCTTTTTTTTATTTTTCCCTTTTGCGAAGTCAGTCAGTCAGTCTGACAGTCAATCAGTCAAGCACTCAGTCATTCAGTCTCAGTCAGTCAGTCCAGTCAGTCAGTCACTCAGTCAGTCAGTTAGTCCTTCAGCCAGTCAGTCAAGCAGTCAGTCATTTAGTCTCAGTCAGTCAGTCAGTCAGTCAGGCAGTCAGTCAGTCAGTCAGTCGGTCAGTCCTGTGCAGTCAGTTAGTCACTAAAGCAGTCAGTCAGTCTCAGTCAGTCAGTCAGTCAGTCAGTCCAGTCCAGTCTCAGTCCAGTCCAGTCTCAGTCAGTCAGTCTCGGTCAGTCAGTCAGTCAGTCAGTCCAGTCCAGTCTCAGTCAGTCAGTCTCGGTCAGTCAGTCAGTCAGTCATTCAGTCAGTCAGTCAGTCAGGCAGTCAGTCAGTCGGTCAGCCTTATTCAGTCAGTCTGTCAGTCAGTCAGTCAGTCAGCCTTATTCAGTCAGTCTGTCAGTCATCCTTATTCAGTCAGTCTGTCAGTCAGTCAGTCGGTCAGTCCTGTCCAGTCAGTTAGTCAGTCAAGCAGTCAGTCAGGTAGTCAAGCAGTCAGTCAGTCAGTGTCAGTCAGTCATTTAGTCATTCAGTCAGTCAGTGAAATAGCCAGTCAGAGAGTCAAGCAGTCAGTCAGTCAGTCTCAGTCAGTCAGTTAGTCAGTCAGTCAGTCAGTCAGTCAGTCAGTCCAGTCTCAGGCAGTTAGTCAGTCAGTCTCGGTCAGTCAGTGAGTCAGTCAGTCAGTATCAGTCAGTCAGTGAGTCAGTCTGTCAGTCAGGCAGTATCAGTCAGGCAGTAAGACTCCGCTCGACAGAACTCCGATAGCCTAATGGCTAGACCGCTGGTCTTCCAAGCGAGTGGCCTGGGTTCGAGTCCCAGCCGGAGCGAATATCTTCAATGTATATATTTCTTTTCTAATTTGAAAATTCTTTTTTTTTTCAATTTCTTTCCTTTGCAATTATTGATTATTTATGTAGGGAAGAAAATTCTGAGTCAGTTTAATTTTTCGACACGAAGATTTCAAAGTGTTTAAATAAACAATTACCAAGGTGCATTTTTTGTTTTTATTATATTTAAAACTCCCACCGACAGAGCTCCCATAGACTAATGGCTAGAGTGTTAGGCTTCCAAGCGAGTGGCCCTGGGTTCGAGTCCCAGCCTGAACGAAAATCTTCAATGTATACTTTTAGTTTCTAATTTGAAATTTCTTCTTCTTTTTTTTTTAATTTTTCTCTTTTGCGAATATTGATTATTTATGTAGGGAGAAAAATTCTGAGTCAGTTTAATTATTCGACCTGTAAATTTCAAAGTGTTTGAATCAATAATTACCAAGGTGCATTTTTTGTTTTTATTATATTTAAGACTTCCATCGACAGAGCTCCGATAGCCTAATGGCTAGACCGTTGGGTTCCAAGCGCGTGGTACTGGGTTCGAGTCCCGGCCGGAACGACCATCTTCTATGTATATATTTCTCTTCTAATTTGAAGATTCTTTTTTTTTTCAATTTCTTTCTTTTGCAAATATGGATTATTTATGTACGGAAGAAAATTCTGAGTCAGTTTAATCATTCGACCTTTAGATTTCAAAGATTTTAGATCAATAATTACTAAGGTGCATTTTTTGTTTTTATTATAATTAAGACACCGATCAACAGAGATCCGATAGTATATTGGCGAGAGCGTTGGGCTTCCATGAGTGTCGCCCTGGGTTCAAATCCCAGCCGGAAAGGAAATCTTAAATGCAAATATTTTTTTCTAATTTTATAATTCTTTTTTTTTTATTTTTCCTTTTGCGAAGTCAGTCAGTCAGTCTGACAGTCAATCAGTCAAGCACTCAGTCATTCAGTCTCAGTCAGTCAGTCCAGTCAGTCAGTCACTCAGTCAGTCAGTTAGTCCTTCAGCCAGTCAGTCAAGCAGTCAGTCATTTAGTCTCAGTCAGTCAGTCATTCAGTCAGTCAGTCAGTCAGGCAGTCAGTCAGTCAGTCAGTCGGTCAGTCCTGTGCAGTCAGTTAGTCACTAAAGCAGTCAGTCAGTCTCAGTCAGTCAGTCAGTCAGTCCAGTCCAGTCTCAGTCAGTCAGTCAGTCAGTCTCGGTCAGTCAGTCAGTCAGTCATTCAGTCAGTCAGTCAGTCAGGCAGTCACTCAGTCGGTCAGCCTTATTCAGTCAGTCTGTCAGTCAGTCAGTCAGTCATCCTTATTCAGTCAGTCTGTCAGTCATCCTTATTCAGTCAGTCTGTCAGTCAGTCAGTCGGTCAGTCCTGTCCAGTCAGTTAGTCAGTCAAGCAGTCAGTCAGGTAGTCAATCAGTCAGTCAGTCAGTGTCAGTCAGTCATTTAGTCATTCAGTCAGTCAGTGAAATAGCCAGTCAGAGAGTCAAGCAGTCAGTCAGTCAGTCTCAGTCAGTCAGTTAGTCAGTCAGTCAGTCAGTCAGTCAGTCAGTCCAGTCTCAGTCAGTCAGGCAGTTAGTCAGTCAGTCTCGGTCAGTCAGTGAGTCAGTCAGTCAGTATCAGTCAGTCAGTGAGTCAGTCTGTCAGTCAGGCAGTATCAGTCAGGCAGTAAGACTCCGCTCGACAGAACTCCGATAGCCTAATGGCTAGACCGCTGGTCTTCCAAGCGAGTGGCCTGGGTTCGAGTCCCAGCCGGAGAGAATATCTTCAATGTATATATTTCTTTTCTAATTTGAAAATTCTTTTTTTTTTTCAATTTCTTTCCTTTGCAATTATTGATTATTTATGTAGGGAAGAAAATTCTGAGTCAGTTTAATTTTTCGACACGAAGATTTCAAAGTGTTTAAATAAACATTACCAAGGTGCATTTTTTGTTTTTATTATATTTAAAACTCCCACCGACAGAGGTCCCATAGACTAATGGCTAGAGTGTTTGGCTTCCAAGCGAGTGGCCCTGGGTTCGAGTCCCAGCCTGAACGAAAATCTTCAATGTATACTTTTAGTTTCTAATTTGAAATTTCTTCTTCTTTTTTTTTTAATTTTTCTCTTTTGCGAATATTGATTATTTATGTAGGGAGAAAAATTCTGAGTCAGTTTAATTATTCGACCTGTAAATTTCAAAGTGTTTGAATCAATAATTACCAAGGTGCATTTTTTGTTTTTATTATATTTAAGACTTCCATCGACAGAGCTCCGATAGCCTAATGGCTAGACCGTTGGGTTCCTAGCGCGTGGTACTGGGTTCGAGTCCCGGCCGGAAAGGAAATCTTAAATGCAAATATTTTTTTCTAATTTTATAATTCTTTTTTTTTTATTTTTCCCTTTTGCGAAGTCAGTCAGTCAGTCTGACAGTCAATCAGTCAAGCACTCAGTCATTCAGTATCAGTCAGTCAGTCAGTCACTAAGTCAGTCAGTTAGTCCTTCAGCCAGTCAGTCAAGCAGTCAGTCATTTAGTCTCAGTCAGTCAGTCATTCAGTCAGTCAGTCAGTCAGGCAGTCAGTCAGTCAGTCAGTCGGTCAGTCCTGTGCAGTCAGTTAGTCACTAAAGCAGTCAGTCAGTCTCAGTCAGTCAGTCAGTCAGTCAGTCCAGTCCAGTCTCAGTCAGTCAGTCAGTCAGTCTCGGTCAGTCAGTCAGTCTCGGTCAGTCAGTCAGTCAGTCAGTCAGTCAGGCAGTCAGTCAGTCGGTCAGCCTTATTCAGTCAGTCAGTCAGTCAGTCAGTCAGTCATCCTTATTCAGTCAGTCTGTCAGTCAGTCAGTCGGTCAGTCCTGTCCAGTCAGTTAGTCAGTCAAGCAGTCAGTCAGGTAGTCAAGCAGTCAGTCAGTCAGTGTCAGTCAGTCATTTAGTCATTCAGTCAGTCAGTGAAATAGCCAGTCAGAGAGTCAAGCAGTCAGTCAGTCAGTCTCAGTCAGTCAGTTAGTCAGTCAGTCAGTCAGTCAGTCAGTCAGTCCAGTCTCAGTCAGTCAGGCAGTTAGTCAGTCAGTCTCGGTCAGTCAGTGAGTCAGTCAGTCAGTATCAGTCAGTCAGTGAGTCAGTCTGTCAGTCAGGCAGTATCAGTCAGGCAGTAAGACTCCGCTCGACAGAACTCCGATAGCCTAATGGCTAGACCGCTGGGCTTCCAAGCGAGTGGCCTGGGTTCGAGTCCCAGCCATAGCGAATATCTTCAATGTATATATTTCTTTTCTAATTTGAAAATTCTTTTTTTTTTCAATTTCTTTCCTTTGCAATTATTGATTATTTATGTAGGGAAGAAAATTTTGAGTCAGTTTAATTTTTCGACACGAAGATTTCAAAGTGTTTAAATAAACAATTACCAAGGTGCATTTTTTGTTTTTATTATATTTAAAACTCCCACCGACAGAGCTCCCATAGACTAATGGCTAGAGTGTTAGGCTTCCAAGCGAGTGGCCCTGGGTTCGAGTCCCAGCCTGAACGAAAATCTTCAATGTATACTTTTAGTTTCTAATTTGAAATTTCTTCTTCTTTTTTTTTTAATTTTTCTCTTTTGCGAATATTGATTATTTATGTAGGGAGAAAAATTCTGAGTCAGTTTAATTATTCGACCTGTAAATTTCAAAGTGTTTGAATCAATAATTACCAAGGTGCATTTTTTGTTTTTATTATATTTAAGACTTCCATCGACAGAGCTCCGATAGCCTAATGGCTAGACCGTTGGGTTCCTAGCGCGTGGTACTGGGTTCGAGTCCCGGCCGGAAAGGAAATCTTAAATGCAAATATTTTTTTCTAATTTTATAATTCTTTTTTTTTTATTTTTCCCTTTTGCGAAGTCAGTCAGTCAGTCTGACAGTCAATCAGTCAAGCACTCAGTCATTCAGTATCAGTCAGTCAGTCAGTCACTAAGTCAGTCAGTTAGTCCTTCAGCCAGTCAGTCAAGCAGTCAGTCATTTAGTCTCAGTCAGTCAGTCATTCAGTCAGTCAGTCAGTCAGGCAGTCAGTCAGTCAGTCAGTCGGTCAGTCCTGTGCAGTCAGTTAGTCACTAAAGCAGTCAGTCAGTCTCAGTCAGTCAGTCAGTCAGTCAGTCCAGTCCAGTCTCAGTCAGTCAGTCAGTCAGTCTCGGTCAGTCAGTCAGTCTCGGTCAGTCAGTCAGTCAGTCAGTCAGTCAGGCAGTCAGTCAGTCGGTCAGCCTTATTCAGTCAGTCAGTCAGTCAGTCAGTCAGTCAGCCTTATTCAGTCAGTCTGTCAGTCATCCTTATTCAGTCAGTCTGTCAGTCAGTCAGTCGGTCAGTCCTGTCCAGTCAGTTAGTCAGTCAAGCAGTCAGTCAGGTAGTCAAGCAGTCAGTCAGTCAGTGTCAGTCAGTCATTTAGTCATTCAGTCAGTCAGTGAAATAGCCAGTCAGAGAGTCAAGCAGTCAGTCAGTCAGTCTCAGTCAGTCAGTTAGTCAGTCAGTCAGTCAGTCAGTCAGTCAGTCCAGTCTCAGTCAGTCAGGCAGTTAGTCAGTCAGTCTCGATCAGTCAGTGAGTCAGTCAGTCAGTATCAGTCAGTCAGTGAGTCAGTCTGTCAGTCAGGCAGTATCAGTCAGGCAGTAAGACTCCGCTCGACAGAACTCCGATAGCCTAATGGCTAGACCGCTGGGCTTCCAAGCGTGTGGCCTGGGTTCGAGTCCCAGCCATAGCGAATATCTTCAATGTATATATTTCTTTTCTAATTTGAAAATTCTTTTTTTTTTCAATTTCTTTCCTTTGCAATTATTGATTATTTATGTAGGGAAGAAAATTTTGAGTCAGTTTAATTTTTCGACACGAAGATTTCAAAGTGTTTAAATAAACAATTACCAAGGTGCATTTTTTGTTTTTATTATATTTAAAACTCCCACCGACAGAGCTCCCATAGACTAATGGCTAGAGTGTTAGGCTTCCAAGCGAGTGGCCCTGGGTTCGAGTCCCAGCCTGAACGAAAATCTTCAATGTATACTTTTAGTTTCTAATTTGAAATTTCTTCTTCTTTTTTTTTTAATTTTTCTCTTTTGCGAATATTGATTATTTATGTAGGGAGAAAAATTCTGAGTCAGTTTAATTATTCGACCTGTAAATTTCAAAGTGTTTGAATCAATAATTACCAAGGTGCATTTTTTGTTTTTATTATATTTAAGACTTCCATCGACAGAGCTCCGATAGCCTAATGGCTAGACCGTTGGGTTCCACGCGCGTGGTACTGGGTTCGAGTACCATTCCCGGCCGGAACGAAAATCTTCCATGTATATATTTCTCTTCTAATTTGAAGATTCTTTTTTTTTTCAATTTCTTTCTTTTGCAAATATGGATTATTTATGTACGGAAGAAAATTCTGAGTCAGTTTAATCATTCGACCTTTAGATTTCAAAGATTTTAGATCAATAATTACTAAGGTGCATTTTTTGTTTTTATTATAATTAAGACACCGATCAACAGAGATCCGATAGTATATTGGCGAGAGCGTTGGGCTTCCATGAGTGTCGCCCTGGGTTCAAATCCCAGCCGGAAAGGAAATCTTAAATGCAAATATTTTTTTCTAATTTTATAATTCTTTTTTTTTATTTTTCCCTTTTGCGAAGTCAGTCAGTCAGTCTGACAGTCAATCAGTCAAGCACTCAGTCATTCAGTCTCAGTCAGTCAGTCCAGTCAGTCAGTCACTCAGTCAGTCAGTTAGTCCTTCAGCCAGTCAGTCAAGCAGTCAGTCATTTAGTCTCAGTCAGTCAGTCATTCAGTCAGTCAGTCAGTCAGTCAGTCAGTCAGTCAGGCAGTCAGTCAGTCAGTCAGTCAGTCAGTCAGTCAGGCAGTCAGTCAGTCAGTCAGTCGGTCAGTCCTGTGCAGTCAGTCAGTCAGTCAGTCCAGTCCAGTCTCAGTCAGTCAGTCAGTCAGTCTCGGTCAGTCAGTCAGTCAGTCATTCAGTCAGTCAGTCAGTCAGGCAGTCAGTCAGTCGGTCAGCCTTATTCAGTCAGTCTGTCAGTCAGTCAGTCAGTCAGCCTTATTCAGTCAGTCTGTCAGTCATCCTTATTCAGTCAGTCAGTCTGTCAGTCAGTCAGTCGGTCAGTCCTGTCCAGTCAGTTAGTCAGTCAAGCAGTCAGTCAGGTAGTCAAGCAGTCAGTCAGTCAGTGTCAGTCAGTCATTTAGTCATTCAGTCAGTCAGTGAAATAGCCAGTCAGAGAGTCAAGCAGTCAGTCAGTCAGTCTCAGTCAGTCAGTTAGTCAGTCAGTCAGTCAGTCAGTCAGTCAGTCCAGTCTCAGTCAGTCAGGCAGTTAGTCAGTCAGTCTCGGTCAGTCAGTGAGTCAGTCAGTCAGTATCAGTCAGTCAGTGAGTCAGTCTGTCAGTCAGGCAGTATCAGTCAGGCAGTAAGACTCCGCTCGACCGAACTCCGATAGCCTAATGGCTAGACCGCTGGTCTTCCAAGCGAGTGGCCTGGGTTCGAGTCCCAGCCGGAGCGAATATCTTCAATGTATATATTTCTTTTCTAATTTGAAAATTCTTTTTTTTTTTCAATTTCTTTCCTTTGCAATTATTGATTATTTATGTAGGGAAGAAAATTCTGAGTCAGTTTAATTTTTCGACACGAAGATTTCAAAGTGTTTAAATAAACAATTACCAAGGTGCATTTTTTGTTTTTATTATATTTAAAACTCCCACCGACTGAGCTCCCATAGACTAATGGCTAGAGTGTTAGGCTTCCAAGCGAGTGGCCCTGGGTTCGAGTCCCAGCCTGAACGAAACTCTTCAATGTATACTTTTAGTTTCTAATTTGAAATTTCTTCTTCTTTTTTTTTTTAATTTTTCTCTTTTGCGAATATTGATTATTTATGTAGGGAGAAAAATTCTGAGTCAGTTTAATTATTCGACCTGTAAATTTCAAAGTGTTTGAATCAATAATTACCAAGGTGCATTTTTTGTTTTTATTATATTTAAGACTTCCATCGAAAGAGCTCCGATAGCCTAATGGCTAGACCGTTGGGTTCCAAGCGCGAGGTACTGGGTTCGAGTCCCGGCCGGAACGAAAATCTTCCATGTATATATTTCTCTTCTAATTTGAAGATTCTTTTTTTTTTCAATTTCTTTCTTTTGCAAATATGGATTATTTATGTACGGAAGAAAATTCTGAGTCAGTTTAATCATTCGACCTTTAGATTTCAAAGATTTTAGATCAATAATTACTAAGGTGCATTTTTTGTTTTTATTATAATTAAGACACCGATCAACAGAGATCCGATAGTATATTGGCGAGAGCGTTGGGCTTCCATGAGTGTCGCCCTGGGTTCAAATCCCAGCCGGAAAGGAAATCTTAAATGCAAATATTTTTTTCTAATTTTATAATTCTTTTTTTTTTTCCCCTTTTGCGAAGTCAGTCAGTCAGTCTGACAGTCAATCAGTCAAGCACTCAGTCATTCAGTCTCAGTCAGTCAGTCCAGTCAGTCAGTCACTCAGTCAGTCAGTTAGTCCTTCAGCCAGTCAGTCAAGCAGTCAGTCATTTAGTCTCAGTCAGTCAGTCATTCAGTCAGTCAGTCAGGCAGTCAGTCAGTCAGTCAGTCGGTCAGTCCTGTGCAGTCAGTTAGTCACTAAAGCAGTCAGTCAGTCTCAGTCAGTCAGTCAGTCAGTCAGTCCAGTCCAGTCAGTCAGTCAGTCTCGGTCAGTCAGTCAGTCAGTCATTCAGTCAGTCAGTCAGTCAGGCAGTCAGTCAGTCGGTCAGCCTTATTCAGTCAGTCTGTCAGTCAGTCAGTCAGTCAGCCTTATTCAGTCAGTCTGTCAGTCATCCTTATTCAGTCAGTCTGTCAGTCAGTCAGTCGGTCAGTCCTGTCCAGTCAGTTAGTCAGTCAAGCAGTCAGTCAGGTAGTCAAGCAGTCAGTCAGTCAGTGTCAGTCAGTCATTTAGTCATTCAGTCAGTCAGTGAAATAGCCAGTCAGAGAGTCAAGCAGTCAGTCAGTCAGTCTCAGTCAGTCAGTTAGTCAGTCAGTCAATCAGTCAGTCAGTCAGTCCAGTCTCAGTCAGTCAGGCAGTTAGTCAGTCAGTCTCGGTCAGTCAGTGAGTCAGTCAGTCAGTATCAGTCAGTCAGTGAGTCAGTCTGTCAGTCAGGCAGTAAGACTCCGCTCGACAGAACTCCGATAGCCTAATGGCTAGACCGCTGGTCTTCCAAGCGAGTGGCCTGGGTTCGAGTCCCAGCCGGAGCGAATATCTTCAATGTATATATTTCTTTTCTAATTTGAAAATTCTTTTTTTTTTCAATTTCTTTCCTTTGCAATTATTGATTATTTATGTAGGGAAAAAAATTCTGAGTCAGTTTAATTTTTCGACACGAAGATTTCAAAGTGTTTAAATAAACAATTACCAAGGTGCATTTTTTGTTTTTATTATATTTAAAACTCCCACCGACAGAGCTCCCATAGACTAATGGCTAGAGTGTTAGGCTTCCAAGCGAGTGGCCCTGGGTTCGAGTCCCAGCCTGAACGAAACTCTTCAATGTATACTTTTAGTTTCTAATTTGAAATTTCTTCTTCTTTTTTTTTTTTAATTTTTCTCTTTTGCGAATATTGATTATTTATGTAGGGAGAAAAATTCTGAGTCAGTTTAATTATTCGACCTGTAAATTTCAAAGTGTTTGAATCAATAATAACCAAGGTGCATTTTTTGTTTTTATTATATTTAAGACTTCCATCGACAGAGCTCCGATAGCCTAATGGCTAGACCGTTGGGTTCCTAGCGCGTGGTACTTTTCTCCGCACGCACCCCACCTCTTAGCCGTAGGCCTTAGGTTCCACCGCCCGGGGGGTCCGCGTAGCGGGCCCCCCGCACGGCTGAGTGCGGCGGTAGCGCGTGGTACTGGGTTCGAGTCCCGGCCGGAAAGGAAATCTTAAATGCAAATATTTTTTTCTAATTTTATAATTATTTTTTTTTATTTTTCCCTTTTGCGAAGTCAGTCAGTCAGTCTGACAGTCAATCAGTCAAGCACTCAGTCATTCAGTCTCAGTCAGTCAGTCCAGTCAGTCAGTCACTCAGTCAGTCAGTTAGTCCTTCAGCCAGTCAGTCAAGCAGTCAGTCATTTAGTCTCAGTCAGTCAGTCATTCAGTCAGTCAGTCAGTCAGGCAGTCAGTCAGTCAGTCAGTCGGTCAGTCCTGTGCAGTCAGTTAGTCACTAAAGCAGTCAGTCAGTCTCAGTCAGTCAGTCAGTCAGTCAGTCCAGTCCAGTCTCAGTCAGTCAGTCAGTCAGTCTCGGTCAGTCAGTCATTCAGTCAGTCAGTCAGTCAGGCAGTCAGTCAGTCGGTGAGCCTTATTCAGTCAGTCTGTCAGTCAGTCTGTCAGTCAGTCAGTCAGTCAGCCTTATTCAGTCAGTCTGTCAGTCATCCTTATTCAGTCAGTCTGTCAGTCAGTCAGTCGGTCAGTCCTGTCCAGTCAGTTAGTCAGTCAAGCAGTCAGTCAGGTAGTCAAGCAGTCAGTCAGTCAGTGTCAGTCAGTCATTTAGTCATTCAGTCAGTCAGTGAAATAGCCAGTCAGAGAGTCAAGCAGTCAGTCAGTCAGTCTCAGTCAGTCAGTTAGTCAGTCAGTCAATCAGTCAGTCAGTCAGTCCAGTCTCAGTCAGTCAGGCAGTTAGTCAGTCAGTCTCGGTCAGTCAGTGAGTCAGTCAGTCAGTATCAGTCAGTCAGTGAGTCAGTCTGTCAGTCAGGCAGTAAGACTCCGCTCGACAGAACTCCGATAGCCTAATGGCTAGACCGCTGGTCTTCCAAGCGAGTGGCCTGGGTTCGAGTCCCAGCCGGAGCGAATATCTTCAATGTATATATTTCTTTTCTAATTTGAAAATTCTTTTTTTTTTCAATTTCTTTCCTTTGCAATTATTGATTATTTATGTAGGGAAAAAAATTCTGAGTCAGTTTAATTTTTCGACACGAAGATTTCAAAGTGTTTAAATAAACAATTACCAAGGTGCATTTTTTGTTTTTATTATATTTAAAACTCCCACCGACAGAGCTCCCATAGACTAATGGCTAGAGTGTTAGGCTTCCAAGCGAGTGGCCCTGGGTTCGAGACCCAGCCTGAACGAAACTCTTCAATGTATACTTTTAGTTTCTAATTTGAAATTTCTTCTTCTTTTTTTTTTTAATTTTTCTCTTTTGCGAATATTGATTATTTATGTAGGGAGAAAAATTCTGAGTCAGTTTAATTATTCGACCTGTAAATTTCAAAGTGTTTGAATCAATAATTACCAAGGTGCATTTTTTGTTTTTATTATATTTAAGACGTCCATCGACAGAGCTCCGATAGCCTAATGGCTAGGCCGTTGGGTTCCAAGCGCGTGGTACTGGGTTCGAGTCCCGGCCGGAACGAAAATCTTCCATGTATATATTTCTCTTCTAATTTGAAGATTCTTTTTTTTTTCAATTTCTTTCTTTTGCAAATATGGATTATTTATGTACGGAAGAAAATTCTGAGTCAGTTTAATCATTCGACCTTTAGATTTCAAAGATTTTAAATCAATAATTACTAAGGTGCATTTTTTGTTTTTATTATAATTAAGACACCGATCAACAGAGATCCGATAGTATATTGGCGAGAGCGTTGGGCTTCCATGAGTGTCGCTCTGGGTTCAAATCCCAGCCGGAAAGGAAATCTTAAATGCAAATATTTTTTTCTAATTTTATAATTCTTTTTTTTTTATTTTTTCCCTTTTGCGAAGTCAGTCAGTCAGTCTGACAGTCAATCAGTCAAGCACTCAGTCATTCAGTCTCAGTCAGTCAGTCCAGTCAGTCAGTCACTCAGTCAGTCAGTTAGTCCTTCAGCCAGTCAGTCAAGCAGTCAGTCATTTAGTCTCAGTCAGTCAGTCATTCAGTCAGTCAGTCAGTCAGGCAGTCAGTCAGTCAGTCAGTCGGTCAATCCTGTGCAGTCAGTTAGTCACTAAAGCAGTCAGTCAGTCTCAGTCAGTCAGTCAGTCAGTCAGTCCAGTCCAGTCTCAGTCAGTCAGTCAGTCAGTCTCGGTCAGTCAGTCAGTCAGTCATTCAGTCAGTCAGTCAGTCAGGCAGTCAGTCAGTCGGTCAGCCTTATTCAGTCAGTCTGTCAGTCAGTCAGTCAGTCAGCCTTATTCAGTCAGTCTGTCAGTCATCCTTATTCAGTCAGTCTGTCAGTCAGTCAGTCGGTCAGTCCTGTCCAGTCAGTTAGTCAGTCAAGCAGTCAGTCAGGTAGTCAAGCAGTCAGTCAGTCAGTGTCAGTCAGTCATTTAGTCATTCAGTCAGTCAGTGAAATAGCCAGTCAGAGAGTCAAGCAGTCAGTCAGTCAGTCTCAGTCAGTCAGTTAGTCAGTCAGTCAGTCAGTCAGTCAGTCAGTCCAGTCTCAGTCAGTCAGGCAGTTAGTCAGTCAGTCTCGGTCAGTCAGTGAGTCAGTCAGTCAGTATCAGTCAGTCAGTGAGTCAGTCTGTCAGTCAGGCAGTATCAGTCAGGCAGTAAGACTCCGCTCGGCAGAACTCCGATAGCCTAATGGCTAGACCGCTGGTCTTCCAAGCGAGTGGCCTGGGTTCGAGTCCCAGCCGGAGCGAATATCTTCAATGTATTTATTTCTTTTCTAATTTGAAAATTCTTTTTTTTTTCAATTTCTTTCCTTTGCAATTATTGATTATTTATGTAGGGAAGAAAATTCTGAGTCAGTTTAATTTTTCGACACGAAGATTTCAAAGTGTTTAAATAAACAATTACCAAGGTGCATTTTTTGTTTTTATTATATTTAAAACTCCCACCGACAGAGCTCCCATAGACTAATGGCTAGAGTGTTAGGCTTCCAAGCGAGTGGCCCTGGGTTCGAGTCCCAGCCTGAACGAAAATCTTCAATGTATACTTTTAGTTTCTAATTTGAAATTTCTTCTTCTTTTTTTTTAAATTTTTCTCTTTTGCGAATATTGATTATTTATGTAGGGAGAAAAATTCTGAGTCAGTTTAATTATTCGACCTGTACATTTCAAAGTGTTTGAATCAATAATTACCAAGGTGCATTTTTTGTTTTTATTATATTTAAGACTTCCATCGACAGAGCTCCGATAGCCTAATGGCTAGACCGTTGGGTTCCTAGCGCGTGGTACTTTTCTCCGCACGCACCCCACCTCTTAGCCGTAGGCCTTAGGTTCCACCGCCCGGGGGGTCCGCGTAGCGGGCCCCCCGCACGGCTGAGTGCGGCGGTAGCGCGTGGTACTGGGTTCGAGTCCCGGCCGGAAAGGAAATCTTAAATGCAAATATTTTTTTCTAATTTTATAATTCTTTTTTTTATTTTTCCCTTTTGCGAAGTCAGTCAGTCAGTCTGACAGTCAATCAGTCAAGCACTCAGTCATTCAGTCTCAGTCAGTCAGTCCAGTCAGTCAGTCACTCAGTCAGTCAGTTAGTCCTTCAGCCAGTCAGTCAAGCAGTCAGTCATTTAGTCTCAGTCAGTCAGTCATTCAGTCAGTCAGTCAGTCAGGCAGTCAGTCAGTCAGTCAGTCGGTCAGTCCTGTGCAGTCAGTTAGTCACTAAAGCAGTCAGTCAGTCTCAGTCAGTCAGTCAGTCAGTCAGTCCAGTCCAGTCTCAGTCAGTCAGTCAGTCAGTCTCGGTCAGTCAGTCATTCAGTCAGTCAGTCAGTCAGGCAGTCAGTCAGTCGGTCAGCCTTATTCAGTCAGTCTGTCAGTCAGTCAGTCAGTCAGCCTTATTCTGTCAGTCTGTCAGTCATCCTTATTCAGTCAGTCTGTCAGTCAGTCAGTCGGTCAGTCCTGTCCAGTCAGTTAGTCAGTCAAGCAGTCAGTCAGGTAGTCAAGCAGTCAGTCAGTCAGTGTCAGTCAGTCATTTAGTCATTCAGTCAGTCAGTGAAATAGCCAGTCAGAGAGTCAAGCAGTCAGTCAGTCAGTCTCAGTCAGTCAGTTAGTCAGTCAGTCAATCAGTCAGTCAGTCAGTCCAGTCTCAGTCAGTCAGGCAGTTAGTCAGTCAGTCTCGGTCAGTCAGTGAGTCAGTCAGTCAGTATCAGTCAGTCAGTGAGTCAGTCTGTCAGTCAGGCAGTAAGACTCCGCTCGACAGAACTCCGATAGCCTAATGGCTAGACCGCTGGTCTTCCAAGCGAGTGGCCTGGGTTCGAGTCCCAGCCGGAGCGAATATCTTCAATGTATATATTTCTTTTCTAATTTGAAAATTCTTTTTTTTTTCAATTTCTTTCCTTTGCAATTATTGATTATTTATGTAGGGAAAAAAATTCTGAGTCAGTTTAATTTTTCGACACGAAGATTTCAAAGTGTTTAAATAAACAATTACCAAGGTGCATTTTTTGTTTTTATTATATTTAAAACTCCCACCGACAGAGCTCCCATAGACTAATGGCTAGAGTGTTAGGCTTCCAAGCGAGTGGCCCTGGGTTCGAGTCCCAGCCTGAACGAAAATCTTCAATGTATACTTTTAGTTTCTAATTTGAAATTTCTTCTTCTTTTTTTTTTAATTTTTCTCTTTTGCGAATATTGATTATTTATGTAGGGAGAAAAATTCTGAGTCAGTTTAATTATTCGACCTGTAAATTTCAAAGTGTTTGAATCAATAATTACCAAGGTGCATTTTTTGTTTTTATTATATTTAAGACTTCCATCGACAGAGCTCCGATAGCCTAATGGCTAGACCGTTGGGTTCCTAGCGCGTGGTACTTTTCTCCGCACGCACCCCACCTCTTAGCCGTAGGCCTTAGGTTCCACCGCCCGGGGGGTCCGCGTAGCGGGCCCCCCGCACGGCTGCGTGCGGCGGTAGCGCGTGGTACTGGGTTCGAGTCCCGGCCGGAAAGGAAATCTTAAATGCAAATATTTTTTTCTAATTTTATAATTCTTTTTTTTTATTTTTCCCTTTTGCGAAGTCAGTCAGTCAGTCTGACAGTCAATCAGTCAAGCACTCAGTCATTCAGTCTCAGTCAGTCAGTCCAGTCAGTCAGTCACTCAGTCAGTCAGTTAGTCCTTCAGCCAGTCAGTCAAGCAGTCAGTCATTTAGTCTCAGTCAGTCAGTCATTCAGTCAGTCAGTCAGTCAGGCAGTCAGTCAGTCAGTCAGTCGGTCAGTCCTGTGCAGTCAGTTAGTCACTAAAGCAGTCAGTCAGTCTCAGTCAGTCAGTCAGTCAGTCAGTCCAGTCCAGTCTCAGTCAGTCAGTCAGTCAGTCTCGGTCAGTCAGTCAGTCAGTCATTCAGTCAGTCAGTCAGTCAGGCAGTCAGTCAGTCGGTCAGCCTTATTCAGTCAGTCTGTCAGTCAGTCAGTCAGTCAGCCTTATTCAGTCAGTCTGTCAGCCATCCTTATTCAGTCAGTCTGTCAGTCAGTCAGTCGGTCAGTCCTGTCCAGTCAGTTAGTCAGTCAGTCAGGTAGTCAAGCAGTCAGTCAGTCAGTGTCAGTCAGTCATTTAGTCATTCAGTCAGTCAGTGAAATAGCCAGTCAGAGAGTCAAGCAGTCAGTCAGTCAGTCTCAGTCAGTCAGTTAGTCAGTCAGTCAATCAGTCAGTCAGTCAGTCCAGTCTCAGTCAGTCAGGCAGTTAGTCAGTCAGTCTCGGTCAGTCAGTGAGTCAGTCAGTCAGTATCAGTCAGTCAGTGAGTCATTCTGTCAGTCAGGCAGTAAGACTCCGCTCGACAGAACTCCGATAGCCTAATGGCTAGACCGCTGGTCTTCCAAACGAGTGGCCTGGGTTCGAGTCCCAGCCGGAGCGAATATCTTCAATGTATATATTTCTTTTCTAATTTGAAAATTCTTTTTTTTTTTCAATTTCTTTCCTTTGCAATTATTGATTATTTATGTAGGGAAAAAAATTCTGAGTCAGTTTAATTTTTCGACACGAAGATTTCAAAGTGTTTAAATAAACAATTACCAAGGTGCATTTTTTGTTTTTATTATATTTAAAACTCCCACCGACAGAGCTCCCATAGACTAATGGCTAGAGTGTTAGGCTTCCAAGCGAGTGGCCCTGGGTTCGAGTCCCAGCCTGAACGAAAATCTTCAATGTATACTTTTAGTTTCTAATTTGAAATTTCTTCTTCTTTTTTTTTAAATTTTTCTCTTTTGCGAATATTGATTATTTATGTAGGGAGAAAAATTCTGAGTCAGTTTAATTATTCGACCTGTAAATTTCAAAGTGTTTGAATCAATAATTACCAAGGTGCATTTTTTGTTTTTATTATATTTAAGACTGCCATCGACAGAGCTCCAATAGCCTAATGGCTAGACCGTTGGGTTCCAAGCGCGTGGTACTGGGTTCGAGTCCCGGCCGGAACGAAAACCTTCCATGTATATATTTCTCTTCTAATTTGAAGATTATTTTTTTTTCAATTTCTTTCTTTTGCAAATATGGATTATTTATGTACGGAAGAAAATTCTGAGTCAGTTTAATCATTCGACCTTTAGATTTCAAAGATTTTAGATCAATAATTACTAAGGTGCATTTTTTGTTTTTATTATAATTAAGACACCGATCAACAGAGATCCGATAGTATATTGGCAAGAGCGTTGGGCTTCCATGAGTGTCGCCCTGGGTTCAAATCCCAGCCGGAAAGGAAATCTTAAATGCAAATATTTTTTTCTAATTTTATAATTCTTTTTTTTTTTATTTTTCCCTTTTGCGAAGTCAGTCAGTCAGTCTGACAGTCAATCAGTCAAGCACTCAGTCATTCAGTCTCAGTCAGTCAGTCCAGTCAGTCAGTCACTCAGTCAGTCAGTTAGTCCTTCAGCCAGTCAGTCAAGCAGTCAGTCATTTAGTCTCAGTCAGTCAGTCATTCAGTCAGTCAGGCAGTCAGTCAGTCAGTCGGTCAGTCCTGTGCAGTCAGTTAGTCACTAAAGCAGTCAGTCAGTCTCAGTCAGTCAGTCAGTCAGTCAGTCCAGTCCAGTCTCATTCAGTCAGTCAGTCAGTCTCGGTCAGTCAGTCAGTCAGTCATTCAGTCAGTCAGTCAGTCAGGCAGTCAGTCAGTCGGTCAGCCTTATTCAGTCAGTCTGTCAGTCAGTCAGTCAGTGAGCCTTATTCAGTCAGTCTGTCAGTCATCCTTATTCAGTCAGTCTGTCAGTCAGTCAGTCGGTCAGTCCTGTCCAGTCAGTTAGTCAGTCAAGCAGTCAGTCAGGTAGTCAAGCAGTCAGTCAGTCAGTGTCAGTCAGTCATTTAGTCATTCAGTCAGTCAGTGAAATAGCCAGTCAGAGAGTCAAGCAGTCAGTCAGTCAGTCTCAGTCAGTCAGTCAGTCAGTCAGTCCAGTCTCAGTCAGTCAGGCAGTTAGTCAGTCAGTCTCGGTCAGTCAGTGAGTCAGTCAGTCAGTATCAGTCAGTCAGTGAGTCAGTCTGTCAGTCAGGCAGTATCAGTCAGGCAGTAAGACTCCGCTCGACAGAACTCCGATAGCCTAATGGCTAGACCGCTGGTCTTCCAAGCGAGTGGCCTGGGTTCGAGTCCCAGCCGGAGCGAATATCTTCAATGTATATATTTCTTTTCTAATTTGAAAAGTCTTTTTTTTTTCAATTTCTTTCCTTTGCAATTATTGATTATTTATGTAGGGAAGAAAATTCTGAGTCAGTTTAATTTTTCGACACGAAGATTTCAAAGTGTTTAAATAAACAATTACCAAGGTGCATTTTTTGTTTTTATTATATTTAAAACTCCCACCGACAGAGCTCCCATAGACTAATGGCTAGAGTGTTAGGCTTCCAAGCGAGTGGCCCTGGGTTCGAGTCCCAGCCTGAACGAAAATCTTCAATGTATACTTTTAGTTTCTAATTTGAAATTTCTTCTTCTTTTTTTTTTTTAATTTTTCTCTTTTGCGAATATTGATTATTTATGTAGGGAGAAAAATTCTGAGTCAGTTTAATTATTCGACCTGTAAATTTCAAAGTGTTTGAATCAATAATTACCAAGGTGCATTTTTTGTTTTTATTATATTTAAGACTTCCATCGACAGAGCTCCGATAGCCTAATGGCTAGACCGTTGGGTTCCTAGCGCGTGGTACTGGGTTCGAGTCCCGGCCGGAAAGGAAATCTTAAATGCAAATATTTTTTTTCTAATTTTATAATTCTTTTTTTTTTTATTTTTCCCTTTTGCGAAGTCAGTCAGTCAGTCTGACAGTCAATCAGTCAAGCACTCAGTCATTCAGTCTCAGTCAGTCAGTCCAGTCAGTCAGTCACTCAGTCAGTCAGTTAGTCCTTCAGCCAGTCAGTCAAGCAGTCAGTCATTTAGTCTCAGTCAGTCAGTCATTCAGTCAGTCAGTCAGTCAGGCAGTCAGTCAGTCAGTCAGTCGGTCAGTCCTGTGCAGTCAGTTAGTCACTAAAGCAGTCAGTCAGTCTCAGTCAGTCAGTCAGTCAGTCAGTCCAGTCCAGTCTCAGTCAGTCAGTCAGTCAGTCTCGGTCAGTCAGTCAGTCAGTCAGTCAGGCAGTCAGTCAGTCGGTCAGCCTTATTCAGTCAGTCTGTCAGTCAGTCAGTCAGTCAGCCTTATTCAGTCAGTCTGTCAGTCAGTCAGTCGGTCAGTCCTGTCCAGTCAGTTAGTCAGTCAAGCAGTCAGTCAGGTAGTCAAGCAGTCAGTCAGTCAGTGTCAGTCAGTCATTTAGTCATTCAGTCAGTCAGTGAAATAGCCAGTCAGAGAGTCAAGCAGTCAGTCAGTCAGTCTCAGTCAGTCAGTTAGTCAGTCAGTCAGTCAGTCAGTCAGTCAGTCCAGTCTCAGTCAGTCAGGCAGTTAGTCAGTCAGTCTCGGTCAGTCAGTGAGTCAGTCAGTCAGTATCAGTCAGTCAGTGAGTCAGTCTGTCAGTCAGGCAGTATCAGTCAGGCAGTAAGACTCCGCTCGACAGAACTCCGATAGCCTAATGGCTAGACCGCTGGTCTTCCAAGCGAGTGGCCTGGGTTCGAGTCCCAGCCGGAGCGAATATCTTCAATGTATATATTTCTTTTCTAATTTGAAAATTCTTTTTTTTTTTCAATTTCTTTCCTTTGCAATTATTGATTATTTATGTAGGGAAGAAAATTCTGAGTCAGTTTAATTTTTCGACACGAAAATTTCAAAGTGTTTAAATAAACAATTACCAAGGTGCATTTTTTGTTTTTATTATATTAAAACTCCCACCGACAGAGCTCCCATAGACTAATGGCTAGAGAGTTAGGCTTCCAAGCGAGTGGCCCTGGGTTCGAGTCCCAGCCTGAACGAAAATCTTCAATGTATACTTTTAGTTTCTAATTTGAAATTTCTTCTTCTTTTTTTTTAATTTTTCTCTTTTGCGAATATTGATTATTTATGTAGGGAGAAAAATTCTGAGTCAGTTTAATTATTCGACCTGTAAATTTCAAAGTGTTTGAATCAATAATTACCAAGGTGCATTTTTTGTTTTTATTATATTTAAGACTTCCATCGACAGAGCTCCGATAGCCTAATGGCTAGACCGTTGGGCTCCTAGCGCGTGGTACTGGGTTCGAGTCCCGGCCGGAAAGGAAATCTTAAATGCAAATATTTTTTTATAATTTTTTTTTATTTTTCCCTTTTGCGAAGTCAGTCAGTCAGTCTGACAGTCAATCAGTCAAGCACTGAGTCATTCAGTCTCAGTCAGTCAGTCCAGTCAGTCAGTCACTCAGTCAGTCAGTTAGTCCTTCAGCCAGTCAGTCAAGCAGTCAGTCATTTAGTCTCAGTCAGTCATTTAGTCTCAGTCAGTCAGTCATTCAGTCAGTCAGTCAGTCAGGCAGTCAGTCAGTCAGTCAGTCGGTCAGTCCTGTGCAGTCAGTTAGTCACTAAAGCAGTCAGTCAGTCTCAGTCAGTCAGTCAGTCAGTCAGTCCAGTCCAGTCTCAGTCAGTCAGTCAGTCAGTCTCGGTCAGTCAGTCAGTCAGTCATTCAGTCAGTCAGTCAGTCAGGCAGTCAGTCAGTCGGTCAGCCTTATTCAGTCAGTCTGTCAGTCAGTCAGTCAGTCAGCCTTATTCAGTAAGTCTGTCAGTCATCCTTATTCAGTCAGTCTGTCAGTCAGTCAGTCGGTCAGTCCTGTCCAGTCAGTTAGTCAGTCAAACAGTCAGTCAGGTAGTCAAGCAGTCAGTCAGTCAGTGTCAGTCAGTCATTTAGTCATTCAGTCAGTCAGTGAAATAGCCAGTCAGAGAGTCAAGCAGTCAGTCAGTCAGTCTCAGTCAGTCAGTTAGTCAGTCAGTCAGTCAGTCAGTCAGTCAGTCCAGTCTCAGTCAGTCAGGCAGTTAGTCAGTCAGTCTCGGTCAGTCAGTGAGTCAGTCAGTCAGTATCAGTCAGTCAGTGAGTCAGTCTGTCAGTCAGGCAGTATCAGTCAGGCAGTAAGACTCCGCTCGACAGAACTCCGATAGCCTAATGGCTAGACCGCTGGTCTTCCAAGCGAGTGGCCTGGGTTCGAGTCCCAGCCGGAGCGAATATCTTCAATGTATATATTTCTTTTCTAATTTGAAAATTCTTTTTTTTTTCAATTTCTTTCCTTTGCAATTATTGATTATTTATGTAGGGAAGAAAATTCTGAGTCAGTTTAATTTTTCGACACGAAGATTTCAAAGTGTTTAAATAAACAATTACCAAGGTGCATTTTTTGTTTTTATTATATTTAAAACTCCCACCGACAGAGCTCCCATAGACTAATGGCTAGAGAGTTAGGCTTGCAAGCGAGTGGCCCTGGGTTCGAGTCCCAGCCTGAACGAAAATCTTCAATGTATACTTTTAGTTTCTAATTTGAAATTTCTTCTTCTTTTTTTTTTAATTTTTCTCTTTTGCGAATATTGATTATTTATGTAGGGAGAAAAATTCTGAGTCAGTTTAATTATTCGACCTGTAAATTTCAAAGTGTTTGAATCAATAATTACCAAGGTGCATTTTTTGTTTTTATTATATTTAAGACTTCCATCGACAGAGCTCCGATAGCCTAATGGCTAGACCGTTGGGCTCCTAGCGCGTGGTACTGGGTTCGAGTCCCGGCCGGAAAGGAAATCTTAAATGCAAATATTTTTTTATAATTTTTTTTTTATTTTTCCCTTTTGCGAAGTCAGTCAGTCAGTCTGACAGTCAATCAGTCAAGCACTGAGTCATTCAGTCTCAGTCAGTCAGTAGAGTCAGTCAGTCACTCAGTCAGTCAGTTAGTCCTTCAGCCAGTCAGTCAAGCAGTCAGTCATTTAGTCTCAGTCAGTCATTTAGTCTCAGTCAGTCAGTCATTCAGTCAGTCAGTCATTCAGTCAGTCAGTCAGTCAGGCAGTCAGTCAGTCAGTCAGTCGGTCAGTCCTGTGCAGTCAGTTAGTCACTAAAGCAGTCAGTCCAGTCCAGTCTCAGTCAGTCAGTCAGTCAGTCTCGGTCAGTCAGTCAGTCAGTCATTCAGTCAGTCAGTCAGTCAGGCAGTCAGTCAGTCGGTCAGCCTTATTCAGTCAGTCTGTCAGTCAGTCAGTCAGTCAGCCTTATTCAGTCAGTCTGTCAGTCATCCTTATTCAGTCAGTCTGTCAGTCAGTCAGTCGGTCAGTCCTGTCCAGTCAGTTAGTCAGTCAAGCAGTCAGTCAGGTAGTCAAGCAGTCAGTCAGTCAGTGTCAGTTAGTCATTTAGTCATTCAGTCAGTCAGTGAAATAGCCAGTCAGAGAGTCAAGCAGTCAGTCAGTCAGTCTCAGTCAGTCAGTCTCAGTCAGTCAGTTAGTCAGTCAGTCAGTCAGTCAGTCAGTCAGTCCAGTCTCAGTCAGTCAGGCAGTTAGTCAGTCAGTCTCGGTCAGTCAGTGAGTCAGTCAGTCAGTATCAGTCAGTCAGTGAGTCAGTCTGTCAGTCAGGCAGTATCAGTCAGGCAGTAAGACGCCGCTCGACAGAACTCCGATAGCCTAATGGCTAGACCGCTGGTCTTCCAAGCGAGTGGCCTGGGTTCGAGTCCAAGCCGGAGCGAATATCTTCAATGTATATATTTCTTTTCTAATTTGAAAATTCTTTTTTTTTTCAATTTCTTTCCTTTGCAATTATTGATTATTTATGTAGGGAAGAAAATTCTGAGTCAGTTTAATTTTTCGACACGAAGATTTCAAAGTGTTTAAATAAACAATTACCAAGGTGCATTTTTTGTTTTTATTATATTTAAAACTCCCACCGACAGAGCTCCCATAGACTAATGGCTAGAGTGTTAGGCTTCCAAGCGAGTGGCCCTGGGTTCGAGTCCCAGCCTGAACGAAAATCTTCAATGTATACTTTTAGTTTCTAATTTGAAATTTCTTCTTCTTTTTTTTTTAATTTTTCTCTTTTGCGAATATAGATTATTTATGTAGGGAGAAAAATTCTGAGTCAGTTTAATTATTCGACCTGTAAATTTCAAAGTGTTTGAATCAATAATTACCAAGGTGCATTTTTTGTTTTTATTATATTTAAGACTTCCATCGACAGAGCTCCGAAAGCCTAATGGCTAGACCGTTGGGTTCCAAGCGCGTGGTACTGGGTTCGAGTCCCGGCCGGAACGAAAATCTTCCATGTATATATTTCTCTTCTAATTTGAAGATTCTTTTTTTTTTCAATTTCTTCCTTTTGCAAATATGGATTATTTATGTACGGAAGAAAATTCTGAGTCAGTTTAATCATTCGACTTTTAGATTTCAAAGATTTTAGATCAATAATTACTAAGGTGCATTTTTTGTTTTTATTATAATTAAGACACCGATCAACAGAGATCCGATAGTATATTGGCGAGAGCGTTGGGCTTCCATGAGTGTCGCCCTGGGTTCAAATCCCAGCCGGAAAGGAAATCTTAAATGCAAATATTTTTTTCTAATTTTATAATTCTTTTTTTTATTTTTCCCTTTTGCGAAGTCAGTCAGTCAGTCTGACAGTCAATCAGTCAAGCACTCAGTCATTCAGTCTCAGTCAGTCAGTCCAGTCAGTCAGTCACTCAGTCAGTCAGTTAGTCCTTCAGCCAGTCAGTCAAGCAGTCAGTCATTTAGTCTCAGTCAGTCAGTCATTCAGTCAGTCAGTCAGTCAGGCAGTCAGTCATTCAGTCAGTCGATCAGTCCTGTGCAGTCAGTTAGTCACTAAAGCAGTCAGTCAGTCTCAGTCAGTCAGTCAGTCAGTCAGTCAGTCCAGTCCAGTCTCAGTCAGTCAGTCAGTCAGTCTCGGTCAGTCAGTCAGTCAGTCATTCAGTCAGTCAGTCAGTCAGGCAGTCAGTCAGTCGGTCAGCCTTATTCAGTCAGTCTGTCAGTCAGTCAGTCAGTCAGCCTTATTCAGTCAGTCTGTCAGTCATCCTTATTCAGTCAGTCTGTCAGTCAGTCAGTCGGTCAGTCCTGTCCAGTCAGTTAGTCAGTCAAGCAGTCAGTCAGGTAGTCAAGCAATCAGTCAGTCAGTGTCAGTCAGTCATTTAGTCATTCAGTCAGTCAGTGAAATAGCCATTCAGAGAGTAAAGCAGTCAGTCAGTCAGTCTCAGTCAGTCAGTTAGTCAGTCAGTCAGTCAGTCAGTCAGTCAGTCCAGTCTCAGTCAGTCAGGCAGTTAGTCAGTCAGTCTCGGTCAGTCAGTGAGTCAGTCAGTCAGTATCAGTCAGTCAGTGAGTCAGTCTGTCAGTCAGGCAGTATCAGTCAGGCAGTAAGACTCCGCTCGACAGAACTCCGATAGCCTAATGGCTAGACCGCTGGTCTTCCAAGCGAGTGGCCTGGGTTCGAGTCCAAGCCGGAGCGAATATCTTCAATGTATATATTTCTTTTCTAATTAAAAAATTCTTTTTTTTTTCAATTTCTTTCCTTTGCAATTATTGATTATTTATGTAGGGAAGAAAATTCTGAGTCAGTTTAATTTTTCGACACGAAGATTTCAAAGTGTTTAAATAAACAATTACTAAGGTGCATTTTTTGTTTTTATTATATTTAAAACTCCCACCGACAGAGCTCCCATAGACTAAAGGCTAGAGTGTTAGGCTTCCAAGCGAGTGGCCCTGGGTTCGAGTCCCAGCCTGAACGAAAATCTTCAATGTATACTTTTAGTTTCTAATTTGAAATTTCTTCTTTTTTTTTTAATTTTTCTCTTTTGCGAATATTGATTATTTATGTAGGGAGAAAAATTCTGAGTCAGTTTAATTATTCGACCTGTAAATTTCAAAGTGTTTGAATCAATAATTACCAAGGTGCATTTTTTGTTTTTATTATATTTAAGATTTCCATCGACAGAGCTCGGATAGCCTAATGGCTAGACCGTTGGGTTCCTAGCGCGTGGTACTGGGTTCGAGTCCCGGCCGGAAAGGAAATCTTAAATGCAAATAAATTTTTCTAATTTTATAATTCTTTTTTTTTATTTCTCCCTTTTGCGAAGTCAGTCAGTCAGTCTGACAGTCAATCAGTCAAGCACTCAGTCATTCAGTCTCAGTCAGTCAGTCCAGTCAGTCAGTCACTCAGTCAGTCAGTTAGTCCTTCAGCCAGTCAGTCAAGCAGTCAGTCATTTAGTCTCAGTCAGTCAGTCATTCAGTCAGTCAGTCAGTCAGGCAGTCAGTCAGTCAATCAGTCGGTCAGTCCTGTGCAGTCAGTTAGTTACTAAAGCAGTCAGTCAGTCTCAGTCAGTCAGTCAGTCAGTCAGTCCAGTCCAGTCTCAGTCAGTCAGTCAGTCAGTCTCGGTCAGTCAGTCAGTCAGTCATTCAGTCAGTCAGTCAGTCAGGCAGTCAGTCAGTCGGTCAGCCTTATTCAGTCAGTCTGTCAGTCAGTCAGTCAGTCAGCCTTATTCAGTCAGTCTGTCAGTCATCCTTATTCAGTCAGTCTGTCAGTCAGTCAGTCGGTCAGTCCTGTCCAGTCAGTTAGTCAGTCAAGCAGTCAGTCAGGTAGTCAAGCAGTCAGTCAGTCAATGTCAGTCAGTCATTTAGTCATTCAGTCAGTCAGTGAAATAGCCAGTCAGAGAGTCAAGCAGTCAGTCAGTCAGTCTCAGTCAGTCAGTTAGTCAGTCAGTCAGTCAGTCAGTCAGTCCAGTCTCAGTCAGTCAGGCAGTTAGTCAGTCAGTCTCGGTCAGTCAGTGAGTCAGTCAGTCAGTATCAGTCAGTCAGTGAGTCAGTCTGTCAGTCAGGCAGTATCAGTCAGGCAGTAAGACTCCGCTCGACAGAACTCCGATAGCCTAATGGCTAGACCGCTGGTCTTCCAAGCGAGTGGCCTGGGTTCGAGTCCCAGCCGGAGCGAATATCTTCAATGTATATATTTCTTTTCTAATTTGAAAATTCTTTTTTTTTCAATTTCTTTCCTTTGCAATTATTGATTATTTATGTAGGGAAGAAAATTCTGAGTCAGTTTAATTTTTCGACACGAAGATTTCAAAGTGTTTAAATAAACAATTACCAAGGTGCATTTTTTGTTTTTATTATATTTAAAACTCCCACCGACAGAGCTCCCATAGACTAATGGCTAGAGTGTTAGGCTTCCAAGCGAGTGGCCCTGGGTTCGAGTCCCAGCCTGAACGAAAATCTTCAATGTATACTTTTAGTTTGAAATTTCTTCTTTTTTTTTTTTTTTAATTTTTCTCTTTTGCGAATATTGATTATTTATGTAGGGAGAAAAATTCTGAGTCAGTTTAATTATTCGACCTGTAAATTTCAAAGTGTTTGAATCAATAATTACCAAGGTGCATTTTTTGTTTTTATTATATTTAAGATTTCCATCGACAGAGCTCGGATAGCCTAATGGCTAGACCGTTGGGTTCCTAGCGCGTGGTACTGGGTTCGAGTCCCGGCCGGAAAGGAAATCTTAAATGCAAATATGTTTTTCTAATTTTATAATTCTTTTTTTTTATTTCTCCCTTTTGCGAAGTCAGTCAGTCAGTCTGACAGTCAATCAGTCAAGCACTCAGTCATTCAGTCTCAGTCAGTCAGTCCAGTCAGTCAGTCACTCAGTCAGTCAGTTAGTCCTTCAGCCAGTCAGTCAAGCAGTCAGTCATTTAGTCTCAGTCAGTCAGTCATTCAGTCAGTCAGTCAGTCAGGCAGTCAGTCAGTCAATCAGTCGGTCAGTCCTGTGCAGTCAGTTAGTTACTAAAGCAGTCAGTCAGTCTCAGTCAGTCAGTCAGTCAGTCAGTCCAGTCCAGTCTCAGTCAGTCAGTCAGTCAGTCTCGGTCAGTCAGTCAGTCAGTCATTCAGTCAGTCAGTCAGTCAGGCAGTCAGTCAGTCGGTCAGCCTTATTCAGTCAGTCTGTCAGTCAGTCAGTCAGTCAGCCTTATTCAGTCAGTCTGTCAGTCATCCTTATTCAGTCAGTCTGTCAGTCAGTCAGTCGGTCAGTCCTGTCCAGTCAGTTAGTCAGTCAAGCAGTCAGTCAGGTAGTCAAGCAGTCAGTCAGTCAATGTCAGTCAGTCATTTAGTCATTCAGTCAGTCAGTGAAATAGCCAGTCAGAGAGTCAAGCAGTCAGTCAGTCAGTCTCAGTCAGTCAGTTAGTCAGTCAGTCAGTCAGTCAGTCAGTCCAGTCTCAGTCAGTCAGGCAGTTAGTCAGTCAGTCTCGGTCAGTCAGTGAGTCAGTCAGTCAGTATCAGTCAGTCAGTGAGTCAGTCTGTCAGTCAGGCAGTATCAGTCAGGCAGTAAGACTCCGCTCGACAGAACTCCGATAGCCTAATGGCTAGACCGCTGGTCTTCCAAGCGAGTGGCCTGGGTTCGAGTCCCAGCCGGAGCGAATATCTTCAATGTATATATTTCTTTTCTAATTTGAAAATTCTTTTTTTTTCAATTTCTTTCCTTTGCAATTATTGATTATTTATGTAGGGAAGAAAATTCTGAGTCAGTTTAATTTTTCGACACGAAGATTTCAAAGTGTTTAAATAAACAATTACCAAGGTGCATTTTTTGTTTTTATTATATTTAAAACTCCCACCGACAGAGCTCCCATAGACTAATGGCTAGAGTGTTAGGCTTCCAAGCGAGTGGCCCTGGGTTCGAGTCCCAGCCTGAACGAAAATCTTCAATGTATACTTTTAGTTTGAAATTTCTTCTTTTTTTTTTTTTTTTTAATTTTTCTCTTTTGCGAATATTGATTATTTATGTAGGGAGAAAAATTCTGAGTCAGTTTAATTATTCGACCTGTAAATTTCAAAGTGTTTGAATCAATAATTACCAAGGTGCATTTTTTGTTTTTATTATATTTAAGACTTCCATCGACAGAGCTCCGATAGCCTAATGGCTAGACCGTTGGGTTCCAAGCGCGTGGTACTGGGTTCGAGTCCCGGCCGGAACGAAAATCTTCCATGTATATATTTCTCTTCTAATTTGAAGATTCTTTTTTTTTCAATTTCTTTCTTTTGCAAATATGGATTATTTATGTACGGAAGAAAATTCTGAGTCAGTTTAATCATTCGACCTTTAGATTTCAAAGATTTTAGATCAATAATTACTAAGGTGCATTTTTTGTTTTTATTATAATTAAGACACCGATCAACAGAGATCCGATAGTATATTGGCGAGAGTGTTGGGCTTCCATGTGTGTCGCCCTGGGTTCAAATCCCAGCCGGAAAGGAAATCTTAAATGCAAATATTTTTTTCTAATTTTATAATTCTTTTTTTTTTATTTTTCCCTTTTGCGAAGTCAGTCAGTCAGTCTGACAGTCAATCAGTCAAGCACTCAGTCATTCAGTCTCAGTCAGTCAGTCCAGTCAGTCAGTCACTCAGTCAGTCAGTTAGTCCTTCAGCCAGTCAGTCAAGCAGTCAGTCATTTAGTCTCAGTCAGTCAGTCATTCAGTCAGTCAGTCAGTCAGGCAGTCAGTCAGTCAGTCAGTCGGTCAGTCCTGTCCAGTCAGTTAGTCAGTCAAGCAGTAAGTCAGGTAGTCAAGCAGTCAGTCAGTCAGTGTCAGTCAGTCATTTAGTCCTTCAGTCAGTCAGTGAAATAGCCAGTCAAAGAGTCAAGCAGTCAGTCAGTCAGTCTCAGTCAGTCAGTTAGTCAGTCAGTCAGTCAGTCAGTCAGTCAGTCCAGTCTCAGTCAGTCAGGCAGTTAGTCAGTCAGTCTCGGTCAGTCAGTGAGTCAGTCAGTCAGTATCAGTCAGTCAGTGAGTCAGTCTGTCAGTCAGGCAGTATCAGTCAGGCAGTAAGACTCCGCTCGACAGAACTCCGATAGCCTAATGGCTAGACCGCTGGTCTTCCAAGCGAGTGGCCTGGGTTCGAGTCCCAGCCGGAGCGAATATCTTCAATGTATATATTTCTTTTGTAATTTGAAAATTCTTTTTTTTTTTCAATTTCTTTCCTTTGCAATTATTGATTATTTATGTAGGGAAGAAAATTCTGAGTCAGTTTAATTTTTCGACACGAAGATTTCAAAGTGTTTAAATAAACAATTACCAAGGTGCATTTTTTGTTTTTATTATATTTAAAACTCCCACCGACAGAGCTCCCATAGACTAATGGCTAGAGTGTTAGGCTTCCAAGCGAGTGGCCCTGGGTTCGAGTCCCAGCCTGAACGAAAATCTTCAATGTATACTTTTAGTTTCTAATTTGAAATTTCTTCTTCTTTTTTTTTAAATTTTTCTCTTTTGCGAATATTGATTATTTATGTAGGGAGAAAAATTCTGAGTCAGTTTAATTATTCGACCTGTAAATTTCAAAGTGTTTGAATCAATAATTACCAAGGTGCATTTTTTGTTTTTATTATATTTAAGACTTCCATCGACAGAGCTCCGATAGCCTAATGGCTAGACCGTTGGGTTCCTAGCGCGTGGTACTGGGTTCGAGTCCCGGCCGGAAAGGAAATCTTAAATGCAAATATTTTTTTCTAATTTTATAATTCTTTTTTTTTATTTTTCCCTTTTGCGAAGTCAGTCAGTCAGTCTGACAGTCAATCAGTCAAGCACTCAGTCATTCAGTCTCAGTCCAGTCAGTCAGTCACTCAGTCAGTCAGTTAGTCCTTCAGCCAGTCAGTCAAGAAGTCAGTCATTTAGTCTCAGTCAGTCAGTCATTCAGTCAGTCAGTCAGTCAGGCAGTCAGTCAGTTAGTCAGTCGGTCAGTCCTGTGCAGTCAGTTAGTCACTAAAGCAGTCAGTCAGTCTCAGTCAGTCAGTCAGTCAGTCAGTCCAGTCCAGTCTCAGTCAGTCAGTCAGTCAGTCTCGGTCAGTCAGTCAGTCAGTCATTCAGTCAGTCAGTCAGTCAGTCGGTCAGCCTTATTCAGTCAGTCTGTCAGTCAGTCAGTCAGTCAGCCTTATTCAGTCAGTCTGTCAGTCATCCTTATTCAGTCAGTCTGTCAGTCAGTCAGTCGGTCAGTCCTGTCCAGTCAGTTAGTCAGTCAAGCAGTCAGTCAGGTAGTCAAGCAGTCAGTCAGTCAGTGTCAGTCAGTCATTTAGTCATTCAGTCAGTCAGTGAAATAGCCAGTCAGAGAGTCGAGCAGTCAGTCAGTCAGTCTCAGTCAGTCAGTTAGTCAGTCAGTCAGTCAGTCAGTCAGTCAGTCCAGCCTCAGTCAGTCAAGCAGTTAGTCAATCAGTCTCGGTCAGTCAGTGAGTCAGTCAGTCAGTATCAGTCAGTCAGTGAGTCAGTCTGTCAGTCAGGCAGTATCAGTCAGGCAGTAAGACTCCGCTCGACAGAACTCCGATAGCCTAATGGCTAGACCGCTGGTCTTCCAAGCGAGTGGCCTGGGTTCGAGTCCCAGCCGGAGCGAATATCTTCAATGTATATATTTCTTTTCTAATTTGAAAATTCTTTTTTTTTTTCAATTTCTTTCCTTTGCAATTATTGATTATTTATGTAGGGAAGAAAATTCTGAGTCAGTTTAATTTTTCGACACGAAGATTTCAAAGTGTTTAAATAAACAAATACCAAGGTGCATTTTTTGTTTTTATTATATTTAAAACTCCCACCGACAGAGCTCCCATAGACTAATGGCTAGAGTGTTAGGCTTCCAAGCGAGTGGCCCTGGGTTCGAGTCGCAGCCTGAACGAAAATCTTCAATGTATACTTTTAGTTTCTAATTTGAAAGTTCTTCTTCTTTTTTTTTTAATTTTTCTCTTTTGCGAATATTGATTATTTATGTAGGGAGAAAAATTCTGAGTCAGTTTAATTATTCGACCTGTAAATTTCAAAGTGTTTGAATCAATAATTACCAAGGTGCATTTTTTGTTTTTATTATATTTAAGACTTCCGTCGACAGAGCTCCGATAGCCTAATGGCTAGACCGTTGGGTTCCAAGCGCGTGGTACTGGGTTCGAGTCCCGGCCGGAACGAAAATCTTCCATGTATATATTTCTCTTCTAATTTGAAGATTCTTTTTTTTTTTCAATTTCTTTCTTTTGCAAATATGGATTATTTATGTACGGAAGAAAATTCTGAGTCAGTTTAATCATTCGACCTTTAGATTTCAAAGATTTTAGATCAATAATTACTAAGGTGCATTTTTTGTTTTTATTATAATTAAGACACCGATCAACAGAGATCCGATAGTATATTGGCGAGAGCGTTGGGCTTCCATGAGTGTCGCCCTGGGTTCAAATCCAAGCCGGAAAGGAAATCTTAAATGCAAATATTTCTTTCTAATTTTATAATTCTTTTTTTTTTATTTTTCCCTTTTGCGAAGTCAGTCAGTCAGTCTGACAGTCAATCAGTCAAGCACTCAGTCATTCAGTCTCAGTTAGTCAGTCCAGTCAGTCAGTCACTCAGTCAGTCAGTTAGTCCCTCAGCCAGTCAGTCAAGCAGTCAGTTATTTAGTCTCAGTCAGTCAGTCATTCAGTCAGTCAGTCAGTCAGGCAGTCAGTCAGTCAGTCAGTCGGTCAGTCCTGTGCAGTCAGTTAGTCACTAAAGCAGTCAGTCAGTCTCAGTCAGTCAGTCAGTCAGTCAGTCCAGTCTCAGTCAGTCAGTCAGTCAGTCTCGGTCAGTCAGTCAGTCAGTCATTCAGTCAGTCAGTCAGTCAGGCAGTCAGTCAGTCGGTCAGCCTTATTCAGTCAGTCTGTCAGTCAGTCAGTCAGTCAGCCTTATTCAGTCAGTCTGTCAGTCATCCTTATTCAGTCAGTCTGTCAGTCAGTCAGTCGGTCAGTCCTGTCCAGTCAGTTAGTCAGTCAAGCAGTCAGTCAGGTAGTCAAGCAGTCAGTCAGTCAGTGTCAGTCAGTCATTTAGTCATTCAGTCAGTCAGTGAAATAGCCAGTCAGAGAGTCAAGCAGTCAGTCAGTCAGTCTCAGTCAGTCAGTTAGTCAGTCAGTCAGTCAGTCAGTCAGTCAGTCCAGTCTCAGTCAGTCAGGCAGTTAGTCAGTCAGTCTCGGTCAGTCAGTGAGTCAGTCAGTCAGTATCAGTCAGTCAGTGAGTCAGTCTGTCAGTCAGGCAGTATCAGTCAGGCAGTAAGACTCCGCTCGACAGAACTCCGATAGCCTAATGGCTAGACCGCTGGTCTTCCAAGCGAGTGGCCTGGGTTCGAGTCCCAGCCGGAGCGAATATCTTCAATGTATATATTTCTTTTCTAATTTGAAAATTCTTTTTTTTTCAATTTCTTTCCTTTGCAATTATTGATTATTTATGTAGGGAAGAAAATTCTGAGTCAGTTTAATTTTTCGACACGAAGATTTCAAAGTGTTTAAATAAACAATTACCAAGGTGCATTTTTTGTTTTTATTATATTTAAAACTCCCACCGACAGAGCTCCCATAGACTAATGGCTAGAGTGTTAGGCTTCCAAGCGAGTGGCCCTGGGTTCGTCCCAGCCTGAACGAAAATCTTCAATGTATACTTTTAGTTTCTAATTTGAAATTTCTTCTTCTTTTTTTTTTTAATTTTTCTCTTTTGCGAATATTGATTATTTATGTAGGGAGAAAAATTCTGAGTCAGTTTAATTATTCGACCTGTAAATTTCAAAGTGTTTGAATCAATAATTACCAAGGTGCATTTTTTGTTTTTATTATATTTAAGACTTCCATCGACAGAGCTCCGATAGCCTAATGGCTAGACCGTTGGGTTCCTAGCCCGTGGTACTGGGTTCGAGTCCCGGCCGGAAAGGAAATCTTAAATGCAAATATTTTTTTCTAATTTTATAATTCTTTTTTTTTTTATTTTTCCCTTTTGCGAAGTCAGTCAGTCAGTCTGACAGTCAATCAGTCAAGCACTCAGTCATTCAGTCTCAGTCAGTCAGTCCAGTCAGTCAGTCACTCAGTCAGTCAGTTAGTCCTTCAGCCAGTCAGTCAAGCAGTCAGTCATTTAGTCTCAGTCAGTCAGTCATTCAGTCAGTCAGTCAGTCAGGCAGTCAGTCAGTCAGTCAGTCGGTCAGTCCTGTGCAGTCAGTTAGTCACTAAAGCAGTCAGTCAGTCTCAGTCAGTCATTCAGTCCAGTCCAGTCTCAGTCAGTCAGTCAGTCAGTCTCGGTCAGTCAGTCAGTCAGTCATTCAGTCAGTCAGGCAGTCAGTCAGTCGGTCAGCCTTATTCAGTCAGTCTGTCAGTCAGTCAGTCAGTCAGCCTTATTCAGTCAGTCTGTCAGTCATCCTTATTCAGTCAGTCTGTCAGTCAGTCAGTCGGTCAGTCCTGTCCAGTCAGTTAGTCAGTCAAGCAGTAAGTCAGGTAGTCAAGCAGTCAGTCAGTCAGTGTCAGTCAGTCATTTAGTCATTCAGTCAGTCAGTGAAATAGCCAGTCAAAGAGTCAAGCAGTCAGTCAGTCAGTCTCAGTCAGTCAGTTAGTCAGTCAGTCAGTCAGTCAGTCAGTCAGTCCAGTCTCAGTCAGTCAGGCAGTTAGTCAGTCAGTCTCGGTCAGTCAGTGAGTCAGTCAGTCAGTATCAGTCAGTCAGTGAGTCAGTCTGTCAGTCAGGCAGTATCAGTCAGGCAGTAAGACTCCGCTCGACAGAACTCCGATAGCCTAATGGCTAGACCGCTGGTCTTCCAAGCGAGTGGCCTGGGTTCGAGTCCCAGCCGGAGCGAATATCTTCAATGTATATATTTCTTTTCTAATTTGAAAATTCTTTTTTTTTTCAATTTCTTTCCTTTGCAATTATTGATTATTTATGTAGGGAAGAAAATTCTGAGTCAGTTTAATTTTTCGACACGAAGATTTCAAAGTGTTTAAATAAACAATTACCAAGGTGCATTTTTTGTTTTTATTATATTTAAAACTCCCACCGACAGAGCTCCCATAGACTAATGGCTAGAGTGTTAGGCTTCCAAGCGAGTGGCCCTGGGTTCGAGTCCCAGCCTGAACGAAAATCTTCAATGTATACTTTTAGTTTCTAATTTGAAATTTCTTCTTCTTTTTTTTTAAATTTTTCTCTTTTGCGAATATTGATTATTTATGTAGGGAGAAAAATTCTGAGTCAGTTTAATTATTCGACCTGTAAATTTCAAAGTGTTTGAATCAATAATTACCAAGGTGCATTTTTTGTTTTTATTATATTTAAGACATCCATCGACAGAGCTCCGATAGCCTAATGGCTAGACCGTTGGGTTCCTAGCGCGTGGTACTGGGTTCGAGTCCCGGCCGGAAAGGAAATCTTAAATGCAAATATTTTTTTCTAATTTTATAATTCTTTTTTTTTATTTTTCCCTTTTGCGAAGTCAGTCAGTCAGTCTGACAGTCAATCAGTCAAGCACTCAGTCATTCAGTCTCAGTCCAGTCAGTCAGTCACTCAGTCAGTCAGTTAGTCCTTCAGCCAGTCAGTCAAGAAGTCAGTCATTTAGTCTCAGTCAGTCAGTCATTCAGTCAGTCAGTCAGTCAGGCAGTCAGTCAGTTAGTCAGTCGGTCAGTCCTGTGCAGTCAGTTAGTCACTAAAGCAGTCAGTCAGTCTCAGTCAGTCAGTCAGTCAGTCAGTCCAGTCCAGTCTCAGTCAGTCAGTCAGTCAGTCTCGGTCAGTCAGTCAGTCAGTCATTCAGTCAGTCAGTCAGTCAGTCGGTCAGCCTTATTCAGTCAGTCTGTCAGTCAGTCAGTCAGTCAGCCTTATTCAGTCAGTCTGTCAGTCATCCTTATTCAGTCAGTCTGTCAGTCAGTCAGTCGGTCAGTCCTGTCCAGTCAGTTAGTCAGTCAAGCAGTCAGTCAGGTAGTCAAGCAGTCAGTCAGTCAGTGTCAGTCAGTCATTTAGTCATTCAGTCAGTCAGTGAAATAGCCAGTCAGAGAGTCGAGCAGTCAGTCAGTCAGTCTCAGTCAGTCAGTTAGTCAGTCAGTCAGTCAGTCAGTCAGTCAGTCCAGTCTCAGTCAGTCAAGCAGTTAGTCAATCAGTCTCGGTCAGTCAGTGAGTCAGTCAGTCAGTATCAGTCAGTCAGTGAGTCAGTCTGTCAGTCAGGCAGTATCAGTCAGGCAGTAAGACTCCGCTCGACAGAACTCCGATAGCCTAATGGCTAGACCGCTGGTCTTCCAAGCGAGTGGCCTGGGTTCGAGTCCCAGCCGGAGCGAATATCTTCAATGTATATATTTCTTTTCTAATTTGAAAATTCTTTTTTTTTTTTCAATTTCTTTCCTTTGCAATTATTGATTATTTATGTAGGGAAGAAAATTCTGAGTCAGTTTAATTTTTCGACACGAAGATTTCAAAGTGTTTAAATAAACAAATACCAAGGTGCATTTTTTGTTTTTATTATATTTAAAACTCCCACCGACAGAGCTCCCATAGACTAATGGCTAGAGTGTTAGGCTTCCAAGCGAGTGGCCCTGGGTTCGAGTCCCAGCCTGAACGAAAATCTTCAATGTATACTTTTAGTTTCTAATTTGAAAGTTCTTCTTCTTTTTTTTTAATTTTTCTCTTTTGCGAATATTGATTATTTATGTAGGGAGAAAAATTCTGAGTCAGTTTAATTATTCGACCTGTAAATTTCAAAGTGTTTGAATCAATAATTACCAAGGTGCATTTTTTGTTTTTATTATATTTAAGACTTCCGTCGACAGAGCTCCGATAGCCTAATGGCTAGACCGTTGGGTTCCAAGCGCGTGGTACTGGGTTCGAGTCCCGGCCGGAACGAAAATCTTCCATGTATATATTTCTCTTCTAATTTGAAGATTCTTTTTTTTTTCAATTTCTTTCTTTTGCAAATATGGATTATTTATGTACGGAAGAAAATTCTGAGTCAGTTTAATCATTCGACCTTTAGATTTCAAAGATTTTAGATCAATAATTACTAAGGTGCATTTTTTGTTTTTATTATAATTAAGACACCGATCAACAGAGATCCGATAGTATATTGGCGAGAGCGTTGGGCTTCCATGAGTGTCGCCCTGGGTTCAAATCCAAGCCGGAAAGGAAATCTTAAATGCAAATATTTCTTTCTAATTTTATAATTCTTTTTTTTTATTTTTCCCTTTTGCGAAGTCAGTCAGTCAGTCTGACAGTCAATCAGTCAAGCACTCAGTCATTCAGTCTCAGTTAGTCAGTCCAGTCAGTCAGTCACTCAGTCAGTCAGTTAGTCCCTCAGCCAGTCAGTCAAGCAGTCAGTCATTTAGTCTCAGTCAGTCAGTCATTCAGTCAGTCAGTCAGTCAGGCAGTCAGTCAGTCAGTCAGTCGGTCAGTCCTGTGCAGTCAGTTAGTCACTAAAGCAGTCAGTCAGTCTCAGTCAGTCAGTCAGTCAGTCAGTCCAGTCTCAGTCAGTCAGTCAGTCAGTCTCGGTCAGTCAGTCAGTCAGTCATTCAGTCAGTCAGTCAGTCAGGCAGTCAGTCAGTCGGTCAGCCTTATTCAGTCAGTCTGTCAGTCAGTCAGTCAGTCAGCCTTATTCAGTCAGTCTGTCAGTCATCCTTATTCAGTCAGTCTGTCAGTCAGTCAGTCGGTCAGTCCTGTCCAGTCAGTTAGTCAGTCAAGCAGTCAGTCAGGTAGTCAAGCAGTCAGTCAGTCAGTGTCAGTCAGTCATTTAGTCATTCAGTCAGTCAGTGAAATAGCCAGTCAGAGAGTCAAGCAGTCAGTCAGTCAGTCTCAGTCAATCAGTTAGTCAGTCAGTCAGTCAGTCAGTCAGTCAGTCCAGTCTCAGTCAGTCAGGCAGTTAGTCAGTCAGTCTCGGTCAGTCAGTGAGTCAGTCAGTCAGTATCAGTCAGTCAGTGAGTCAGTCTGTCAGTCAGGCAGTATCAGTCAGGCAGTAAGACTCCGCTCGACAGAACTCCGATAGCCTAATGGCTAGACCGCTGGTCTTCCAAGCGAGTGGCCTGGGTTCGAGTCCCAGCCGGAGCGAATATCTTCAATGTATATATTTCTTTTCTAATTTGAAAATTCTTTTTTTTTTCAATTTCTTTCCTTTGCAATTATTGATTATTTATGTAGGGAAGAAAATTCTGAGTCAGTTTAATTTTTCGACACGAAGATTTCAAAGTGTTTAAATAAACAATTACCAAGGTGCATTTTTTGTTTTTATTATATTTAAAACTCCCACCGACAGAGCTCCCATAGACTAATGGCTAGAGTGTTAGGCTTCCAAGCGAGTGGCCCTGGGTTCGTCCCAGCCTGAACGAAAATCTTCAATGTATACTTTTAGTTTCTAATTTGAAATTTCTTCTTCTTTTTTTTTTTAATTTTTCTCTTTTGCGAATATTGATTATTTATGTAGGGAGAAAAATTCTGAGTCAGTTTAATTATTCGACCTGTAAATTTCAAAGTGTTTGAATCAATAATTACCAAGGTGCATTTTTTGTTTTTATTATATTTAAGACTTCCATCGACAGAGCTCCGATAGCCTAATGGCTAGACCGTTGGGTTCCTAGCCCGTGGTACTGGGTTCGAGTCCCGGCCGGAAAGGAAATCTTAAATGCAAATATTTTTTTCTAATTTTATAATTCTTTTTTTTTTATTTTTCCCTTTTGCGAAGTCAGTCAGTCAGTCTGACAGTCAATCAGTCAAGCACTCAGTCATTCAGTCTCAGTCAGTCAGTCCAGTCAGTCAGTCACTCAGTCAGTCAGTTAGTCCTTCAGCCAGTCAGTCAAGCAGTCAGTCATTTAGTCTCAGTCAGTCAGTCATTCAGTCAGTCAGTCAGTCAGGCAGTCAGTCAGTCAGTCAGTCGGTCAGTCCTGTGCAGTCAGTTAGTCACTAAAGCAGTCAGTCAGTCTCAGTCAGTCAGTCAGTCAGTCAGTCCAGTCCAGTCTCAGTCAGTCAGTCAGTCAGTCTCGGTTAGTCAGTCAGTCAGTCATTCAGTCAGTCAGTCAGTCAGGCAGTCAGTCAGTCGGTCAGCCTTATTCAGTCAGTCTGTCAGTCAGTCAGTCAGTCAGCCTTATTCAGTCAGTCTGTCAGTCATCCTTATTCAGTCAGTCTGTCAGTCAGTCAGTCGGTCAGTCCTGTCCAGTCAGTTAGTCAGTCAAGCAGTCAGTCAGGTAGTCAAGCAGTCAGTCAGTCAGTGTCAGTCAGTCATTTAGTCATTCAGTCAGTCAGTGAAATAGCCAGTCAGAGAGTCAAGCAGTCAGTCAGTCAGTCTCAGTCAGTCAGTTAGTCAGTCAGTCAGTCAGTCAGTCAGTCAGTCAGTCAGTCAGTCCAGTCTCAGTCAGTCAGGCAGTTAGTCAGTCAGTCTCGGTCAGTCAGTGAGTCAGTCAGTCAGTATCAGTCAGTCAGTGAGTCAGTCTGTCAGTCAGGCAGTATCAGTCAGGCAGTAAGACTCCGCTCGACAGAACTCCGATAGCCTAATGGCTAGACCGCTGGTCTTCCAAGCGAGTGGCCTGGGTTCGAGTCCCAGCCGGAGCGAATATCTTCAATGTATATATTTCTTTTCTAATTTGAAAATTCTTTTTTTTTCAATTTCTTTCCTTTGCAATTATTGATTATTTATGTAGGGAAGAAAATTCTGAGTCAGTTTAATTTTTCGACACGAAGATTTCAAAGTGTTTAAATAAACAATTACCAAGGTGCATTTTTTGTTTTTATTATATTTAAAACTCCCACCGACAGAGCTCCCATAGACTAATGGCTAGAGTGTTAGGCTTCCAAGCGAGTGGCCCTGGGTTCTAGTCCCTGCCTGAACGAAAATCTTCAATGTATACTTTTAGTTTCTAATTTGAAATTTCTTCTTCTTTTTTTTTAATTTTTCTCTTTTGCGAATATTGATTATTTATGTAGGGAGAAAAATTCTGAGTCAGTTTAATTATTCGACCTGTAAATTTCAAAGTGTTTGAATCAATAATTACCAAGGTGCATTTTTTGTTTTTATTATATTTAAGACTTCCATCGACAGAGCTCCGATAGCCTAATGGCTAGTCCGTTGGGTTCCAAGTGCGTGGTACTGGGTTCGAGTCCCGGCCGGAACGAAAATCTTCCATGTATATATTTCTCTTCTAATTTTAAGATTTTTTTTTTTCAATTTCTTTCTTTTGCAAATATGGATTATTTATGTACGGAAGAAAATTCTGAGTCAGTTTAATCATTCGACCTTTAGATTTCAAAGATTTTAGATCAATAATTACTAAGGTGCATTTTTTGTTTTTATTATAATTAAGACACCGATCAACAGAGATCCGATAGTATATTGGCGAGAGCGTTGGGCTTCCATGAGTGTCGCCCTGGGTTCAAATCCCAGCCGGAAAGGAAATCTTAAATGCAAATATTTTTTTCTAATTTTATAATTCTTTTTTTTTATTTTTCCCTTTTGCGAAGTCAGTCAGTCAGTCTGACAGTCAATCAGTCAAGCACTCAGTCATTCAGTCTCAGTCAGTCAGTCCAGTCAGTCAGTCACTCAGTCAGTCAGTTAGTCCTTCAGCAAGTCAGTCAAGCAGTCAGTCATTTAGTCTCAGTCAGTCAGTCATTCAGTCAGTCAGTCAGTCAGACAGTCAGTCAGTCAGTCAGTCGGTCAGTCCTGTGCAGTCAGTTAGTCACTAAAACAGTCAGTCTGTCTCAGTCAGTCAGTCAGTCAGTCCAGTCCAGTCTCAGTCAGTCAGTCAGTCAGTCATTCAGTCAGTCAGTCAGTCAGGCAGTCAGTCAGTCGGTCAGCCTTATTCAGTCAGTCTGTCAGTCAGTCAGTCGGTCAGTCCTGTCCAGTCAGTTAGTCAGTCAAGCAGTCAGTCAGGTAGTCAAGCAGTCAGTCAGTCAGTGTCAGTCAGTCATTTAGTCATTCAGTCAGTCAGTGAAATAGCCAGTCAGAGAGTCAAGCAGTGAGTCACAGTCAGTCAGTTAGTCAGTCAGTCAGTCAGTCAGTCAGTCAGTCCAGTCTCAGTCAGTCAGGCAGTTAGTCAGTCAGTCTCGGTCAGTCAGTGAGTCAGTCAGTCAGTATCAGTCAGTCAGTGAGTCAGTCTGTCAGTCAGGCAGTATCAGTCAGGCAGTAAGACTCCGCTCGACAGAACTCCGATAGCCTAATGGCTAGACCGCTGGTCTTCCAAGCGAGTGGCCTGGGTTCGAGTCCCAGCCGGAGCGAATATCTTCAATGTATATATTTCTTTTCTAATTTGAAAATTCTTTTTTTTTTCAATTTCTTTCCTTTGCAATTATTGATTATTTATGTAGGGAAGAAAATTCTGAGTCAGTTTAATTTTTCGACACGAAGATTTCAAAGTGTTTAAATAAACAATTACCAAGGTGCATTTTTTGTCTTTATTATATTTAAAACTCCCACCGACAGAGCTCCCATAGACTAATGGCTAGAGTGTTAGGCTTCCAAGCGAGTGGCCCTGGGTTCGAGTCCCAGCCTGAACGAAAATCTTCAATGTATACTTTTAGTTTCTAATTTGAAATTTCTTCTTCTTTTTTTTTTAATTTTTCTCTTTTGCGAATATTGATTATTTATGTAGGGAGAAAAATTCTGAGTCAGTTTAATTATTCGACCTGTAAATTTCAAAGTATTTGAATCAATAATTACCAAGGTGCATTTTTTGTTTTTATTATATTTAAGACTTCCATCAACAGAGCTCCGATAGCCTAATGGCTAGACCGTTGGGTTCCTAGCCCGTGGTACTGGGTTCGAGTCCCGGCCGGAAAGGGAATCTTAAATGCAAATATTTTTTTCTAATTTTGTAATTCTTTTTTTTTTATTTTTCCCTTTTGCGAAGTCAGTCAGTCAGTATGACAGTCAATCAGTCAAGCACTCAGTCATTCAGTCTCAGTCAGTCAGTCCAGTCAGTCAGTCACTCAGTCAGTCAGTTAGTCCTTCAGCCAGTCAGTCAAGCAGTCAGTCATTTAGTCTCAGTCAGTCAGTCATTCAGTCAGTCAGTCAGTCAGGCAGTCAGTCAGTCAGTCAGTCGGTCAGTCCTGTGCAGTCAGTTAGTCACTAAAGGAGTCAGTCAGTCCAGTCTTAGTCAGTCAGTCAGTCAGTCTCGGTCAGTCAGTCAGTCACTCATTCAGTCAGTCAGTCAGTCAGGCAGTCAGTCAGTCGGTCAGCCTTATTCAGTCAGTCTGTCAGTCAGTCAGTCAGTCAGCCTTATTCAGTCAGTCTGTCAGTCATCCTTATTCAGTCAGTCTGTCAGTCAGTCAGTCGGTCAGTCCTGTCCAGTCAGTTAGTCAGTCAAGCAGTCAGTCAGGTAGTCAAGCAGTCAGTCAGTCAGTGTCAGTCAGTCATTTAGTCATTCAGTCAGTCAGTCAGTGAAATAGCTAGTCAGAGAGTCAAGCAGTCAGTCAGTCAGTCTCAGTCAGTCAGTTAGTCAGTCAGTCAGTCAGTCAGTCAGTCAGTCCAGTCTCAGTCAGTCAGGCAGTTAGTCAGTCAGTCTCGGTCAGTCAGTGAGTCAGTCAGTTAGTATCAGTCAGTCAGTGAGTCAGTCTGTCAGTCAGGCAGTATCAGTCAGGCAGTAAGACTCCGCTCGACAGAACTCCGATAGCCTACTGGCTAGACCGCTGGTCTTCCAAGCGAGTGGCCTGGGTTCGAGTCCCAGCCGGAGCGAATATCTTCAATGTATATATTTCTTTTCTAATTTGAAAATTCTTTTTTTTTTCAATTTCTTTCCTTTGCAATTATTGATTATTTATGTAGGGAAGAAAATTCTGAGTCAGTTTAATTTTTCGACACGAAGATTTCAAAGTGTTTAAATAAACAATTACCAAGGTGCATTTTTTGTTTTTATTATATTTAAAACTCCCACCGACAGAGCTCCCATAGACTAATGGCTAGAGTGTTAGGCTTCCAAGCGAGTGGCCATGGGTTCGAGTCCCAGCCTGAACGAAAATCTTCAATGTATACTTTTAGTTTCTAATTTGAAATTTCTTCTTCTTTTTTTTTTAATTTTTCTCTTTTGCGAATATTGATTATTTATGTAGGGAGAAAAATTCTGAGTCAGTTTAATTATTCGACCTGTAAATTTCAAAGTGTTTGAATCAATAATTACCAAGGTGCATTTTTTGTTTTTATTATATTTAAGACTTCCATCGACAGAGCTCCGATAGCCTAATGGCTAGACCGTTGGGTTCCAAGCGCGTGGTACTGGGTTCGAGTCCCGGCCGGAACGAAAATCTTCCATGTATATATTTCTCTTCTAATTTGAAGATTCTTTTTTTTTCAATTTCTTTCTTTTGCAAATATGGATTATTTATGTACGGAAGAAAATTCTGAGTCAGTTTAATCATTCGACCTTTGGATTTCAAAGATTTTAGATCAATAATTACTAAGGTGCATTTTTTGTTTTTATTATAATTAAGACACCGATCAACAGAGATCCGATAGTATATTGGCGAGAGCGTTGGGCTTCCATGAGTGTCGCCCTGGGTTCAAATCCCAGCCGGAAAGGAAATCTTAAATGCAAATATTTTTTTCTAATTTTATAATTTTTTATTTTTTATTTTTCCCTTTTGCGAAGTCAGTCAGTCAGTCTGACAGTCAATCAGTCAAGCACTCAGTCATTCAGTCTCAGTCAGTCAGTCCAGTCAGTCAGTCACTCAGTCAGTCAGTTAGTCCTTCAGCCAGTCAGTCAAGCAGTCAGTCATTTAGTCTCAGTCAGTCAGTCATTCAGTCAGTCAGTCAGTCAGGCAGTCAGTCAGTCAGTCAGTCGGTCAGTCCTGTGCAGTCAGTTAGTCACTAAAGCAGTCAGTCAGTCTCAGTCAGTCAGTCAGTCAGTCAGTCCAGTCCAGTCTCAGTCAGTCAGTCAGTCAGTCAGTCTCGGTCAGTCAGTCAGTCAGTCATTCAGTCAGTCAGTCAGTCAGGCAGTCAGTCAGTCGGTCAGCCTTATTCAGTCAGTCTGTCAGTCAGTCAGTCAGTCAGCCTTATTCAGTCAGTCTGTCAGTCATCCTTATTCAGTCAGTCTGTCAGTCAGTCAGTCGGTCAGTCCTGTCCAGTCAGTTAGTCAGTCAAGCAGTCAGTCAGGTAGTCAAGCAGTCAGTCAGTCAGTGTCAGTCAGTCATTTAGTCATTCAGTCAGTCAAAGAAATAGCCAGTCAGAGAGTCAAGCAGTCAGTCAGTCAGTCTCAGTCAGTCAGTTAGTCAGTCAGTCAGTCAGTCAGTCAGTCAGTCCAGTCTCATTCAGTCAGGCAGTTAGTCAGTCAGTCTCGGTCAGTCAGTGAGTCAGTCAGTCAGTATCAGTGAGTCAGTCTGTCAGTCAGGCAGTATCAGTCAGGCAGTAAGACTCCGCTCGACAGAACTCCGATAGCCTAATGGCTAGACCGCTGGTCTTCCAAGCGAGTGGCCTGAGTTCGAGTCCCAGCCGGAGCGAATATCTTCAATGTATATATTTCTTTTCTAATTTGAAAATTCTTTTTTTTTTTCAATTTCTTTCCTTTGCAATTATTGATTATTTATGTAGGGAAGAAAATTCTGAGTCAGTTTAATTTTTCGACACGAAGATTTCAAAGTGTTTAAATAAACAATTACCAAGGTGCAATTTTTTGTTTTTATTATATTTAAAACTCCCACCGACAGAGCTCCCATAGACTAATGGCTAGAGTGTTAGGCTTCCAAGCGAGTGGCCCTGGGTTCGAGTCCCAGCCTGAACGAAAATCTTCAATGTATACTTTTAGTTTCTAATTTGAAATTTCTTCTTCTTTTTTTTTTTAATTTTTCTCTTTTGCGAATATTGATTATTTATGTAGGGAGAAAAATTCTGAGTCAGTTTAATTATTCGACCTGTAAATTTCAAAGTGTTTGAATCAATAATTACCAAGGTGCATTTTTTGTTTTTATTATATTTAAGACTTCCATCGACAGAGCTCCGATAGCCTAATGGCTAGACCGTTGGGTTCCAAGCGCGTGGTACTGGGTTCGAGTCCCGGCCGGAACGAAAATCTTCCATGTATATATTTCTCTTCTAATTTGAAGATTCTTTTTTTTTCAATTTCTTTCTTTTGCAAATATGGATTATTTATGTACGGAAGAAAATTCTGAGTCAGTTTAATCATTCGACCTTTAGATTTCAAAGATTTTAGATCAATAATTACTAAGGTGCATTTTTTGTTTTTATTATAATTAAGACACCGATCAACAGAGATCCGATAGTATATTGGCGAGAGCGTTTGGCTTCCATGAGTGTCGCCCTGGGTTCAAATCCCAGCCGGAAAGGAAATCTTAAATGCAAATATTTTTTTCTAATTTTATAATTCTTTTTTTTTTATTTTTCCCTTTTGCGAAGTCAGTCAGTCAGTCTGACAGTCAATCAGTCAAGCACTCAGTCATTCAGTCTCAGTCAGTCAGTCCAGTCAGTCAGTCACTCAGTCAGTCAGTTAGTCCTTCAGCCAGTCAGTCAAGCAGTCAGTCATTTAGTCTCAGTCAGTCAGTCATTCAGTCAGTCAGTCAGTCAGGCAGTCAGTCAGTCAGTCAGTCGGTCAGTCCTGTGCAGTCAGTTAGTCACTAAAGCAGTCAGTCAGTCTCAGTCAGTCAGTCAGTCCAGTCCAGTCTCAGTCAGTCAGTCAGTCAGTCTCGGTCAGTCAGTCAGTCAGTCATTCAGTCAGTCAGTCAGTCAGGCAGTCAGTCAGTCGGTCAGCCTTATTCAGTCAGTCTGTCAGTCAGTCAGTCAGTCAGCCTTATTCAGTCAGTCTGTCAGTCATCCTTATTCAGTCTGTCAGTCAGTCAGTCGGTCAGTCCTGTCCAGTCAGTTAGTCAGTCAAGCAGTCAGTCAGGTAGTCAAGCAGTCAGTCAGTCAGTGTCAGTCAGTCATTTAGTCATTCAGTCAGTCAGTGAAATAGCCAGTCAGAGAGTCAAGCAGTCAGTCAGTCAGTCTCAGTCAGTCAGTATAGTCTCAGTCAGTCAGGCAGTTAGTCAGTCAGTCTCGGTCAGTCAGTGAGTCAGTCAGTCAGTATCAGTCAGTCAGTGAGTCAGTCTGTCAGTCAGGCAGTATCAGTCAGGCAGTAAGACTCCGCTCGACAGAACTCCGATAGCCTAATGGCTAGACCGCTGGTCTTCCAAGCGAGTGGCCTGGGTTCGAGTCCCAGCCGGAGCGAATATCTTCAATGTATATATTTCTTTTCTAATTTGAAAATTCTTTTTTTTTTTTCAATTTCTTTCCTTTGCAATTATTGATTATTTATGTAGGGAAGAAAATTCTGAGTCAGTTTAATTTTTCGACACGAAGATTTCAAAGTGTTTAAATAAACAATTACCAAGGTGCAATTTTTTGTTTTTATTATATTTAAAACTCCCACCGACAGAGCTCCCATAGACTAATGGCTAGAGTGTTAGGCTTCCAAGCGAGTGGCCCTGGGTTCGAGTCCCAGCCTGAACGAAAATCTTCAATGTATACTTTTAGTTTCTAATTTGAAATTTCTTCTTCTTTTTTTTTTTAATTTTTCTCTTTTGCGAATATTGATTATTTATGTAGGGAGAAAAATTCTGAGTCAGTTTAATTATTCGACCTGTAAATTTCAAAGTGTTTGAATCAATAATTACCAAGGTGCATTTTTTGTTTTTATTATATTTAAGACTTCCATCGACAGAGCTCCGATAGCCTAATGGCTAGACCGTTGGGTTCCAAGCGCGTGGTACTGGGTTCGAGTCCCGGCCGGAACGAAAATCTTCCATGTATATATTTCTCTTCTAATTTGAAGATTCTTTTTTTTTCAATTTCTTTCTTTTGCAAATATGGATTATTTATGTACGGAAGAAAATTCTGAGTCAGTTTAATCATTCGACCTTTGGATTTCAAAGATTTTAGATCAATAATTACTAAGGTGCATTTTTTGTTTTTATTATAATTAAGACACCGATCAACAGAGATCCGATAGTATATTGGCGAGAGCGTTGGGCTTCCATGAGTGTCGCCCTGGGTTCAAATCCAAGCCGGAAAGGAAATCTTAAATGCAAATATTTTTTTCTAATTTTATAATTTTTTATTTTTTATTTTTCCCTTTTGCGAAGTCAGTCAGTCAGTCTGACAGTCAATCAGTCAAGCACTCAGTCATTCAGTCTCAGTCAGTCAGTCCAGTCAGTCAGTCACTCAGTCAGTCAGTTAGTCCTTCAGCCAGTCAGTCAAGCAGTCAGTCATTTAGTCTCAGTCAGTCAGTCATTCAGTCAGTCAGTCAGTCAGGCAGTCAGTCAGTCAGTCAGTCGGTCAGTCCTGTGCAGTCAGTTAGTCACTAAAGCAGTCAGTCAGTCTCAGTCAGTCAGTCAGTCAGTCAGTCCAGTCCAGTCTCAGTCAGTCAGTCAGTCAGTCTCGGTCAGTCAGTCAGTCAGTCATTCAGTCAGTCAGTCAGTCAGGCAGTCAGTCAGTCGGTCAGCCTTATTCAGTCAGTCTGTCAGTCAGTCAGTCAGTCAGCCTTATTCAGTCAGTCTGTCAGTCATCCTTATTCAGTCAGTCTGTCAGTCAGTCAGTCGGTCAGTCCTGTCCAGTCAGTTAGTCAGTCAAGCAGTCAGTCAGGTAGTCAAGCAGTCAGTCAGTCAGTGTCAGTCAGTCATTTAGTCATTCAGTCAGTCAAAGAAATAGCCAGTCAGAGAGTCAAGCAGTCAGTCAGTCAGTCTCAGTCAGTCAGTTAGTCAGTCAGTCAGTCAGTCAGTCAGTCAGTCCAGTCTCATTCAGTCAGGCAGTTAGTCAGTCAGTCTCGGTCAGTCAGTGAGTCAGTCAGTCAGTATCAGTGAGTCAGTCTGTCAGTCAGGCAGTATCAGTCAGGCAGTAAGACTCCGCTCGACAGAACTCCGATAGCCTAATGGCTAGACCGCTGGTCTTCCAAGCGAGTGGCCTGAGTTCGAGTCCCAGCCGGAGCGAATATCTTCAATGTATATATTTCTTTTCTAATTTGAAAATTCTTTTTTTTTTTCAATTTCTTTCCTTTGCAATTATTGATTATTTATGTAGGGAAGAAAATTCTGAGTCAGTTTAATTTTTCGACACGAAGATTTCAAAGTGTTTAAATAAACAATTACCAAGGTGCAATTTTTTGTTTTTATTATATTTAAAACTCCCACCGACAGAGCTCCCATAGACTAATGGCTAGAGTGTTAGGCTTCCAAGCGAGTGGCCCTGGGTTCGAGTCCCAGCCTGAACGAAAATCTTCAATGTATACTTTTAGTTTCTAATTTGAAATTTCTTCTTCTTTTTTTTTTTAATTTTTCTCTTTTGCGAATATTGATTATTTATGTAGGGAGAAAAATTCTGAGTCAGTTTAATTATTCGACCTGTAAATTTCAAAGTGTTTGAATCAATAATTACCAAGGTGCATTTTTTGTTTTTATTATATTTAAGACTTCCATCGACAGAGCTCCGATAGCCTAATGGCTAGACCGTTGGGTTCCAAGCGCGTGGTACTGGGTTCGAGTCCCGGCCGGAACGAAAATCTTCCATGTATATATTTCTCTTCTAATTTGAAGATTCTTTTTTTTTCAATTTCTTTCTTTTGCAAATATGGATTATTTATGTACGGAAGAAAATTCTGAGTCAGTTTAATCATTCGACCTTTAGATTTCAAAGATTTTAGATCAATAATTACTAAGGTGCATTTTTTGTTTTTATTATAATTAAGACACCGATCAACAGAGATCCGATAGTATATTGGCGAGAGCGTTGGGCTTCCATGAGTGTCGCCCTGGGTTCAAATCCCAGCCGGAAAGGAAATCTTAAATGCAAATATTTTTTTCTAATTTTATAATTCTTTTTTTTTTTATTTTTCCCTTTTGCGAAGTCAGTCAGTCAGTCTGACAGTCAATCAGTCAAGCACTCAGTCATTCAGTCTCAGTCAGTCAGTCCAGTCAGTCAGTCACTCAGTCAGTCAGTTAGTCCTTCAGCCAGTCAGTCAAGCAGTCAGTCATTTAGTCTCAGTCAGTCAGTCATTCAGTCAGTCAGTCAGTCAGGCAGTCAGTCAGTCAGTCAGTCGGTCAGTCCTGTGCAGTCAGTTAGTCACTAAAGCAGTCAGTCAGTCTCAGTCAGTCAGTCAGTCCAGTCCAGTCTCAGTCAGTCAGTCAGTCAGTCTCGGTCAGTCAGTCAGTCAGTCATTCAGTCAGTCAGTCAGTCAGGCAGTCAGTCAGTCGGTCAGCCTTATTCAGTCAGTCTGTCAGTCAGTCAGTCAGTCAGCCTTATTCAGTCAGTCTGTCAGTCATCCTTATTCAGTCTGTCAGTCAGTCAGTCGGTCAGTCCTGTCCAGTCAGTTAGTCAGTCAAGCAGTCAGTCAGGTAGTCAAGCAGTCAGTCAGTCAGTGTCAGTCAGTCATTTAGTCATTCAGTCAGTCAGTGAAATAGCCAGTCAGAGAGTCAAGCAGTCAGTCAGTCAGTCTCAGTCAGTCAGTATAGTCTCAGTCAGTCAGGCAGTTAGTCAGTCAGTCTCGGTCAGTCAGTGAGTCAGTCAGTCAGTATCAGTCAGTCAGTGAGTCAGTCTGTCAGTCAGGCAGTATCAGTCAGGCAGTAAGACTCCGCTCGACAGAACTCCGATAGCCTAATGGCTAGACCGCTGGTCTTCCAAGCGAGTGGCCTGGGTTCGAGTCCCAGCCGGAGCGAATATCTTCAATGTATATATTTCTTTTCTAATTTGAAAATTCTTTTTTTTTTTTTCAATTTCTTTCCTTTGCAATTATTGATTATTTATGTAGGGAAGAAAATTCTGAGTCAGTTTAATTTTTCGACACGAAGATTTCAAAGTGTTTAAATAAACAATTACCAAGGTGCAATTTTTTGTTTTTATTATATTTAAAACTCCCACCGACAGAGCTCCCATAGACTAATGGCTAGAGTGTTAGGCTTCCAAGCGAGTGGCCCTGGGTTCGAGTCCCAGCCTGAACGAAAATCTTCAATGTATACTTTTAGTTTCTAATTTGAAATTTCTTCTTCTTTTTTTTTTTAATTTTTCTCTTTTGCGAATATTGATTATTTATGTAGGGAGAAAAATTCTGAGTCAGTTTAATTATTCGACCTGTAAATTTCAAAGTGTTTGAATCAATAATTACCAAGGTGCATTTTTTGTTTTTATTATATTTAAGACTTCCATCGACAGAGCTCCGATAGCCTAATGGCTAGACCGTTGGGTTCCAAGCGCGTGGTACTGGGTTCGAGTCCCGGCCGGAACGAAAATCTTCCATGTATATATTTCTCTTCTAATTTGAAGATTCTTTTTTTTTCAATTTCTTTCTTTTGCAAATATGGATTATTTATGTACGGAAGAAAATTCTGAGTCAGTTTAATCATTCGACCTTTGGATTTCAAAGATTTTAGATCAATAATTACTAAGGTGCATTTTTTGTTTTTATTATAATTAAGACACCGATCAACAGAGATCCGATAGTATATTGGCGAGAGCGTTGGGCTTCCATGAGTGTCGCCCTGGGTTCAAATCCCAGCCGGAAAGGAAATCTTAAATGCAAATATTTTTTTCTAATTTTATAATTTTTTATTTTTTATTTTTCCCTTTTGCGAAGTCAGTCAGTCAGTCTGACAGTCAATCAGTCAAGCACTCAGTCATTCAGTCTCAGTCAGTCAGTCCAGTCAGTCAGTCACTCAGTCAGTCAGTTAGTCCTTCAGCCAGTCAGTCAAGCAGTCAGTCATTTAGTCTCAGTCAGTCAGTCATTCAGTCAGTCAGTCAGTCAGGCAGTCAGTCAGTCAGTCAGTCGGTCAGTCCTGTGCAGTCAGTTAGTCACTAAAGCAGTCAGTCAGTCTCAGTCAGTCAGTCAGTCAGTCAGTCCAGTCCAGTCTCAGTCAGTCAGTCAGTCAGTCTCGGTCAGTCAGTCAGTCAGTCATTCAGTCAGTCAGTCAGTCAGTCAGTCAGTCAGGCAGTCAGTCAGTCGGTCAGCCTTATTCAGTCAGTCTGTCAGTCAGTCAGTCAGTCAGCCTTATTCAGTCAGTCTGTCAGTCATCCTTATTCAGTCAGTCTGTCAGTCAGTCAGTCGGTCAGTCCTGTCCAGTCAGTTAGTCAGTCAAGCAGTCAGTCAGGTAGTCAAGCAGTCAGTCAGTCAGTGTCAGTCAGTCATTTAGTCATTCAGTCAGTCAAAGAAATAGCCAGTCAGAGAGTCAAGCAGTCAGTCAGTCAGTCTCAGTCAGTCAGTTAGTCAGTCAGTCAGTCAGTCAGTCAGTCAGTCCAGTCTCAGTCAGTCAGGCAGTTAGTCAGTCAGTCTCGGTCAGTCAGTGAGTCAGTCAGTCAGTATCAGTCAGTCAGTGAGTCAGTCTGTCAGTCAGGCAGTATCAGTCAGGCAGTAAGACTCCGCTCGACAGAACTCCGATAGCCTAATGGCTAGACCGCTGGTCTTCCAAGCGAGTGGCCTGGGTTCGAGTCCCAGCCGGAGCGAATATCTTCAATGTATATATTTCTTTTCTAATTTGAAAATTCTTTTTTTTTTCAATTTCTTTCCTTTGCAATTATTGATTATTTATGTAGGGAAGAAAATTCTGAGTCAGTTTAATTTTTCGACACGAAGATTTCAAAGTGTTTAAATAAACAATTACCAAGGTGCATTTTTTGTTTTTATTATATTTAAAACTCCCACCGACAGAGCTCCCATAGACTAATGGCTAGAGTGTTAGGCTTCCAAGCGAGTGGCCCTGGGTTCGAGTTCCATCCTGAACGAAAATCTTCAATGTATACTTTTAGTTTCTAATTTGAAATTTCTTCTTCTTTTTTTTTAATTTTTCTCTTTTGCGAATATTGATTATTTATGTAGGGAGAAAAATTCTGAGTCAGTTTAATTATTCGACCTGTAAATTTCAAAGTGTTTGAATCAATAATTACCAAGGTGCATTTTTTGTTTTTATTATATTTAAGACTTCCATCGACAGAGCTCCGATAGCCTAATGGCTAGACCGTTGGGTTCCAAGCGCGTGGTACTGGGTTCGAGTCCCGGCCGGAACGAAAAGCTTCCATGTATATATTTCTCTTCTAATTTGAAGATTCTTTTTTTTTCAATTTCTTTCTTTTGCAAATATGGATTATTTATGTACGGAAGAAAATTCTGAGTCAGTTTAATCATTCGACCTTTAGATTTCAAAGATTTTAGATCAATAATTACTAAGGTGCATTTTTTGTTTTTATTATAATTAAGACACCGATCAACGGAGATCCGATAGTATATTGGCGAGAGCGTTGGGCTTCCATGAGTGTCGCCCTGGGTTCAAATCCCAGCCGGAAAGGAAATCTTAAATGCAAATATTTTTTTCTAATTTTATAATTCTTTTTTTTTTATTTTTCCCTTCTGCGAAGTCAGTCAGTCAGTGTGACAGTCAATCAGTCAAGCACTCAGTCATTCAGTCTCAGTCAGTCAGTCCAGTCAGTCAGTCACTCAGTCAGTCAGTTAGTCCTTCAGCCAGTCAGTCAAGCAGTCAGTCATTTAGTCTCAGTCAGTCAGTCATTCAGTCATTCAGTCAGTCAGGCAGTCAGTCAGTCAGTCAGTCGGTCAGTCCTCTGGTGCAGTCAGTTAGTCACTAAAGCAGTCAGTCAGTCTCAGTCAGTCAGTCAGTCCAGTCCAGTCTCAGTCAGTCAGTCAGTCAGTCTCGGTCAGTCAGTCAGTCAGTCATTCAGTCAGTCAGTCAGTCAGGCAGTCAGTCAGTCGGTCAGCCTTATTCAGTCAGTCTGTCAGTCAGTCAGTCAGTCAGCCTTATTCAGTCAGTCTGTCAGTCATCCTTATTCAGTCAGTCTGTCAGTCAGTCAGTCGGTCAGTCCTGTCCAGTCAGTTAGTCAGTCAAGCAGTCAGTCAGGTAGTCAAGCAGTCAGTCAGTCAGTGTCAGTCAGTCATTTAGTCATTCAGTCAGTCAGTGAAATAGCCAGTCAGAGAGTCAAGCAGTCAGTCAGTCAGTCTCAGTCAGTCAGTTAGTCAGTCAGTCAGTCAGTCAGTCAGTCAGTCCAGTCTCAGTCAGTCAGGCAGTTAGTCAGTCAGTCTCGGTCAGTCAGTGAGTCAGTCAGTCAGTATCAGTGAGTCAGTCTGTCAGTCAGGCAGTATCAGTCAGGCAGTAAGACTCCGCTCGACAGAACTCCGATAGCCTAATGGCTAGACCGCTGGTCTTCCAAGCGAGTGGCCTGAGTTCGAGTCCCAGCCGGAGCGAATATCTTCAATGTATATATTTCTTTTCTAATTTGAAAATTCTTTTTTTTTTCAATTTCTTTCCTTTGCAATTATTGATTATTTATGTAGGGAAGAAAATTCTGAGTCAGTTTAATTTTTCGACACGAAGATTTCAAAGTGTTTAAATAAACAATTACCAAGGTGCAATTTTTTGTTTTTATTATATTTAAAACTCCCACCGACAGAGCTCCCATAGACTAATGGCTAGAGTGTTAGGCTTCCAAGCGAGTGGCCCTGGGTTCGAGTCCCAGCCTGAACGAAAATCTTCAATGTATACTTTTAGTTTCTAATTTGAAATTTCTTCTTCTTTTTTTTTTAATTTTTCTCTTTTGCGAATATTGATTATTTATGTAGGGAGAAAAATTCTGAGTCAGTTTAATTATTCGACCTGTAAATTTCAAAGTGTTTGAATCAATAATTACCAAGGTGCATTTTTTGTTTTTATTATATTTAAGACTTCCATCGACAGAGCTCCGATAGCCTAATGGCTAGACCGTTGGGTTCCAAGCGCGTGGTACTGGGTTCGAGTCCCGGCCGGAACGAAAATCTTCCATGTATATATTTCTCTTCTAATTTGAATATTCTTTTTTTTTTCAATTTCTTTCTTTTGCAAATATGGATTATTTATGTACGGAAGAAAATTCTGAGTCAGTTTAATCATTCGACCTTTAGATTTCAAAGATTTTAGATCAATAATTACTAAGGTGCATTTTTTGTTTTTATTATAATTGAGACACCGATCAACAGAGATCCGATAGTATATTGGCGAGAGCGTTGGGCTTCCATGAGTGTCGCCCTGGGTTCCAATCCCAGCCGGAAAGGAAATCTTAAATGCGAATATTTTTTTCTAATTTTATAATTCTTTTTTTTTTTATTTTTCCCTTTTGCGAAGTCAGTCAGTCAGTCTGACAGTCAATCAGTCAAGCACTCAGTCATTCAGTCTCAGTCAGTCAGTCCAGTCAGTCAGTCACTCAGTCAGTCAGTTAGTCCTTCAGCCAGTCAGTCATTTAGTCTCAGTCAGTCAGTCATTCAGTCAGTCAGTCAGTCAGGCAGTCAGTCAGTCAGTCAGTCGGTCAGTCCTGTGCAGTCAGTTAGTCACTAAAGCAGTCAGTCAGTCTCAGTCAGTCAGTCAGTCCAGTCCAGTCTCAGTCAGTCAGTCAGTCTCGGTCAGTCAGTCAGTCAGTCATTCTGTCAGTCAGTCAGTCAGGCAGTCAGTCAGTCGGTCAGCCTTATTCAGTCAGTCTGTCAGTCAGTCAGTCATTCAGCCTTATTCAGTCAGTCTGTCAGTCATCCTTATTCAGTCAGTCTGTCAGTCAGTCAGTCGGTCAGTCCTGTCCAGTCAGTTAGTCAGTCAAGCAGTCAGTCAGGTAGTCAAGCAGTCAGTCAGTCAGTGTCAGTCAGTCATTTAGTCATTCAGTCAGTCAGTGAAATACCCAGTCAGAGAGTCAAGCAGGCAGTCAGTCAGTCTCAGTCAGTCAGTTAGTCAGTCAGTCAGTCAGTCAGTCAGTCAGTCAGTCAGTCCAGTCTCAGTCAGTCAGGCAGTTAGTCAGTCAGTCTCGGTCAGTCAGTGAGTCAGTCAGTCAGTATCAGTCAGTCAGTGAGTCAGTCTGTCAGTCAGGCAGTATCAGTCAGGCAGTAAGACTCCGCTCGACAGAACTCCGATAGCCTAATGGCTAGACCGCTGGTCTTCCAAGCGAGTGGCCTGGGTTCGAGTCCCAGCCGGAGCGAATATCTTCAATGTATATATTTCTTTTCTAATTTGAAAATTCTTTTTTTTTTTCAATTTCTTTCCTTTGCAATTATTGATTATTTATGTAGGGAAGAAAATTCTGAGTCAGTTTAATTTTTCGACACGAAGATTTCAAAGTGTTTAAATAAACAATTACCAAGGTGCATTTTTTGTTTTTATTATATTTAAAACTCCCACCGACAGAGCTCCCATAGACTAATGGCTAGAGTGTTAGGCTTCCAAGCGAGTGGCCCTGGGTTCGAGTCCCAGCCTGAACGAAAATCTTCAATGTATACTTTTAGTTTCTAATTTGAAATTTCTTCTTCTTTTTTTTTTAATTTTTCTCTTTTGCGAATATTGATTATTTATGTAGGGAGAAAAATTCTGAGTCAGTTTAATTATTCGACCTGTAAATTTCAAAGTGTTTGAATCAATAATTACCAAGGTGCATTTTTTGTTTTTATTATATTTAAGACTTCCATCGACAGAGCTCCGATAGCCTAATGGCTAGACCGTTGGGTTCCAAGCGCGTGGTACTGGGTTCGAGTCCCGGCCGGAACGAAAATCTTCCATGTATATATTTCTCTTCTAATTTGAAGATTCTTTTTTTTTCAATTTCTTTCTTTTGCAAATATGGATTATTTATGTACGGAAGAAAATTCTGAGTCAGTTTAATCATTCGACCTTTAGATTTCAAAGATTTTAGATCAATAATTACTAAGGTGCATTTTTTGTTTTTATTATAATTAAGACACCGATCAACAGAGATCCGATAGTATATTGGCGAGAGCGTTGGGCTTCCATGAGTGTCGCCCTGGGTTCAAATCCCAGACGGAAAGAAAATCTTAAATGCAAATATTTTTTTCTAATTTTATAATTCTTTTTTTTTTATTTTTCCCTTTTGCAAAGTCAGTCAGTCAGTCTGACAGTCAATCAGTCAAGCACTCAGTCATTCAGTCTCAGTCAGTCAGTCCAGTCAGTCAGTCACTCAGTCAGTCAGTTAGTCCTTCAGCCAGTCAGTCAAGCAGTCAGTCATTTAGTCTCAGTCAGTCAGTCATTCAGTCAGTCAGTCAGTCAGGCAGTCAGTCAGTCAGTCAGTCGGTCAGTCCTGTGCAGTCAGTTAGTCACTAAAGCAGTCAGTCAGTCTCAGTCAGTCAGTCAGTCAGTCAGTCCAGTCCAGTCTCAGTCAGTCAGTCAGTCTCGGTCAGTCAGTCAGTCAGTCATTCTGTCAGTCAGTCAGTCAGTCATTCAGTCAGTCAGTCAGTCAGGCAGTCAGTCGGTCAGCCTTATTCAGTCAGTCTGTCAGTCAGTCAGTCAGTCAGCCTTATTCAGTCAGTCTGTCAGTCATCCTTATTCAGTCAGTCTGTCAGTCAGTCAGTCGGTCAGTCCTGTCCAGTCAGTTAGTCAGTCAAGCAGTCAGTCAGGTAGTCAAGCAGTCAGTCAGTCAGTGTCAGTCAGTCATTTAGTCATTCAGTCAGTCAGTGAAATAGCCAGTCAGAGAGTCAAGCAGTCAGTCAGTCAGTCTCAGTCAGTCAGTTAGTCAGTCAGTCAGTCAGTCAGTCAGTCAGTCCAGTCTCAGTCAGTCAGGCAGTTAGTCAGTCAGTCTCGGTCAGTCAGTGAGTCAGTCAGTCAGTATCAGTCAGTCAGTGAGTCAGTCTGTCAGTCAGGCAGTATCAGTCAGGCAGTAAGACTCCGCTCGACAGAACTCCGATAGCCTAATGGCTAGACCGCTGGTCTTCCAAGCGAGTGGCCTGGGTTCGAGTCCCAGCCGGAGCGAATATCTTCAATGTATATATTTCTTTTCTAATTTGAAAATTCTTTTTGTTTTCAATTTCTTTCCTTTGCATTTATTGATTATTTATGTAGGGAAGAAAATTCTGAGTCAGTTTAATTTTTCGACACGAAGATTTCAAAGTGTTTAAATAAACAATTACCAAGGTGCATTTTTTGTTTTTATTATATTTAAAACTCCCACCGACAGAGCTCCCATAGACTAATGGCTAGAGTGTTAGGCTTCCAAGCGAGTGGCCCTGGGTTCGAGTCCCAGCCTTAACGAAAATCTTCAATGTATACTTTTAGTTTCTAATTTGAAATTTCTTCTTCTTTTTTTTTTTAATTTTTCTCTTTTGCGAATATTGATTATTTATGTAGGGAGAAAAATTCTGAGTCAGTTTAATTATTCGACCTGTAAATTTCAAAGTGTTAGAATCAATAATTACCAAGGTGCATTTTTTGTTTTTATTATATTTAAGACTTCCATCGACAGAGCTCCGATAGCCTAATGGCTAGACCGTTGGGTTCCAAGCGCGTGGTACTGGGTTCGAGTCCCGGCCGGAACGAAAATCTTCCATGTATATATTTCTCTTCTAATTTGAAGATTCTTTTTTTTTCAATTTCTTTCTTTTGCAAATATGGATTATTTATGTACGGAAGAAAATTCTGAGTCAGTTTAATCATTCGACCTTTAGATTTCAAAGATTTTAGATCAATAATTACTAAGGTGCATTTTTTGTTTTTATTATAATTAAGACACCGATCAACAGAGATCCGATAGTATATTGGCGAGAGCGTTGGGCTTCCATGAGTGTCGCCCTGGGTTCAAATCCCAGCCGGAAAGGAAATCTTAAATGCAAATATTTTTTTCTAATTTTATAATTCTTTTTTTTTTATTTTTCATTTTTGCGAAGTCAGTCAGTCAGTCTGACAGTCAATCAGTCAAGCACTCAGTCATTCAGTCTCAGTCAGTCAGTCCAGTCAGTCAGTCACTCAGTCAGTCAGTTAGTCCTTCAGCCAGTCAGTCAAGCAGTCAGTCATTTAGTCTCAGTCAGTCAGTCATTCAGTCAGTCAGTCAGTCAGGCAGTCAGTCAGTCAGTCAGTCGGTCAGTCCTGTGCAGTCAGTTAGTCACTAAAGCAGTCAGTCAGTCTCAGTCAGTCAGTCAGTCAGTCAGTCCAGTCCAGTCTCAGTCAGTCAGTCAGTCAGTCTCGGTCAGTCAGTCAGTCAGTCATTCAGTCAGTCAGTCAGTCAGGCAGTCAGTCAGTCGGTCAGCCTTATTCAGTCAGTCTGTCAGTCAGTCAGTCAGTCATCCTTATTCAGTCAGTCTGTCAGTCATCCTTATTCAGTCAGTCTGTCAGTCAGTCAGTCGGTCAGTCCTGTCCAGTCAGTTAGTCAGTCAAGCAGTCAGTCAGGTAGTCAAGCAGTCAGTCAGTCAGTGTCAGTCAGTCATTTAGTCATTCATTCAGTCAGTGAAATAGCCAGTCAGAGAGTCAAGCAGTCAGTCAGTCAGTCTCAGTCAGTCAGTTAGTCAATCAGTCAGTCAGTCAGTCGGTCAGTCCAGTCTCAGTCAGTCAGGCAGTTAGTCAGTCAGTCTCGGTCAGTCAGTGAGTCAGTCAGTCAGTATCAGTCAGTCAGTGAGTCAGTCTGTCAGTCAGGCAGTATCAGTCAGGCAGTAAGACTCCGCTCGACAGAACTCCGATAGCCTAATGGCTAGACCGCTGGTCTTCCAAGCGAGTGGCCTGGGTTCGAGTCCCAGCCGGAGCGAATATCTTCAATGTATATATTTCTTTTCTAATTTGAAAATTCTTTTTTTTCAATTTCTTTCCTTTGCAATTATTGATTATTTATGTAGGGAAGAAAATTCTGAGTCAGTTTAATTTTTCGACACGAAGATTTCAAAGTGTTTAAATAAACAATTACCAAGGTGCATTTTTTGTTTTTATTATATTTAAAACTCCCACCGACAGAGCTCCCATAGACTAATGGCTAGAGTGTTAGGCTTCCAAGCGAGTGGCGCTGGGTTCGAGTCCCAGCCTGAACGAAAATCTTCAATGTATACTTTTAGTTTCTAATTTGAAATTTCTTCTTCTTTTTTTTTTTAATTTTTCTCTTTTGCGAATATTGATTATTTATGTAGGGAGAAAAATTCTGAGTCAGTTTAATTATTCGACCTGTAAATTTCAAAGTGTTTGAATCAATAATTACCAAGGTGCATTTTTTGTTTTTATTATATTTAAGACTTCCATCGCAAGAGCTCCGATAGCCCAATGGCTAGACCGTTGGGTTCCAAGCGCGTGGTACTGGGTTCGAGTCCCGGCCGGAAAGGAAATCTTAAATGCAAATATTTTTTTCTAATTTTATAATTCTTTTTTTTTATTTTTCCCTTTTGCGAAGTCAGTCAGTCAGTCTGACAGTCAATCAGTCAAGCACTCAGTCATTCAGTCTCAGTCAGTCAGTCCAGTCAGTCAGTCACTCAGTCAGTCAGTTAGTCCTTCAGCCAGTCAGTCAAGCAGTCAGTCATTTAGTCTCAGTCAGTCAGTCATTCAGTCAGTCAGGCAGTCAGTCAGTCAGTCAGTCGGTCAGTCCTGTGCAGTCAGTTAGTCAGTCTCAGTCAGTCAGTCAGTCTCAGTCAGTCAGTCAGTCAGTCAGTCCAGTCCAGTCTCGGTCAGTCAGTCAGTCAGTCTCGGTCAGTCAGTCAGTCAGTCATTCAGTCAGTCAGTCAGTCAGGCAGTCAGTCAGTCGGTCAGCCTTATTCAGTCAGTCTGTCAGTCAGTCAGTCAGCCTTATTCAGTCAGTCTGTCAGTCATCCTTATTCAGTCAGTCTGTCAGTCAGTCAGTCGGTCGGTCCTGTCCAGTCAGTTAGTCAGTCAAGCAGTCAGTCAGGTAGTCAAGCAGTCAGTCAGTCAGTGTCAGTCAGTCATTTAGTCATTCAGTCAGTCAGTGAAATAGCCAGTCAGAGAGTCAAGCAGTCAGTCAGTCAGTCTCAGTCAGTCAGTTAGTCAGTCAGTCAGTCAGTCCAGTCTCAGTCAGTCAGGCAGTTAGTCAGTCAGTCTCGGTCAGTCAGTGAGTCAGTCAGTCAGTATCAGTCAGTCAGTGAGTCAGTCTGTCAGTCAGGCAGTATCAGTCAGGCAGTAAGACTCCGCTCGACAGAACTCCGATAGCCTAATGGCTAGACCGCTGGTCTTCCAAGCGAGTGGCCTGGGTTCGAGTCCCAGTCGGAGCGAATATCTTCAATGTATATATTTCTTTTCTAATTTGAAAATTCTTTTTTTTTTCAATTTCTTTCCTTTGCAATTATTGATTATTTATGTAGGGAAGAAAATTCTGAGTCAGTTTAATTTTTCGACACGAAGATTTCAAAGTGTTTAAATAAACAATTACCAAGGTGCATTTTTTGTTTTTATTATATTTAAAACTCCCACCGACAGAGCTCCCATAGACTAATGGCTAGAGTGTTAGGCTTCCAAGCGAGTGGCCCTGGGTTCGAGTCCCAGCCTGCACGAAAATCTTCAATGTATACTTTTAGTTTCTAATTTGAAATTTCTTCTTCTTTTTTTTTTTAATTTTTCTCTTTTGCGAATATTGATTATTTATGTAGGGAGAAAAATTCTGAGTCAGTTTAATTATTCGACCTGTAAATTTCAAAGTGTTTGAATCAATAATTACCAAGGTGCATTTTTTGATTTTATTATATTTAAGACTTCCATCGACAGAGCTCCGATAGCCTAATGGCTAGACCGTTGGGTTCCTAGCGCGTGGTACTGGGTTCGAGTCCTGGCCGGAAAGGAAATCTTAAATGCAAATATTTTTTCTAATTTTATAATTCTTTTTTTTTTATTTTTCCCTTTTGCGAAGTCAGTCAGTCAGTCTGACAGTCAATCAGTCAAGCACTCAGTCATTCAGTCTCAGTCAGTCAGTCCAGTCAGTCAGTCACTCAGTCAGTCAGTTAGTCCTTCAGCCAGTCAGTCAAGCAGTCAGTCATTTAGTCTCAGTCAGTCAGTCATTCAGTCAGTCAGTCAGTCAGGCAGTCAGTCAGTCAGTCAGTCGGTCAGTCCTGTGCAGTCAGTTAGTCACTAAAGCAGTCAGTCAGTCTCAGTCAGTCAGTCAGTCAGTCTCGGTCAGTCAGTCAGTCATTCAGTCAGTCAGTCAGTCAGGCAGTCAGTCAGTCGGTCAGCCTTATTCAGTCAGTCTGTCAGTCAGTCAGTCAGTCAGCCTTATTCAGTCAGTCTGTCAGTCATCCTTATTCAGTCAGTCTGTCAGTCAGTCAGTCGGTCAGTCCTGTCCAGTCAGTTATTCAGTCAAGCAGTCAGTCAGGTAGTCAAGCAGTCAGTCAGTCAGTGTCAGTCAGTCATTTAGTCATTCAGTCAGTCAGTGAAATAGCCAGTCAGAGAGTCAAGCAGTCAGTCAGTCAGTCTCAGTCAGTCAGTTAGTCAGTCAGTCAGTCAGTCAGTCAGTCAGTCCAGTCTCAGTCAGTCAGGCAGTTAGTCAGTCAGTCTCGGTCAGTCAGTGAGTCAGTCAGTCAGTATCAGTCAGTCAGTGAGTCAGTCTGTCAGTCAGGCAGTATCAGTCAGGCAGTAAGACTCCGCTCGACAGAACTCCGATAGCCTAATGGCTAGACCGCTGGTCTTCCAAGCGAGTGGCCTGGGTTCGAGTCTCAGCCGGAGCGAATATCTTCAATGTATATATTTCTTTTCTAATTTGAAAATTCTTTTTTTTTTCAATTTCTTTCCTTTGCAATTATTGATTATTTATGTAGGGAAGAAAATTCTGAGTCAGTTTAATTTTTCGACACGAAGATTTCAAAGTGTTTAAATAAACAATTACCAAGGTGCATTTTTTGTTTTTATTATATTTAAAACTCCCACCGAAAAAACTCCCATAGACTAATGGCTAGAGTGTTAGGCTTCCAAGTGAGTGGCCCTGGGTTCGAGTCCCAGCCTGAACGAAAATCTTCAATGTATACTTTTAGTTTCTAATTTGAAATTTCTTCTTCTTTTTTTTTAATTTTTCTCTTTTGCGAATATTGATTATTTATGTAGGGAGAAAAATTCTGAGTCAGTTTAATTATTCGACCTGTAAATTTCAAAGTGTTTGAATCAATAATTACCAAGGTGCATTTTTTGTTTTTATTATATTTAAGACTTCCATCGACAGAGCTCCGATAGCCTAATGGCTAGACCGTTGGGTTCCAAGCGCGTGGTACTGGGTTCGAGTCCCGGCCGGAACGAAAATCTTCCATGTATATATTTCTCTTCTAATTTGAAGATTCTTTTTTTTTCAATTTCTTTCTTTTGCAAATATGGATTATTTATGTACGGAAGAAAATTCTGAGTCAGTTTAATCATTCGACCTTTAGATTTCAAAGATTTTAGATCAATAATTACTAAGGTGCATTTTTTGTTTTTATTATAATTAAGACACCGATCAACAGAGATCCGATAGTATATTGGCGAGAGCGTTGGGCTTCCATGAGTGTCGCCCTGGGTTCAAATCCCAGCCGGAAAGGAAATCTTAAATGCAAATATTTTTTTCTAATTTTATAATTCTTTTTTTTTATTTTTCCCTTTTGCGAAGTCAGTCAGTCAGTCTGACAGTCAATCAGTCAAGCACTCTGTCATTCAGTCTCAGTCAGTCAGTCCAGTCAGTCAGTCACTCAGTCAGTCAGTCCAGTCAGTCAGTCACTCAGTCAGTCAGTTAGTCCTTCAGCCAGTCAGTCAAGCAGTCAGTCATTTAGTCTCAGTCAGTCAGTCAGTCATTCAGTCAGTCAGTCAGGCAGTCAGTCAGTCAGTCAGTCGGTCAGTCCTGTGCAGTCAGTTAGTCACTAAAGCAGTCAGTCAGTCTCAGTCAGTCAGTCAGTCAGTCAGTCCAGTCCAGTCTCAGTCAGTCAGTCAGTCAGTCTCGGTCAGTCAGTAAGTCAGTCATTCAGTCAGTCAGTCAGGCAGTCAGTCAGTCAGTCAGCCTTATTCAGTCAGTCTGTCAGTCATCCTTATTCAGTCAGTCTGTCAGTCAGTCAGTCGGTCAGTCCTGTCCAGTCAGTTAGTCAGTCAAGCAGTCAGTCAGGTAGTCAAGCAGTAAGTCAGTCAGTGTCAGTCAGTCATTTAGTCATTCATTCAGTCAGTGAAATAGCCAGTCAGAGAGTCAAGCAGTCAGTCAGTCAGTCTCAGTCAGTCAGTTAGTCAATCAGTCAGTCAGTCAGTCAGTCAGTCCAGTCTCAGTCAGTCAGGCAGTTAGTCAGTCAGTCTCGGTCAGTCAGTGAGTCAGTCAGTCAGTATCAGTCAGTCAGTGAGTCAGTCTGTCAGTCAGGCAGTATCAGTCAGGCAGTAAGACTCCGCTCGACAGAACTCCGATAGCCTAATGGCTAGACCGCTGGTCTTCCAAGCGAGTGGCCTGGGTTCGAGTCCCAGCCGGAGCGAATATCTTCAATGTATATATTTCTTTTCTAATTTGAAAATTCTTTTTTTTTCAATTTCTTTCCTTTGCAATTATTGATTATTTATGTAGGGAAGAAAATTCTGAGTCAGTTTAATTTTTCGACACGAATATTTCAAAGTGTTTAAATAAACAATTACCAAGGTGCATTTTTTGTTTTTATTATATTTAAAACTCCCACCGACAGAGCTCCCATAGACTAATGGCTAGAGTGTTAGGCTTCCAAGCGAGTGGCCCTGGGTTCGAGTCCCAGCCTGAACGAAAATCTTCAATGTATACTTTTAGTTTCTAATTTGAAATTTCTTCTTCTTTTTTTTTTAATTTTTTTCTTTTGCGAATATTGATTATTTATGTAGGGAGAAAAATTCTGAGTCAGTTTAATTATTCGACCTGTAAATTTCAAAGTGTTTGAATCAATAATTACCAAGGTGCATTTTTTGTTTTTATTATATTTAAGACTTCCATCGACAGAGCTCCGATAGCCTAATGGCTAGACCGTTGGGTTCCAAGCGCGTGGTACTGGGTTCGAGTCCCGGCCGGAACGAAAATCTTCCATGTATATATTTCTCTTCTAATTTGAAGATTCTTTTTTTTTTTCAATTTCTTTCTTTTGCAAATATGGATTATTTATGTACGGAAGAAAATTCTGAGTCAGTTTAATCATTCGACCTTTAGATTTCAAAGATTTTAGATCAATAATTACTAAGGTGCATTTTTTGTTTTTATTATAATTAAGACACCGATCAACAGAGATCCGATAGTATATTGGCGAGAGCGTTGGGCTTCCATGAGTGTCGCCCTGGGTTCAAATCCCAGCCGGAAAGGAAATCTTAAATGCAAATATTTTTTTATAATTCTTTTTTTTTATTTTTCCCTTTTGCGAAGTCAGTCAGTCAGTCTGACAGTCAATCAGTCAAGCACTCAGTCATTCAGTCTCAGTCAGTCAGTCCAGTCAGTCAGTCACTCAGTCAGTCAGTCCAGTCAGTCAGTCACTCAGTCAGTCAGTTAGTCCTTCAGCCAGTCAGTCAAGCAGTCAGTCATTTAGTCTCAGTCAGTCAGTCATTCAGTCAGTCAGTCAGTCAGGCAGTCAGTCAGTCAGTCAGTCGGTCAGTCCTGTGCAGTCAGTTAGTCACTAAAGCAGTCAGTCAGTCTCAGTCAGTCAGTCAGTCAGTCAGTCCAGTCCAGTCTCAGTCAGTCAGTCTCGGTCAGTCAGTCAGTCAGTCATTCAGTCATTCAGTCAGTCAGGCAGTCAGTCAGTCGGTCAGCCTTATTCAGTCAGCCTTATTCAGTCAGTCTGTCAGTCATCCTTATTCAGTCAGTCTGTCAGTCATCCTTATTCAGTCAGTCTGTCAGTCAGTCAGTCGGTCAGTCCTGTCCAGTCAGTTAGTCAGTCAAGCAGTCAGTCAGGTAGTCAAGCAGTAAGTCAGTCAGTGTCAGTCAGTCATTTAGTCATTCAGTCAGTCAGTGAAATAGCCAGTCAGAGAGTCAAGCAGTCAGTCAGTCAGTCTCAGTCAGTCAGTTAGTCAATCAGTCAGTCAGTCAGTCAGTCAGTCCAGTCTCAGTCAGTCAGGCAGTTAGTCAGTCAGTCTCGGTCAGTCAGTGAGTCAGTCAGTCAGTATCAGTCAGTCAGTGAGTCAGTCTGTCAGTCAGGCAGTATCAGTCAGGCAGTAAGTCTCCGCTCGACAGAACTCCGATAGCCTAATGGCTAGACCGCTGGTCTTCCAAGCGAGTGGCCTGGGTTCGAGTCCCAGCCGGAGCGAATATCTTCAATGTATATATTTCTTTTCTAATTTGAAAATTCTTTTTTTTTCAATTTCTTTCCTTTGCAATTATTGATTATTTATGTAGGGAAGAAAATTCTGAGTCAGTTTAATTTTTCGACACGAAGATTTCAAAGTGTTTAAATAAACAATTACCAAGGTGCATTTTTTGTTTTTATTATATTTAAAACTCCCACCGACAGAGCTCCCATAGACTAATGGCTAGAGTGTTAGGCTTCCAAGCGAGTGGCCCTGGGTTCGAGTCCCAGCCTGAACGAAAATCTTCAATGTATACTTTTAGTTTCTAATTTGAAATTTCTTCTTCTTTTTTTTTTAATTTTTCTCTTTTGCGAATATTGATTATTTATGTAGGGAGAAAAATTCTGAGTCAGTTTAATTATTCGACCTGTAAATTTCAAAGTGTTTGAATCAATAATTACCAAGGTGCATTTTTTGTTTTTATTATATTTAAGACTTCCATCGACAGAGCTCCGATAGCCTAATGGCTAGACCGTTGGGTTCCTAGCGCGTGGTACTGGGTTCGAGTCCCGGCCGGAAAGGAAATCTTAAATGCAAATATTTTTTTCTAATTTTATAATTCTTTTTTTTTTTATTTTTCCCTTTTGCGAAGTCAGTCAGTCAGTCTGACAGTCAATCAGTCAAGCACTCAGTCATTCAGTCTCAGTCAGTCAGTCAGTCACTCAGTCAGTCAGTTAGTCCTTCAGCCAGTCAGTCAAGCAGTCAGTCATTTAGTCTCAGTCAGTCAGTCATTCAGTCAGTCAGTCAGTCAGGCAGTCAGTCAGTCAGTCAGTCGGTCAGTCCTGTGCAGTCAGTTAGTCACTAAAGCAGTCAGTCAGTCTCAGTCAGTCAGTCAGTCAGTCAGTCCAGTCCAGTCTCAGTCAGTCAGTCAGTCAGTCTCCGTCAGTCAGTCAGTCAGTCATTCAGTCAGTCAGTCAGTCAGGCAGTCAGTCAGTCGGTCAGCCTTATTCAGTCAGTCTGTCAGTCAGTCAGTCAGTCAGCCTTATTCAGTCAGTCTGTCAGTCATCCTTATTCAGTCAGTCTGTCAGTCAGTCAGTCGGTCAGTCCTGTCCAGTCAGTTAGTCAGTCAAACAGTCAGTCAGGTAGTCAAGCAGTCAGTCAGTCAGTGTCAGTCAGTCATTTAGTCATTCAGTCAGTCAGTGAAATAGCCAGTCAGAGAGTCAAGCAGTCAGTCAGTCAGTCTCAGTCAGTCAGTCAGTCAGTCAGTCCAGTCTCAGTCAGTCAGGCAGTTAGTCAGTCAGTCTCGGTCAGTCAGTGAGTCAGTCAGTCAGTGAGTCAGTCTGTCAGTCAGGCAGTATCAGTCAGGCAGTAAGACTCCGCTCGACAGAACTCCGATAGCCTAATGGCTAGACCGCTGGTCTTCCAAGCGAGTGGCCTGGGTTCGAGTCCCAGCCGGAGCGAATATCTTTAATGTATATATTTCTTTTCTAATTTGAAAATTCTTTTTTTTTTCAATTTCTTTCCTTTGCAATTATTGATTATTTATGTAGGGAAGAAAATTCTGAGTCAGTTTAATTTTTCGACACGAAGATTTCAAAGTGTTTAAATAAACAATTACCAAGGTGCATTTTTTGTTTTTATTATATTTAAAACTCCCACCGACAGAGCTCCCATAGACTAATGGCTAGAGTGTTAGGCTTCCAAGCGAGTGGCCCTGGGTTCGAGTCCCAGCCTGAACGAAAATCTTCAATGTATACTTTTAGTTTCTAATTTGAAATTTCTTCTTCTTTTTTTTTTAATTTTTCTCTTTTGCGAATATTGATTATTTATGTAGGGAGAAAAATTCTGAGTCAGTTTAATTATTCGACCTGTAAATTTCAAAGTGTTTGAATCAATAATTACCAAGGTGCATTTTTTGTTTTTATTATATTTAAGACTTCCATCGACAGAGCTCCGATAGCCTAATGGCTAGACCGTTGGGTTCCTAGCGCGTGGTACTGGGTTCGAGTCCCGGCCGGAAAGGAAATCTTAAATGCAAATATTTTTTTCTAATTTTATAATTCTTTTTTTTTTATTTTTCCCTTTTGCGAAGTCAGTCAGTCAGTCTGACAGTCAATCAGTCAAGCACTCAGTCATTCAGTCTCAGTCAGTCAGTCCAGTCAGTCAGTCACTCAGTCAGTCAGTTAGTCCTTCAGCCAGTCAGTCAAGCAGTCAGTCATTTAGTCTCAGTCAGTCAGTCATTCAGTCAGTCAGTCAGTCAGTCAGTCGGTCAGTCCTGTGCAGTCAGTTAGTCACTAAAGCAGTCAGTCAGTCTCAGTCAGTCAGTCAGTCAGTCAGTCCAGTCCAGTCTCAGTCAGTCAGTCAGTCAGTCAGTCTCGGTCAGTCAGTCAGTCAGTCAGTCAGTCAGTCAGGCAGTCAGTCAGTCGGTCAGCCTTATTCAGTCAGTGTGTCAGTCAGTCAGTCAGTCAGCCTTATTCAGTCAGTCTGTCAGTCATCCTTATTCAGTCAGTCTGTCAGTCAGTCAGTCGGTCAGTCCTGTCCAGTCAGTTAGTCAGTCAAGCAGTCAGTCAGGTAGTAAAGCAGTCAGTCAGTCAGTGTCAGTCAGTTATTTAGTCATTCAGTCAGTCAGTGAAATAGAAAGTCAGAGAGTCAAGCAGTCAGTCAGTCAGTCTCAGTCAGTCAGTTAGTCAGTCAGTCAGTCAGTCAGTCAGTCAGTCCAGTCTCAGTCAGTCAGGCAGTTAGTCAGTCAGTCTCGGTCAGTCAGTGAGTCAGTCAGTCAGTATCAGTCAGTCAGTGAGTCAGTCTGTCAGTCAGGCAGTATCAGTCAGGCAGTAAGACTCCGCTCGACAGAACTCCGATAGCCTAATGGCTAGACCGCTGGTGTTCCAAGCGAGTGGCCTGGGTTCGAGTCCCAGCCGGAGCGAATATCTTCAATGTATATATTTCTTTTCTAATTTGAAAATTCTTTTTTTTTTTTTTCAATTTCTTTCCTTTGCAATTATTGATTATTTATGTAGGGAAGAAAATTCTGAGTCAGTTTAATTTTTCGACACGAAGATTTCAAAGTGTTTAAATAAACAATTACCAAGGTGCATTTTTTGTTTTTATTATATTTAAAACTCCCACCGACAGAGCTCCCATAGACTAATGGCTAGAGTGTTAGGCTTCCAAGCGAGTGGCCCTGGGTTCGAGTCCCAGCCTGAACGAAAATCTTCAATGTATACTTTTAGTTTCTAATTTGAAATTTCTTCTTCTTTTTTTTTTTAATTTTTCTCTTTTGCGAATATTGATTATTTATGTAGGGAGAAAAATTCTGAGTCAGTTTAATTATTCGACCTGTAAATTTCAAAGTGTTTGAATCAATAATTACCAAGGTGCATTTTTTGTTTTTATTATATTTAAGACTTCCATCGACCGAGCTCCGATAGCCTAATGGCTAGACCGTTGGGTTCCAAGCGCGTGGTACTGGGTTCGAGTCCCGGCCGGAACGAAAATCTTCCATGTATATATTTCTCTTCTAATTTGAAGATTCCTTTTTTTTTTCAATTTCTTTCTTTTGCAAATATGGATTATTTATGTACGGAAGAAAATTCTGAGTCAGTTTAATCATTCGACCTTTAGATTTCAAAGATTTTAGATCAATAATTACTAAGGTGCATTTTTTGTTTTTATTATAATTAAGACACCGATCAACAGAGATCCGATAGTATATTGGCGAGAGCGTTGGGCTTCCATGAGTGTCGCCCTGGGTTCAAATCCCAGCCGGAAAGGAAATCTTAAATGCAAATATTTTTTTCTAATTTTATAATTCTTTTTTTTTTATTTTTCCCTTTTGCGAAGTCAGTCAGTCAGTCTGACAGTCGATCAGTCAAGCACTCAGTCATTCAGTCTCAGTCAGTCAGTCCAGTCAGTCAGTCACTCAGTCAGTCAGTTAGTCCTTCAGCCAGTCAGTCAAGCAGTCAGTCATTTAGTCGCAGTCAGTCAGTCATTCAGTCAGTCAGTCAGGCAGTCAGTCAGTCAGTCAGTCGAACAGTCCTGTGTAGTTAGTTAGTCACTAAAGCAGTCAGTCAGTCTCAGTCAGTCAGTCAGTCAGTCAGTCAGTCTCGGTCAGTCAGTCAGTCAGTCATTCAGTCAGTCAGTCAGTCAGGCAGTCAGTCAGTCGGTCAGCCTTATTCAGTCAGTCAGGCAGTCAGTCAGTCGGTCAGCCTTATTCAGTCAGTCAGGCAGTCAGTCAGTCGGTCAGCCTTATTCAGTCAGTCTGTCAGTCATCCTTATTCAGTCAGTCTGTCAGTCAGTCAGTCGGTCAGTCCTGTCCAGTCAGTTAGTCAGTCAAGCAGTCAGTCAGGTAGTCAAGCAGTCAGTCAGTCAGTGTCAGTCAGTCATTTAGTCATTCAGTCAGTCAGTGAAATAGCCAGTCAGAGAGTCAAGCAGTCAGTCAGTCAGTCTCAGTCAGTCAGTTAGTCAGTCAGTCAGTCAGTCAGTCAGTCAGTCCAGTCTCAGTCAGTCAGGCAGTTAGTCAGTCAGTCTCGGTCAGTCAGTGAGTCAGTCAGTCAGTATCAGTCAGTCAGTGAGTCAGTCTGTCAGTCAGGCAGTATCAGTCAGGCAGTAAGACTCCGCTCGACAGAGCTCCGATAGCCTAATGGCTAGACCGCTGGTCTTCCAAGCGAGTGGCCTGGGTTCGAGTCCCAGCCGGAGCGAATATCTTCAATGTATATATTTCTTTTCTAATTTGAAAATTCTTTTTTTTTTCAATTTCTTTCCTTTGCAATTATTGATTATTTATGTAGGGAAGAAAATTCTGAGTCAGTTTAATTTTTCGACACGAAGATTTCAAAGTGTTTAAATAAACAATTACCAAGGTGCATTTTTTGTTTTTATTATATTTAAAACTCCCACCGACAGAGCTCCCATAGACTAATGGCTAGAGTGTTAGGCTTCCAAGCGAGTGGCCCTGGGTTCGAGTCCCAGCCTGAACGAAAATCTTCAATGTATACTTTTAGTTTCTAATTTGAAATTTCTTCTTCTTTTTTTTTTAATTTTTCTCTTTTGCGCATATTGATTATTTATGTAGGGAGAAAAATTCTGAGTCAGTTTAATTATTCGACCTGTAAATTTCAAAGTGTTTGAATCAATAATTACCAAGGTGCATTTTTTGTTTTTATTATATTTAAGGCTTCCATCGAAAGAGCTCCGATAGCCTGATGGCTAGACCATTGGGTTCCTAGCGCGTGGTACTGGGTTCGAGTCCCGGCCGGAAAGGAAATCTTAAATGCAAATATTTTTTTCTAATTTTATAATTCTTTTTTTTTTATTTTTCCCTTTTGCGAAGTCAGTCAGTCAGTCTGACAGTCAATCAGTCAAGCACTCAGTCATTCAGTCTCAGTCAGTCAGTCCAGTCAGTCAGTCACTCAGTCAGTCAGTTAGTCCTTCAGCCAGTCAGTCAAGCAGTCAGTCATTTAGTCTCAGTCAGTCAGTCATTCAGTCAGTCAGTCAGTCAGGCAGTCAGTCAGTCAGTCAGTCGGTCAGTCCTGTGCAGTCAAATAGTCACTACAGCAGTCAGTCAGTCTCAGTCAGTCAGTCAGTCAGTCAGTCCAGTCCAGTCTCAGTCAGTCAGTCAGTCAGTCTCGGTCAGTCAGTCAGTCAGTCATTCAGTCAGTTAGTCAGTCAGTCAGTCAGTCAGTCCAGTCTCAGTCAGTCAGGCAGTTAGTCAGTCAGTCTCGGTCAGTCAGTGAGTCAGTCAGTCAGTATCAGTCAGTCAGTGAGTCAGTCTGTCAGTCAGGCAGTATCAGTCAGGCAGTAAGACTCCGCTCGACAGAACTCCGATAGCCTAATGGCTAGACCGCTGGTCTTCCAAGCGAGTGGCCTGGGTTCGAGTCCCAGCCGGAGCGAATATCTTCAATGTATATATTTCTTTTCTAATTTGAAAATTCTTTTTTTTTTCAATTTCTTTCCTTTGCAATTATTGATTATTTATGTATTGAAGAAAATTCTGAGTCAGTTTAATTTTTCGACACGAAGATTTCAAAGTGTTTAAATAAACGATTACCAAGGTGCATTTTTTGTTTTTATTATATTTAAAACTCCCACCGACAGAGCTCCCATAGACTAATGGCTAGAGTGTTAGGCTTCCAAGCGAGTGGCCCTGGGTTCGAGTCCCAGCCTGAACGAAAATCTTCAATGTATACTTTTAGTTTCTAATTTGAAATTACTTCTTCTTTTTTTTTTAATTTTTCTCTTTTGCGAATATTGATTATTTATGTAGGGAGAAAAATTCTGAGTCAGTTTAATTATTGGACCTGTAAATTTCAAAGTGTTTGAATCAATAATTACCAAGGTGCATTTTTTGTTTTTATTATATTTAAGACTTCCATCGACAGAGCTCCGATAGCCTAATGGCTAGACCGTTGGGTTCCTAGCGCGTGGTACTGGGTTCGAGTCCTGGTCGAAAAGGAAATCTTAAATGCAAATATTTTTTTCTAATTTTATAATTCTTTTTTTTTTATTTTTCCCTTTTGCGAAGTCAGTCAGTCAGTCTGACAGTCAATCAGTCAAGCACTCAGTCATTCAGTCTCAGTCAGTCAGTCCAGTCAGTCAGTCACTCAGTCAGTCAGTTAGTCCTTCAGCCAGTCAGTCAAGCAGTCAGTCATTTAGTCTCAGTCAGTCAGTCATTCATTCAGTCAGTCAGTCAGGCAGTCAGTCAGTCAGTCAGTCGGTCAGTCCTGTGCAGTCAGTTAGTCACTAAAGCAGTCAGTCAGTCTCAGTCAGTCAGTCAGTCAGTCAGTCCAGTCCAGTCTCAGTCAGTCAGTCAGTCAGTCTCGGTCAGTCAGTCAGTCAGTCATTCAGTCAGTCAGTCAGTCAGGCCGTCAGTCAGTCGGTCAGCCTTATTCAGTCAGTCTCTCAGTCAGTCAGTCAGTCAGCCTTATTCAGTCAGTCTGTCAGTCATCCTTATTCAGTCAGTCTGTCAGTCAGTCAGTCGGTCAGTCCTGTCCAGTCAGTTAATCAGTCAAGCAGTCAGTCAGGTAGTCAAGCAGTCAGTCAGTCAGTGTCAGTCAGTCATTTAGTCATTCAGTCAGTCAGTGAAATAGCCAGTCAGAGAGTCAAGCAGTCAGTCAGTCAGTCTCAGTCAGTCTCAGTCAGTCAGTTAGTCAGTCAGTCAGTCAGTCAGTCAGTCAGTCCAGTCTCAGTCAGTCAGGCACTTAGTCAGTCAGTCTCGGTCAGTCAGTGAGTCAGTCAGTCAGTATCAGTCAGTCAGTGAGTCAGTCTGTCAGTCAGGCAGTATCAGTCAGGCAGTATCAGTCAGGCAGTAAGACTCCGCTCGACAGAACTCCGATAGCCAAATGGCTACACCGCTGGTCTTCCAAGCGAGTGGCCTGGGTTCGAGTCCCAGCCGGAGCGAATATCTTCAATGTATATATTTCTTTTCTAATTTGAAAATTCTTTTTTTTTTCAATTTCTTTCCTTTGCAATTATTGATTATTTATGTAGGGAAGAAAATTCTGAGTCAGTTTAATTTTTCGACACGAAGATTTCAAAGTGTTTAAATAAACAATTACCAAGGTGCATTTTTTGTTTTTATTATATTTAAAACTCCCACCGACAGAGCTCCCATAGACTAATGGCTAGAGTGTTAGGCTTCCAAGCGAGTGGCCCTGGGTTCGAGTCCCAGCCTGAACGAAAATCTTCAATGTATACTTTTAGTTTCTAATTTGAAATTTCTTCTTCTTTTTTTTTAATTTTTCTCTTTTGCGAATATTGATTATTTATGTAGGGAGAAAAATTCTGAGTCAGTTTAATTATTCGACCTGTAAATTTCAAAGTGTTTGAATCAATAATTACCAAGGTGCATTTTTTGTTTTTATTATATTTAAGACTTCCATCGAAAGAGCTCCGATAGCCTGATGGCTAGACCGTTGGGTTCCTAGCGCGTGGTACTGGGTTCGAGTCCCGGCCGGAAAGGAAATCTTAAATGCAAATATTTTTTCTAATTTTATAATTCTTTTTTTTTTATTTTTCCCTTTTCCGAAGTCAGTCAGTCAGTCTGACAGTCAATCAGTCAAGCACTCAGTCATTCAGTCTCAGTCAGTCAGTCCAGTCAGTCAGTCAGTCAGTCAGTCAGTTAGTCCTTCAGCCAGTCAGTCAAGCAGTCAGTCATTTAGTCGCAGTCAGTCAGTCATTCAGTCAGTCAATCAGTCAGGCAGTCAGTCAGTCAGTCAGTCGGTCAGTCCTGTGCAGTTAGTTAGTCACTAAAGCAGTCAGTCAGTCTCAGTCAGTCAGTCAGTCAGTCCAGTCCAGTCTCAGCCAGTCAGTCAGTCAGTCTCGGTCAGTCAGTCAGTCAGTCATTCAGTCAGTCAGTCAGTCAGGCAGTCAGTCAGTCGGTCAGCCTTATTCAGTCAGTCAGGCAGTCAGTCAGTCGGTCAGCCTTATTCAGTCAGTCAGGCAGTCAGTCAGTCGGTCAGCCTTATTCAGTCAGTCTGTCAGTCATCCTTATTCAGTCAGTCTGTCAGTCAGTCAGTCGGTCAGTCCTGTCCAGTCAGTTAGTCAGTCAAGCAGTCAGTCAGGTAGTCAAGCAGTCAGTCAGTCAGTGTCAGTCAGTCATTTAGTCATTCAGTCAGTCAGTGAAATAGCCAGTCAGAGAGTCAAGCAGTCAGTCAGTCAGTCTCAGTCAGTCAGTTAGTCAGTCAGTCAGTCAGTCAGTCAGTCAGTCCAGTCTCAGTCAGTCAGGCAGTTAGTCAGTCAGTCTCGGTCAGTCAGTGAGTCAGTCAGTCAGTATCAGTCAGTCAGTGAGTCAGTCTGTCAGTCAGGCAGTATCAGTCAGGCAGTAAGACTCCGCTCGACATAACTCCGATAGCCTAATGGCTAGACCGCTGGTCTTCCAAGCGAGTGGCCTGGGTTCGAGTCCCAGCCGGAGCGAATATCTTCAATGTATATATTTCTTTTCTAATTTGAAAATTCTTTTTTTTTTTCAATTTCTTTCCTTTGCAATTATTGATTATTTATGTAGGGAAGAAAATTCTGAGTCAGTTTAATTTTTCGACACGAAGATTTCAAAGTGTTTAAATAAACAATTACCAAGGTGCATTTTTTGTTTTTATTATATTTAAAACTCCCACCGACAGAGCTCCCATAGACTAATGGCTAGAGTGTTAGGCTTCCAAGCGAGTGGCCCTGGGTTCGAGTCCCAGCCTGAACGAAAATCTTCAATGTATACTTTTAGTTTCTAATTTGAAATTTCTTCTTCTTTTTTTTTTAATTTTTCTCTTTTGCGAATATTGATTATTTATGTAGGGAGAAAAATTCTGAGTCAGTTTAATTATTCGACCTGTAAATTTCAAAGTGTTTGAATCAATAATTACCAAGGTGCATTTTTTGTTTTTATTATATTTAAGACTTCCATCGAAAGAGCTCCGATAGCCTGATGGCTAGACCGTTGGGTTCCTAGCGCGTGGTACTGGGTTTGAGTCCCGGCCGGAAAAGAAATCTTAAATGCGAATATTTTTTTCCAATTTTATAATTCTTTTTTTTTTATTTTTCCCTTTTGCGAAGTCAGTCAGTCAGTCTGACAGTCAATCAGTCAAGCACTCAGTCATTCAGTCTCAGTCATTCAGTCTCAGTCAGTCAGTCCAGTCAGTCAGTCACTCAGTCAGTCAGTTAGTCCTTCAGCCAGTCAGTCAAGCAGTCAGTCATTTAGTCTCAGTCAGTCAGTCATTCAGTCAGTCAGTCAGTCAGGCAGTCAGTCAGTCAGTCAGTCGGTCAGTCCTGTGCAGTCAAATAGTCACTAAAGCAGTCAGTCAGTCTCAGTCAGTCAGTCAGTCAGTCAGTCCAGTCCAGTCTCAGTCAGTCAGTCAGTCAGTCTCGGTCAGTCAGTCAGTCAGTCATTCAGTCAGTTAGTCAGTCAGTCAGTCAGTCATTCAGTCAGTTAGTCAGTCAGTCAGTCAGTCAGTCAGTCAGTCCAGTCTCAGTCAGTCAGGCAGTTAGTCAGTCAGTCTCGGTCAGTCAGTGAGTCAGTCTGTAAGTATCAGTCAGTCATTGAGTCAGTCTGTCAGTCAGGCAGTATCAGTCAGGCAGTAAGACTCCGCTCGACAGAACTCCGATAGCCTAATGGCTAGACCGCTGGTCTTCCAAGCGAGTGGCCTGGGTTCGAGTCCCAGCCGGAGCGAATATCTTCAATGTATATATTTCTTTTCTAATTTGAAAATTCTTTTTTTTTTCAATTTCTTTCCTTTGCAATTATTGATTATTTATGTAGGGAAGAAAATTCTGAGTCAGTTTAATTATTCGACCTGTAAATTTCAAAGTGTTTGAATCAATAATTACCAAGGTGCATTTTTTGTTTTTATTATATTTAAGACTTCCATCGACAGAGCTCCGATAGCCTAATGGCTAGACCGTTGGGTTCCTAGCGCGTGGTACTGGGTTCGAGTCCCGGCCGGAAAGGAAATCTTAAATGCAAATATTTTTTTCTAATTTTATAATTCTTTTTTTTTTATTTTTCCCTTTTGCGAAGTCAGTCAGTCAGTCTGACAGTCAATCAGTCAAGCACTCAGTCATTCAGTCTCAGTCAGTCAGTCCAGTCAGTCCAGTCAGTCAGTCACTCAGTCAGTCAGTTAGTCCTTCAGCCAGTCAGTCAAGCAGTCAGTCATTTAGTCTCAGTCAGTCAGTCATTCAGTCAGTCAGTCAGTCAGTCAGGCAGTCAGTCAGTCAGTCGGTCAGTCCGGTGCAGTCAGTTAGTCACTAAAGCAGTCAGTCAGTCTCAGTCAGTCAGTCAGTCAGTCCAGTCCAGTCCAGTCTCAGTCAGTCAGTCAGTCAGTCTCGGTCAGTCAGTCAGTCAGTCATTCAGTCAGTCAGTCAGTCAGGCAGTCAGTCAGTCGGTCAGCCTTATTCAGTCAGTCTGTCAGTCAGTCAGTCAGTCAGCCTTATTCAGTCAGTCTGTCAGTCATCCTTATTCAGTCAGTCTGTCAGTCAGTCAGTCGGTCAGTCCTGTCCAGTCAGTTAGTCAGTCAAGCAGTCAGTCAGGTAGTCAAGCAGTCAGTCAGTCAGTGTCAGTCAGTCATTTAGTCATTCAGTCAGTCAGTGAAATAGCCAGTCAGAGAGTCAAGCAGTCAGTCAGTCAGTCTCAGTCAGTCAGTTAGTCAGTCAGTCAGTCAGTCAGTCAGTCAGTCCAGTCTCAGTCAGTCAGGCAGTTAGTCAGTCAGTCTCGGTCAGTCAGTGAGTCAGTCAGTCAGTATCAGTCAGTCAGTGAGTCAGTCTGTCAGTCAGGCAGTATCAGTCAGGCAGTAAGACTCCGCTCGACAGAACTCCGATAGCCTAATGGCTAGACCGCTGGTCTTCCAAGCGAGTGGCCTGGGTTCGAGTCCCAGCCGGAGCGAATATCTTCAATGTATATATTTCTTTTCTAATTTGAAAATTCTTTTTTTTTTCAATTTCTTTCCTTTGCAATTATTGATTATTTATGTAGGGAAGAAAATTCTGAGTCAGTTTAATTTTTCGACACAAAGATTTCAAAGTGTTTAAATAAACAATTACCAAGGTGCATTTTTTGTTTTTATTATATTTAAAACTCCCACCGACAGAGCTCCCATAGACTAATGGCTAGAGTGTTAGGCTTCCAAGCGAGTGGCCCTGGGTTCGAGTCCCAGCCTGAACGAAAATCTTCAATGTATACTTTTAGTTTCTAATTTGAAATTTCTTCTTCTTTTTTTTTTTAATTTTTCTCTTTTGCGAATATTGATTATTTATGTAGGGAGAAAAATTCTGAGTCAGTTTAATTATTCGACCTGTAAATTTCAAAGTGTTTGAATCAATAATTACCAAGGTGCATTTTTTGTTTTTATTATATTTAAGACTTCCACCGACAGAGCTCTGATAGCCTCATGGCTAGACCTTTGGGTTCCTAGCGCGTGGTACTGGGTTCGAGTCCCGGCCGGAAAGGAAATCTTAAATGCAAATATTTTTTTTCTAATTTTATAATTCTTTTTTTTTTATTTTTCCCTTTTGCGAAGTCAGTCAGTCAGTCTGACAGTCAATCAGTCAAGCACTCAGTCATTCAGTCTCAGTCAGTCAGTCCAGTCAGTCAGTCACTCAGTCAGTCAGTTAGTCCTTCAGCCAGTCAGTCAAGCAGTCAGTCATTTAGTCTCAGTCAGTCAGTCAGGCAGTCAGTCAGTCAGTCAGTCGGTCAGTCCTGTGCAGTCAGTTAGTCACTAAAGCAGTCAGTCAGTCTCAGTCAGTCAGTCCAGTCCAGTCTCAGTCAGTCAGTCAGTCAGTCTCGGTCAGTCAGTCAGTCAGTCATTCAGTCAGTCAGTCAGTCAGGCAGTCAGTCAGTCGGTCAGCCTTATTCAGTCAGTCTGTCAGTCAGTCAGTCAGTCAGCCTTATTCAGTCAGTCTGTCAGTCATCCTTATTCAGTCAGTCTGTCAGTCAGTCAGTCGGTCAGTCCTGTCCAGTCAGTTAGTCAGTCAAGCAGTCAGTCAGGTAGTCAAGCAGTCAGTCAGTCAGTGTCAGTCAGTCATTTAGTCATTCAGTCAGTCAGTGAAATAGCCAGTCAGAGAGTCAAGCAGTCAGTCAGTCAGTCTCAGTCAGTCAGTTAGTCAGTCAGTCAGTCAGTCAGTCAGTCAGTCAGTCCAGTCTCAGTCAGTCAGGCAGTTAGTCAGTCAGTCTCGGTCAGTCAGTGAGTCAGTCAGTCAGTATCAGTCAGTCAGTGAGTCAGTCTGTCAGTCAGGCAGGATCAGTCAGGCAGTAAGACTCCGCTCGACAGAACTCCGATAGCCTAATGGCTAGACCGCTGGTCTTCCAAGCGAGTGGCCTGGGTTCGAGTCCCAGCCGGAGCGAATATCTTCAATGTATATATTTCTTTTCTAATTTGAAAATTCGTTTTTTTTTTCAATTTCTTTCCTTTGCAATTATTGATTATTTATGTAGGGAAGAAAATTCTGAGTCAGTTTAATTTTTCGACACGAAGATTTCAAAGTGTTTAAATAAACAATTACCAAGGTGCATTTTTTGTTTTTATTATATTTAAAACTCCCACCGACAGAGCTCCCATAGACTAATGGCTAGAGTGTTAGGCTTCCAAGCGAGTGGCCCTGGGTTCGAGTCCCAGCCTGAACGAAAATCTTCAATGTATACTTTTAGTTTCTAATTTGAAATTTCCTCTTCTTTTTTTTTTAATTTTTCTCTTTTGCGAATATTGATTATTTATGTAGGGAGAAAAATTCTGAGTCAGTTTAATTATTCGACCTGTAAATTTCAAAGTGTTTGAATCAATAATTACCAAGGTGCATTTTTTGTTTTTATTATATTTAAGACTTCCATCGACAGAGCTCCGATAGCCTAATGGCTAGACCGTTGGGTTCCTAGCGCGTGGTACTGGGTTCGAGTCCCGGCCGGAAAGGAAATCTTAAATGCAAATATTTTTTTTCTAATTTTATAATTCTTTTTTTTTTATTTTTCCCTTTTGCGAAGTCAGTCAGTCAGTCTGACAGTCAATCAGTCAAGCACTCAGTCATTCAGTCTCAGTCAGTCAGTCAGTCACTCAGTCAGTCAGTTAGTCCTTCAGCCAGTCAGTCAAGCAGTCAGTCATTTAGTCTGAGTCAGTCAGTCATTCAGTCAGTCAGTCAGTCAGGCAGTCAGGCAGTCAGTCAGTCGGTCAGTCCTGTGCAGTCAGTTAGTCACTAAAGCAGTCAGTCAGTCTCAGTCAGTCAGTCAGTCAGTCAGTCCAGTCCAGTCTCAGTCAGTCAGTCAGTCAGTCTCGGTCAGTCAGTCAGTCAGTCATTCAGTCAGTCAGTCAGTCAGGCAGTCAGTCAGTCGGTCAGCCTTATTCAGTCAGTCTGTCAGTCACTCAGTCAGTCAGCCTTATTCAGTCAATCTGTCAGTCATCCTTATTCAGTCAGTCTGTCAGTCAGTCAGTCGGTCAGTCCTGTCCAGTCAGTTAGTCAGTCAAGCAGTCAGTCAGGTAGTCAAGCAGTCAGTCAGTCAGTGTCAGTCAGTCATTTAGTCATTCAGTCAGTCAGTGAAATAGCCAGTCAGAGAGTCAAGCAGTCAGTCAGTCAGTCTCAGTCAGTCAGTTAGTCAGTCAGTCAGTCAGTCAGTCAGTCAGTCCAGTCTCAGTCAGTCAGGCAGTTAGTCAGTCAGTGAGTCAGTCTGTCAGTCAGGCAGTATCAGTCAGGCAGTAAGACTCCGCTCGACAGAACTCCGATAGCCTAATGGCTAGACCGCTGGTCTTCCAAGCGAGTGGCCTGGGTTCGAGTCCCAGCCGGAGCGAATATCTTCAATGTATATATTTCTTTTCTAATTTGAAAATTCTTTTTTTTTTCAATTTCTTTCCTTTGCAATTATTGATTATTTATGTAGGGAAGAAAATTCTGAGTCAGTTTAATTTTTCGACACGAAGATTTCAAAGTGTTTAAATAAACAATTACCAAGGTGCATTTTTTGTTTTTATTATATTTCAAACTCCCACCGAGAGAGCTCCCATAGACTAATGGCTAGAGTGTTAGGCTTCCAAGCGAGTGGCCCTGGGTTCGAGTCCCAGCCTGAACGAAAATCTTCAATGTGTACTTTTAGTTTCTAATTTGAAATTTCTTCTTCTTTTTTTTTTAATTTTTCTCTTTTGCGAATATTGATTATTTATGTAGGGAGAAAAATTCTGAGTCAGTTTAATTATTCGACCTGTAAATTTCAAAGTGTTTGAATCAATAATTACCAAGGTGCATTTTTTGTTTTTATTATATTTAAGACTTCCATCGACAGAGCTCCGATAGCCTAATGGCTAGACCGTTGGGTTCCTAGCGCGTGGTACTGGGTTCGAGTCCCGGCCGGAAAGGAAATCTTAAATGCAAATATTTTTTTTCTAATTTTATAATTCTTTTTTTTTATTTTTCCCTTTTGCGAAGTCAGTCAGTCAGTCTGACAGTCAATCAGTCAAGCACTCAGTCATTCAGTCTCAGTCAGTCAGTCAGTCACTCAGTCAGTCAGTTAGTCCTTCAGCCAGTCAGTCAAGCAGTCAGTCATTTAGTCTGAGTCAGTCAGTCATTCAGTCAGTCAGTCAGTCAGGCAGTCAGGCAGTCAGTCAGTCGGTCAGTCCTGTGCAGTCAGTTAGTCACTAAAGCAGTCAGTCAGTCTCAGTCAGTCAGTCAGTCAGTCAGTCCAGTCCAGTCTCAGTCAGTCAGTCAGTCAGTCTCGGTCAGTCAGTCAGTCAGTCATTCAGTCAGTCAGTCAGTCAGGCAGTCAGTCAGTCGGTCAGCCTTATTCAGTCAGTCTGTCAGTCACTCAGTCAGTCAGCCTTATTCAGTCAATCTGTCAGTCATCCTTATTCAGTCAGTCTGTCAGTCAGTCAGTCGGTCAGTCCTGTCCAGTCAGTTAGTCAGTCAAGCAGTCAGTCAGGTAGTCAAGCAGTCAGTCAGTCAGTGTCAGTCAGTCATTTAGTCATTCAGTCAGTCAGTGAAATAGCCAGTCAGAGAGTCAAGCAGTCAGTCAGTCAGTCTCAGTCAGTCAGTTAGTCAGTCAGTCAGTCAGTCAGTCAGTCAGTCCAGTCTCAGTCAGTCAGGCAGTTAGTCAGTCAGTGAGTCAGTCTGTCAGTCAGGCAGTATCAGTCAGGCAGTAAGACTCCGCTCGACAGAACTCCGATAGCCTAATGGCTAGACCGCTGGTCTTCCAAGCGAGTGGCCTGGGTTCGAGTCCCAGCCGGAGCGAATATCTTCAATGTATATATTTCTTTTCTAATTTGAAAATTCTTTTTTTTTTCAATTTCTTTCCTTTGCAATTATTGATTATTTATGTAGGGAAGAAAATTCTGAGTCAGTTTAATTTTTCGACACGAAGATTTCAAAGTGTTTAAATAAACAATTACCAAGGTGCATTTTTTGTTTTTATTATATTTCAAACTCCCACCGAGAGAGCTCCCATAGACTAATGGCTAGAGTGTTAGGCTTCCAAGCGAGTGGCCCTGGGTTCGAGTCCCAGCCTGAACGAAACTCTTCAATGTGTACTTTTAGTTTCTAATTTGAAATTTCTTCTTCTTTTTTTTTTTAATTTTTCTCTTTTGCGAATATTGATTATTTATGTAGGGAGAAAAATTCTGAGTCAGTTTAATTATTTGACCTGTAAATTTCAAAGTGTTTGAATCAATAATTACCAAGGTGCATTTTTTGTTTTTATTATATTTAAGACTTGCATCGACAGAGCTCCGATAGCCTAATGGCTAGACCGTTGGGTTCCTAGCGCGTGGTACTGGGTTCGAGTCCCGGCCGGAAAGGAAATCTTAAATGCAAATATTTTTTTCTAATTTTATAATTCTTTTTTTTTATTTTTCCCTTTTGCGAAGTCAGTCAGTCAGTCTGACAGTCAATCAGTCAAGCACTCAGTCATTCAGTCTCAGTCAGTCAGTCCAGTCAGTCAGTCAGTCAGTCAGTCAGTTAGTCCTTCAGCCAGTCAGTCAAGCAGTCAGTCATTTAGTCTCAGTCAGTCAGTCATTCAGTCAGTCAGTCAGTCAGTCAGTCAGTCGGTCAGTCCTGTGCAGTCAGTTAGTCACTAAAGCAGTCAGTCAGTCTCAGTCAGTCAGTCAGTCAGTCAGTCCAGTCCAGTCTCAGTCAGTCAGTCAGTCTCGGTCAGTCAGTCAGTCAGCCTTATTCAGTCAGTCTGTCAGTCATCCTTATTCAGTCAGTCTGTCAGTCAGTAAGTCGGTCAGTCCTGTCCAGTCAGTTAGTCAGTCAAGCAGTCAGTCAGGTAGTCAAGCAGTCAGTCAGTCAGTGTCAGTCAGTCATTTAGTCATTCAGTCAGTCAGTGAAATAGCCAGTCAGAGAGTCAAGCAGTCAGTCAGTCAGTCTCAGTCAGTCAGTTAGTCAGTCAGTCAGTCAGTCAGTCAGTCAGTCAGTCCAGTCTCAGTCAGTCAGGCAGTTAGTCAGTCAGTCTCGGTCAGTCAGTGAGTCAGTCAGTCAGTATCAGTCAGTCAGTGAGTCAGTCTGTCAGTCAGGCAGGATCAGTCAGGCAGTAAGACTCCGCTCGACAGAACTCCGATAGCCTAATGGCTAGACCGCTGGTCTTCCAAGCGAGTGGCCTGGGTTCGAGTCCCAGCCGGAGCGAATATCTTCAATGTATATATTTCTTTTCTAATTTGAAAATTCGTTTTTTTTTCAATTTCTTTCCTTTGCAATTATTGATTATTTATGTAGGGAAGAAAATTCTGAGTCAGTTTAATTTTTCGACACGAAGATTTCAAAGTGTTTAAATAAACAATTACCAAGGTGCATTTTTTGTTTTTATTATATTTAAAACTCCCACCGACAGAGCTCCCATAGACTAATGGCTAGAGTGTTAGGCTTCCAAGCGAGTGGCCCTGGGTTCGAGTCCCAGCCTGAACGAAAATCTTCAATGTATACTTTTAGTTTCTAATTTGAAATTTCCTCTTCTTTTTTTTTTTAATTTTTCTCTTTTGCGAATATTGATTATTTATGTAGGGAGAAAAATTCTGAGTCAGTTTAATTATTCGACCTGTAAATTTCAAAGTGTTTGAATCAATAATTACCAAGGTGCATTTTTTGTTTTTATTATATTTAAGACTTCCATCGACAGAGCTCCGATAGCCTAATGGCTAGACCGTTGGGTTCCTAGCGCGTGGTACTGGGTTCGAGTCCCGGCCGGAAAGGAAATCTTAAATGCAAATATTTTTTTCTAATTTTATAATTCTTTTTTTTTTTATTTTTCCCTTTTGCGAAGTCAGTCAGTCAGTCTGACAGTCAATCAGTCAAGCACTCAGTCATTCAGTCTCAGTCAGTCAGTCAGTCACTCAGTCAGTCAGTTAGTCCTTCAGCCAGTCAGTCAAGCAGTCAGTCATTTAGTCTGAGTCAGTCAGTCATTCAGTCAGTCAGTCAGTCAGGCAGTCAGGCAGTCAGTCAGTCGGTCAGTCCTGTGCAGTCAGTTAGTCACTAAAGCAGTCAGTCAGTCTCAGTCAGTCAGTCAGTCAGTCAGTCCAGTCCAGTCTCAGTCAGTCAGTCAGTCAGTCTCGGTCAGTCAGTCAGTCATTCAGTCAGTCAGTCAGTCAGGCAGTCAGTCAGTCGGTCAGCCTTATTCAGTCAGTCTGTCAGTCACTCAGTCAGTCAGCCTTATTCAGTCAATCTGTCAGTCATCCTTATTCAGTCAGTCTGTCAGTCAGTCAGTCGGTCAGTCCTGTCCAGTCAGTTAGTCAGTCAAGCAGTCAGTCAGGTAGTCAAGCAGTCAGTCAGTCAGTGTCAGTCAGTCATTTAGTCATTCAGTCAGTCAGTGAAATAGCCAGTCAGAGAGTCAAGCAGTCAGTCAGTCAGTCTCAGTCAGTCAGTTAGTCAGTCAGTCAGTCAGTCAGTCAGTCAGTCCAGTCTCAGTCAGTCAGGCAGTTAGTCAGTCAGTGAGTCAGTCTGTCAGTCAGGCAGTATCAGTCAGGCAGTAAGACTCCGCTCGACAGAACTCCGATAGCCTAATGGCTAGACCGCTGGTCTTCCAAGCGAGTGGCCTGGGTTCGAGTCCCAGCCGGAGCGAATATCTTCAATGTATATATTTCTTTTCTAATTTGAAAATTCTTTTTTTTTCAATTTCTTTCCTTTGCAATTATTGATTATTTATGTAGGGAAGAAAATTCTGAGTCAGTTTAATTTTTCGACACGAAGATTTCAAAGTGTTTAAATAAACAATTACCAAGGTGCATTTTTTGTTTTTATTATATTTCAAACTCCCACCGAGAGAGCTCCCATAGACTAATGGCTAGAGTGTTAGGCTTCCAAGCGAGTGGCCCTGGGTTCGAGTCCCAGCCTGAACGAAAATCTTCAATGTGTACTTTTAGTTTCTAATTTGAAATTTCTTCTTCTTTTTTTTTTAATTTTTCTCTTTTGCGAATATTGATTATTTATGTAGGGAGAAAAATTCTGAGTCAGTTTAATTATTCGACCTGTAAATTTCCAAGTGTTTGAATCAATAATTACCAAGGTGCATTTTTTGTTTTTATTATATTTAAGACTTGCATCGACAGAGCTCCGATAGCCTAATGGCTAGACCGTTGGGTTCCTAGCGCGTGGTACTGGGTTCGAGTCCCGGCCGGAAAGGAAATCTTAAATGCAAATATTTTTTTCTAATTTTATAATTCTTTTTTTTTATTTTTCCCTTTTGCGAAGTCAGTCAGTCAGTCTGACAGTCAATCAGTCAAGCACTCAGTCATTCAGTCTCAGTCAGTCAGTCCAGTCAGTCAGTCACTCAGTCAGTCAGTTAGTCCTTCAGCCAGTCAGTCAAGCAGTCAGTCATTTAGTCTCAGTCAGTCAGTCATTCAGTCAGTCAGTCAGTCAGGCAGTCAGTCAGTCAGTCAGTCGGTCAG